>NC_134176.1:31747484-32347484 GCF_964188355.1 Buteo buteo | reverse complement strand
ATAGTATAAAAATGTGTTTCGTATGGTTTACATTTCTTTTCAGCTTTTATTGTTTTATTGCAAATATAAAATTGTTCTAAGAAAAAGGAAAAGAAGTTTTTGTTCTATTTATTCTTTGCAGCCCCACCTTTCTTGGGACTTTTTGAAATAATGTTATATAAAGTTTAATGCAGGACTACTGTGACATCAAACCCATAACCTTACCTAAGCCACAACCTTACTGAAAATGTTGCTCTCCACTGAAACTCCTCCACAGCTTTCTCACCTTCTCACAGCATACTTTTATCACCCAAACTAAGGCTCCGTGCCCAGGTCCCATACCATGGTTTTCTTCCACCTCTGTGCATTCAGTTACGTCTCCTCAAGCTACAGCCTTGTCTCTAAGGCTTCAGCTACATGTTCTCTCCAACTGCAGCACCAGTTCCCTTATACCAGAACCCAGCTTGTAGATAAGTGGTCTCAATAAGCTTATCTTCCATCCTATGCTCCAGGCTATGTGAAGCCTTAGTAGGACTCTTAGTCTTTTCTGTAGATTATTTTAGAATCACTTAATTGGGACCTTCACAACTGTTTTGTTGGATCAGCAGATACTGAAGTACATTCTGCTGTTAGGAATTCATTCAATTCATTCATGAGATAAGTCTTCAGTTTAATTTTGCTCAGTTTGATTGATTTATGCCCTGGGTACAATTCTATATTGCAAAGCTAGTTTAAGAGGGTTTCTATTCTCTCTGTTTCCTATCTGCTTGCCTCTCGCCTCCCACAGCAATTGACTCTCCTGTCAGTTGTGTTGATACCGCTGTTTGAGATAACATGTTGTAAATTAGATTAGTGAAATCATCTAGATGAAAGAAAAAATCAAGCAAAGGACTTGTATACAAAAATTTAAATCTTTTTTCATAAACCAAGCTTTCCTCCCAATAATCTTTTTGCCTTGCTCTTCTTTAGATTGCCTCCAGCTAACATAGTTTCTTCCACTATCGAGGTACCTGAAGGCTGACATAGTTTTTTAAATTGTGAAAGGACCGAAAGGTCTATTTTAAAGAACGTATTTGGTTTATGCCAGGCTAGTTGTTCAGATCATAGCTGTCTGACTGCTATATTATGCAGCTAGGCAGTATCATAGTTGTTCACTGGCACCTTTGATTTCTAACAGAGGTGCCATAAGTGCAATACTGCTACAAAATGGACAGAGAATTATGTAGAACAGTGGACATAAAAATACTTAGTCTCCTTACTTGCTACTAGGCTACTGCAAAAGGAAATTTATATCCTACTGATAGGTGTAAGGAGAACTGATACCTGTGCTGCTTAGTAGCTTATATTCTTTTCACCTCGAACCATTTCATGTATCGTTAAAAGGTTAAAAGAATAGTTTTACATCTCTCAAAGTATTTCTTCAAGTATTTTCTTTCACTCATGTGACTGTTCACTCAACTTCTGCTAAGATTTTGGCTAACCCAGCTCAGGCTAAGGCCTGATATATGCCGGGAGCAGTGCCATTAGGGCGCAGCAAGAGCACCACGTAGCAGGACAGGTGGCCAGGAAGAGCTGAAGGGCCATTATGCAGCCACGGTCACCTGCAAATTGCTGTCTCTGGCAGCCGTTATCTTTTGTCTCACAGTTTCCTCAGAATCCACTAACTTATGGAAATGGTATAGACCAAACATCCACGCTGGAGGGTATGAAACATCAGCTGACCCAAAAAAGCTTTTGAAGCAGATCCAAGAGCAGCTGGACTGCTGAGGCTTTCCTGCTGCCCTGTGTGACACAGGGGACACCCGCACCATGAGAGAGGAGGAAGGATAAGCACCCTTACCATCGGCTAGGTAAGCAATTCTCTTTTGCTCATAGATGCACAATATTAAAATAATGGGTTATAAGTTATGAAATCTTATGACTTGAATGGTGAATAAGCAAATTAACTTGATAGACTAGTCTGGGCAAAAAGGGGATTGAGCCCCTGTTTGTCATGTTTGTTTATTATATTTCTTCATGAGCTCATGAAATAAAGTTTAAAACACAGAGTATGTTGTCCTGTAAGTTTGAGAGGTCCGAACGGACCTTGACAACCCACTATTCCGTTAATGCCATTTTTTCTTGGTTTTTAGGTAGAATGTGGAAACTTTCCATTCTGTAGGCCTAAAGTATCTCCTCTGTGCAAAAAAATTGCGTAGGTCCTAAAGTAGTTTCGTAGAAGATGTTGCATGAACAATTGTTCCCTATTTAAAATGAGCTGCTGAAATGATTACCCACAAACGCCATGTTTTCTCTAGTGCTTTCACATCTTCATTTCATTGTAGACACATAAATCTGATCAAGTAGTAGCCCAGGAAGGTTGATGGCAGTGTGATTTTCTGTCTGCAAAGCAGTCTTAGAGTGATCACAGTGACAAACTGTGATTGGATGTTAATCAAGAGCCCAACTGTTCTACAGTTTGTGCACCAAAGGCTGCTTTTCTCACCTGAGGCTAAAAGAGAATCACAGAGTTCATTGACTCAAGGTGCATTTTCATCACCTCCTCATAGGAAGTCTTGTGATATTTCCCTGCTTTGGTTCTCACTGCAGAGCAGTTTCATGATACAAAAATTAGGTTTCTTTAGTCCAATTTGTTTCAGGAGCTAAACAAAAGATGTGTTTCAGAAGCACACATAATCCACTTCGTAATGTTTATTTAGTCCATGGGATGATACAAGATAGTCTAAAGTAAACTTTTAATACCAGATATATTGTATGCTGTGTCTTCCAAATGTTTCATTCTACCATTCCACTGTTATTGCATCATACTGCTTGCTAATGTATATCTAATCTTAAAAGTATGCAGGAGAATTAACAGTGGGACACTTCTGGGTTGAGAGGAGGGAAAAGATTGGGACCCTTTTCTTAGTTATAGTCCCAAGTGAATATTTTTCTGGCTTACAATTATTGTGTCAAAACACAGTTTAATGCAACTTTTAAAGCTTAATTAATTTTAAGATATTATTAAATGATTTCTAGGGTAATTTATAAGTATTTTAATTCTAGGTGCACAATATATCTATAGCAGGCAGAATGGAACTGAATAATGATTAACTATTAAAATTCTAAGGTGCAGATAGATGGGGGTTTTAATCACTAGTCTTTATGTGAGTGCCTTTTATTGGGGTTTCAACTGCTTTGTTTGCACTTGCTCATTCGCAAGTTTATGTACACAGTGATTGTGATGTATAAGTTGCACATGCTGAAGTTCAATTTAACTGACAGATTATTTTCACATTATTATAATAGCTCTATTTTTCCAATTGTTACAGCTAGGTTTCAGAGGAACGTTCTATACACCATGGCAATATATTTAGCTAAACTGGTCTCCTGTTGTTTTAAATAAGACTTTGGTAACTTGTTTCAGGCAATATTAAATTGCTTTAGGCAATGTCAAGTAGTTCCGGCCAGGCTGAGCTTTCCTTGTTTTGTGGTTTTTTTCCCCCAGTTTATCTGGCTTATGGCCATGATCCCTGACAATTATGCAGGCATTCTTAGATTAAATATTTATTAGTTTATTTCCCTTACATATCTTTTCAATTCATCCAGAACAGAAGAGATTTTCAGAGCCATGCTACTTCCAAACAAGTTTTTTTTAGCAGAGTTCCAGCAGATACCCTTTTTGAGAAGAATACGTATCTGTATATAAACATATGCACATATGCTTTCCCTTTGGAAAAGTCCCTCCTAAGTACTTTCATCAGGAAAACATTGCTGTTTGGATGGGACTGATGAGCTAAGTCTATATTGAAGATGCACTGATCTGGAAAGATGCACATAAGAACTGTATAACCAAATACACTTAGCGGATTTGGAAAGAATGAAAGCTTCTATCTAGCACTAAACAAACAGAAGTGCCAATCCCGTAAATTATATCTATGAGAATAAAACAACAAAGGTTTCATTTGAACTTTGCAACTGCTAAAATGCCTATCCCAATAAGCAAGGTAGGAAATGTATGACTGACCTGGTTCATTAATACTTATTGGATATCGAATGTTTGGGTCAGGTTTTAGTGATCAGTAGTTTAGTGGCTTACAGTGAAAAATAGGTTTAGACATGCTACTACTGCTCCCCATATGTTGGAGGAAAAGAGTGTCAAAATGATAAAGTGCCCACTACAGAAGCTTTTGGAATTTCAGCAATATACAGTACTGCTCAATTAGAGCATGGCACCAGTAAAACTTGAGTTGTCACTCACTGACATTTTGTTCAACATAAAACTGAAAGTAAGAGTGTCTGCCCTCTTAGATGCTGACGCATCAATGATTTATAGGTGTATAAAAAGACAAACATAGTGTAAGAATACACAAATACATATGTTCTCAAGAACTCCATCACCTTCAGAAGAAGCTGAGTATTCTTAAAATTAACATTAGTCTATGAAGACTAATTTCAGTAAGCTCTTTCTGTAGTCAGTGGATATCCTTCTCAAGGGCATAATTCAGAACACCTAAGTTGTATCTTTTTGTGTGGCATTTTAACAGAATTGGTTTTTAGATGAATTTGTTTCTTTCTTTTTACCAGGCAACCAAGGGAGACCATTATCTGTAAACTGGAATATTTAGTATTTCTGTGGCAGGAAACTGCAGTTGAAATGTGAGAGTACATACAGATACATACTTGAAAGGAATAAGCACTGATTGGGCAGTGACACAGTGAACTGTCTAGAGTGCTCAGAGTCATTGGAACTCTTAATGCCCTTGCACAGAAAGAATTTGAGTACTTTTTCTTTGCAAATGTTTCTCAAAAATGTAAGTAGTAAAAATGAGCATGTAGACCAAGAACATTCATTCCTATTCTTTAGAGATCTTAATCTTCACAAATAAATGAAGAAATAAAATAAGTTTAACAGAAATAATTAAGTCTCAGTAGTTTTTATCAACACCATGACTGAATACTGACAAAGGAAGCAGAAGAATGATCTACTAAATCCTTCTCTGTATCCCTCATGAAAACAGGCAAAACAGCAAAGCATCTAGTCTTACTCTCATTGTGTTAACCACCTTCATAATGCTACAGTAACAGTAAAAACCCAAGCACAGAAATTTTATTACTTCCAGATTCCCCGTCTGTTCTGCTTGTAAAAAATCTTGTATTTTATTGAACGTTTAATACTTGTAAGACACAGACTCATTTGACTTCTTCAGTTCAAGGAAGCTTTCTCAGCTATACTCTGAAAATTCCAGGAATTTAAATCAAAATAATTCTTTCTGATGTCTGGCTTGGTACAACTTCCTCCTCTCGTAATCAATGGCATAGAATGATTCAAATCTGCAGACCAATCTTCCATTAGTCAGTGACCTACCTGTCACTCTCACGGGATGTGTTTGTTTATAGAATGTATTAACAAATTCTTCCTTTGCGTAATTCTGTAACTATTCGAGTTGGTTGCTTTATCACATATGAGTCACTATATTAGAAAAGTAGTGTATAATAAAATTGTTATACAGGAAACTACTGAGAGAAAATTAAACAGAGCTACTCAAGAAATTCTGCTGATCTTTCTACTGAATTCTACTAATCTCATTTGTTAGATTTAGTAGTGTCATGGATACCTTGAATTTTGCACCTTCTTATTGCATGGCTTTCAAGCACTGTCTCGGTTATTTTCACTGATTTAACCAGGAGTGCACTTGTTACAAGCTATTCTACCTTTTCAATCTATTGAGGTACTTCAGATTGAAAAAAATGATTTTTTTCAGGAGACAGCCCCTTGATACTTTATTTATTAATTCATAAATTCAACTGAAATGTTACAAGATCTTTAACTTGCCCGTAACAGAAAAAAAAAAAAAATCGTTTTCATTACATTGAATGATATAATTTTGCTGTTTATTCAGGTAGCTTGACTATTGACAAGAAAGATTAATTATAATAGAAATGATGAAAAAAAAAAAGCCCTAACTACTGTTACATTAATAACAGAACATCTTGATTATGAAGCATCCTATTTATTGAAATAGGAGTTAACTATTTTTCAAGTTTGGAAACTATAAGAAGAAAAAATAAAGTTAAATTTAACTGTAAAGAAGTTACTTCCAAATACCAGGTTTATAATACTGAAACTTAGAAAAAGACTACACAGAATTAGTTAATAAGAAGTATTCTTAGGGTAAGCTCACTTCTTTACTTGATGAAAATGAGCCCATCTGGTGTACTTCACTGTGCCCATGAGAAGCTGGGAGCTTATCACCTCTCACTTTCATAATGGATTAGGTGTTAAATGAGTATCAAAGAACTTGGAGATTTCTCGATTTATATGCAATACTGAAAACTCAGTATTTCATGGGTAATGCTTCTGCTACAAGAGTTCTAATTTCATGAGTAACAGATTGAGTGGGGGGCTATCAGTAACAAGCTAACTTGTTTGAATATTGGAAATTGTGATTAATGACATTTCAGAACAGAGTGTAGAACAAATTTAGATGCTGTTCTACAGAATGCTGCATGTTATAAGGACATTTTTCTGGGAACAGCAATTTGCACTTATTTCAAGAGTTAGCTATTGGTGGAAAAACTTATTTTCTAGTTAGAACATGTTGCTATCCCTGTGGGTCTAGAGAGATTTGTTTCCTTCTAAGGGTGGGTAGTTTGTTTTCAGTAGGTGGAAAAGGAACAACCATGGGGTAGAAGGTGGCATATAATCCGAACGAACAATTTAAGTGCAGGAAGAACTGTGGCAGAGAAATATCCTCTCATGCTCACAGTAACAGACTTTCAGTTCAACTCCATTATCTGGAAATGAGATTGAGGAAGGGTTTATGTGGATGGCTAATTAAGACTATTTCACACCTGCATGACCCACCTTCTAGTGGATAGTGTTACAGAGGGCAGATTCCTAGTACCTTTCATAAGTATGAAATCCAGTTTACGGTTTAGTAAATGGAATATTATTTTTTAATCTCAATGCATATTTGTTTACACAAAATAATTCCTTATTAATTGAAAACTTTAAATTATTTCAGTGGGTTTTCCCTGGACTATGGACTTCATTCAACTTGAGCAAAACCAGTATAATCAAATTAACTGATGATTTTTTTTAAGATAAAATTTTTGCTGTAAAGTGTGGACTATCTAGAATCACTACTAAACAGTAGAGCCAGGAGAACCCAGGCATTAGATTTGTTGTATCTCCTCATTTTGAACCTATCTTGGGATTCCACCTATTTTGAGATTTATGATCTATTACAAAGTTTCCATACAGTTATGCAAATCATTCTCAAGTGCGATGGTAAAGGAGCATTGTATAGATGTTTTGAAGCCATCTAAAAGAGGACGATAATGCTCAACTGAAAATTTGAGGGCTGCACTTTCTGATGTTCTTTCCACAGAATTACAACTTAATCCATAAGTAGTGTCCTTTTCTTATGATTAAATAATTTAAAAGTACATAAAGAATAACAATAGTTTGTTTTATATGAAATACAAAAAATACACAGCCTAATTAATATCAGAGTTTAATCTCTTATCATAATTTTCAGAGGATGACCTTCATAGTCTGATTTTAAAAAATGCTGGAAGCCTTAGCCAATTAGGAGAGCACAGCACACTTCAGAATATAATTGTGCTAAAAGAAATAAAAGGTTCATGATAAAGTAAACACAATGGTTTTAATTCTTGATGTCCCTTTCCATTCCACTTCAGTATCCATGATACTATACTTAAAATTTTAACTAAAATTTAATAAAATGAAAGTTATTATCTGGGCCAACAAATCTTATTTTCACTGTCTTAACAGTACTTCCCCTTTTCTTTCCTTCTTTTTCTCTTTTTCTCCTTCAGTTATATTGTAGAGGACCAAGTATTTACTGCCCTTCATTTATGTGCATAAAGCTTTACTCATAGAGTAAGTGAGTGGTTTTGGTATTTGAAAGAGGACACAGAGAACTCTTGCATTGTGAAATACTAGGTTTTGGACACCAAATTTTTATTCCTCTTTATTCAAGGTCTAGAATCTTTTGACTTACAGGAAACTGCTACTGCTTAAAATTTATTCTTTTTGTTTCTGCAAAAAGTTGCAACATTTTTTTTTTTCATTTACCTCATCTGTCTTATTTAAATAAAATACTATAGTCGTTTAACTTTATCTTTTATGATAGTAGAGCTACTTCCTAACTCTTCTTTAAAGAATTTTAATACTTTTAGAAAAAGCAAAAGACTAGTACAAGGCTCATGGACATTAAAGCATGTTCTGAGAATCTGAGGAATATTAAATAAATGTAAGATATTCCACCATAGGTCATGTACAAAGCTGTAGTTATCTGTAGTTAGCTGATTTTATAATTATTTTTAAATATAATTTATGCACAGTAGATTTTATTTAATAAGGTCGGCCTTAAAGTTAGAGAAGGCATTAAATTTTCATATAAAATATTATTCTGTAAAAAAAAATAAATGTGGAAAACCCTCTTTCTTAACATAGTTTAACCATGAATGGTTCTGTCCATAATTAGCAATTATTATTTTTTCTTACTAACAGACTGCTGTGGTAACACTTACAATAAATACTTATCTCAAAAAGAAATTCAAAGTTGGAATCATCCCAGTAAGAACTGCTCTTCTGGAAGAAGGATAGTGGATAAAGGTGGGAGAAGGTGTCTAACCTCCCTCACACCCAAGTTTGGGGGTCAATAGCCCAGGTGACCTCACCAGTGAGTTGGGAACAAGAGAAGGAATTACCATCATGTTTGACCCACACTGACACCTAAAAGCAGGGGATAGGTAGGGGTAGTAGAATGCAGTAAGATTTGCAAAGTGTATGATTGCTGTTAACTGAATCCAGAGGTTGTAGGACACCTTACAGAGGTACAAAAGGATAGCTGTGAACAGCAAATGCATAAGTATATAAAGATATAAAGGTGCTGGCGGGGGGAAGTCCAAACTGCGTGGGCAAAGGGTGGGGCGGGGCAGAGGTACTGCCCAGGAGGTCTGCAGCCCTGGGTTTGGGAGATTAGTCCTTGACAGTTCTTGGGATGGTGTGAGTTGACCTTGGCTGGCTGCCAGACATGAACCAAGCTGCTCTTTCACTCCCTCTCCTCAACAGGACAGGGAGAGAAAATAAAACAGAAAAGCTTGTGCACCAAGATAAAGACAGGGAGATCACTTACCAGTTAGCATCACAGCAGACTTGACTTGGGGAAAATGACTAATTTATTGCCAATTAAAAGCAGAGTAGGATAGTGAGAAAGAAAAAAAAAATAAATAAAACCACCTTTCCAGCACCCCACCCCTTTTCCCAGGCTCAACTTCACTCCTTCATTCCCAAGTCTTCTACCTCCTTCCAAGCAGCACGAGGTGGGTGGAGAATGGGGGGTTATGGTCAGTTTGTAATAGTTTGGCTGTGCCACACCTTCCTCCTTACACTTTTCGCTTGCTCCAGTTCCTTCACAAACTGTTGCAGCATGAGCCCTCTCCACAGGCTACAGTCCTTGCAGTTCCTGCCAGAAAACATGATCCCACATGGGCTCCTCTCCAGAGGCTGCAGTTCCTGCCAGAAGACGGCTCCAGTCCAGCACAGGCTTGCCATGGGCTGCAGCTTCCTTCAGGGCATATCCACCTGCACTGGTGTGGGGTCTCTCATGGGCTGCAGTGTGGACATCTGCTCTCCATGGGTTGCAGGGACACAACCTGCTTCACCATAGTCTTCTCCAGAGGCTGCAGGGCAATTTCTGCTACAGTGCCTAAAGCATCTCCTCCCTCTCCTTCTTCACTGACCTTGGTGTCTACAGGGCTATTTCTCTCAAATTTTTCTCACTCCTTTCTCACAAAAATTCTGCTCAGGATTTTTCACCCTTTCTTAAATAACATTATCACAGAGGCACCATCAGCATCACTGATTGGCTCAGATTTGGCCAGCGACGGGTCCATTTTGGACCCAGCTGGAACTGGCTCAAAAGGGGCTTTGAGTGCCTGACAGCATATGGTCTCTGTGTGCGATTATAGACAGACAAAGCTCCAAAATTTGGCTTATTTATATTGACGAAAAACATGGGAATGTCTGGGGCAAAGGCTGCTATGTGTCTGGGACATGGGCACAGATACTATATATTTATGCCCTCACAAGTTACTCTGCATTTTTGCAAACCACCTTGATAATACGATTCAAAGGAATACGGGGGAATGTAACTCTCCCCTTGTGGGACTGGCTCCATGCAGCTGGAAGATTGTAATATTTCTCCAGCCTGTAAGTTATTCCACTACTTCGATAGTCTATTTTACAGATATGAAGTAGGTGCTATCCTGTATCCTCCTGCCACTGATATCCCCTGCTGAACCCTCCAAATGCTAAGCCTCATTAAAGTTCACCTGCAATAATAAGTCTCTGTGTCAGAAATAACAATTTGGTAACTGGGTCATCTGGTGCAACCTCCATGGTCAGTGACTGAATGAGCAAGGAGCAAGAGATGAGGTGAGATCGCTGACCAGGGTGCAAAGAAATGACATCACTTTGTATCAACGAGGATCATGCTGGGCATATGGACTCTATGGAGTTTCCTGCGTCACACCCTTGTGTTGGATTGATAACCAAGCTAATGTGTCCATTTCTTGTGATGCCCATTCCCCACTCATAGCCCTCATGAGTATGTGTGAGACCTCCTGTAAAAAAGAGGAGTGAAAAGGATACTAAAGTGAGAATATCCAAAATTAGTGTTGCACATAGCACAGTGAGTCATTCATGATCAAATTGACATACATGTGAAAGCTCACATGGGGCAAGGGGTAGAGCATAATGGTGAATTCAGAACAATTTATTATAATTTTATTATTCAAAACGATGTCACTCACCATGGTTATCATAACCTTGTATATTACAGTATTATGTATTAGACAACAATATGAATCATAAATTCGCCTCCATATAACCTGCATAGTAATCTGCTTGAAATCATGGGGTAGAATGTAGTAGGCCACTGCAGAAGACCTTGTAGCAAGGAGACAATGATTTCAGGCATAATCTAGGCAGAGTTTAACCATAGGCCTTTGGTGCAGAGAGTCATATGTTAGCGTAAGTGACTGATAAATAACCTGAGGACATATAAACCTTGCTTTTAACAATACCACCTATATGCACTGCTTCTGAGCACTCATTCCTGTGCAGATGTGCAAGACTAACATTCTCAGCAAACCTTGGTGTACCATTGAGAAATTTCGGTATTGTACAGGTAAAAGATAAATAGCTTTGTTCACTTGGAAGGATACTACAAAGTTGTGAAGAACAGTGAGGTCACTGAACCTCTCACCACAGAGAGGAACTCTGCACAGCATACTGAGATCAATGAAGAGACGCTCGTCCTATGGTGCAACAACTGAGTTTCCCAGCATCAGAAGGGATGTAAGATTGCAATCACTGTAAGGTGGCTATAATTTCCATCTTTTACACAATAAACGAGATACACCAGGCTTGAGTGTCCGTGCCTGTCTTATTGAAATCCCAAAATAAGTAGTACCTCCTTGGTGGAAAACAATATCGTGCCAAGCACTCCTTCATCTGACTTAGAAGTGTTGTGTGCAAGTTTTCTGAGTTTGCTGTACAAGACGTTAGCCCAAAGACAATATAATATAAATTCATCCTAGTCATCAACTGCCTGTATTTCATTTTCCTGTGTTATAAGTACCTTATTCTAGTACACAGAACCAAAACATCTTTGACTGAATTTGCATATTTTGTGTCACTATTAAAAATGTTATTCCCATTTTGGAACAGGCACATTTAAGTTTTATGATTTATTTTGTTCTCAATGTTATTAAAAAATTCCAAAACCAAAATATACCTGCTAATTGTCTTTATTTCCAAGTCACCCAGTACCATTGGGTGAATTGACTCAGAACTGAAGCATAGGATTAAAGTTAGAACTGAAGAATCTTCAACATTTTTGTATATAATTCATTAATATAGACAGACCTACACTTCATGTTTTGTGGAACTGATACCTATACCAATGTTAATGTTATGAGGAACATTTTATATATATGTATATCAAAATACAAAATTCATTTCCTATCTAAGTTTGGAACATTATTCTGCATTATAGCCATCATACATTTAATACTGTACCTTAAAAAATTTACCAGATGCTCAGGTGGCATTTGTTGAGTGCCAGGAATTGTTAAAATTCATTGTGTATATCCATGACAATTCCTATTTCTGTTTAACAGCACATTAATTTTTTCACCTCAGCTTTTCTAAACCAGCAGTGCTTGAATATTCTCTAACATTCTCTGCACAACAAATCAACCTGTACTGCACCAGTAACCATCCTAACCTGTGTTGAAGCACATAAACAGAAATCTAGTCATAATACTGTGATGACTTATGCCAGCCTTGATCTCCTTACTGCATTGCCCGCCTGATATCCTCCAGGATAGATGCTGTATTTGACTTCTAGAAATTAATGGTGGAATTTGGAAGAATTCTTCCCCATTCTCTCTTTTTGTAAGTTTTAATCACACAAAAAAGTGCAAGACAGACAAACATTTGTAGACGAATGTAAATCACCTATAGTGCTCTCTTTTTTCTGAACAGAAAGGCCAGTATATTACAGATACAACTTTTAAAGCCCCTGGAAGTAAGCAGAAGTAAAGCAATCTATTCCTCACTGCATTCTTCACACAAAACAAAAAAAAATCTGATTGATTTTAAGTTGGAAAATATAATTCAGTTAGGGTTATATCTCAGGTTCATCAGAGGTTTCTCAAGCTGTGCAAACAATCCAAATTAAAAATGTCAGTATTCAAAATACAGTTGAAAATTTTAAAAGTAGTAAACATAATTTCAAAAACTTAAATAAACTGAAGTAAACTTGGAGCAAACTACAGAGAAGCCCTAGACTTTGTAAAATATATTCTTGTTTCTTTGAATTTTTAGTGTGGTAACTCTTAAAATGTTTTGGCCCTTCTACCTATATTGGATAATACATATGTACTGAGTAAATCAATCCAAGCCTCCCTTCTCTTAAGACACATTCTGGTTTTCCATCCTCAACCTGTGGAAAAAAACCAGGTTTTTTAGAAAAAGAAGTGCTTCACAGAGCTCTGAAATAGCTCTAGGTGACCAAAACAAAAGGGTAGTGTGGCCTAAGATTTTTTCAAAGACAATAACTTCATCCAATTTCCTTTTTTTTTTTTTTATGTTACAGTACATGAGCTGTTTCTATTTCCTCACAAAATGCCAATCATAACCAGGCCATTGACAAATCCACTGGAATTAACAATTTTATAGTTGCAAGAGAGAAAAACATTAAGTAGTTTTAAAACCATCTTGAAAATACTCAGCTTGCATTTTTCGTTTCTCATTTTGTTCATATGTATGTGATGGCAACGGTCAGATTAGATGGTAAAATTTTGCCTAGAGTTCAAGATTTCATTCCTTCCAGCGGCATGCTAAGACCCAGTATCATCCCCAGTGTTAACACTGTAGTACAGAACGGCAGTTATTGGATAGTTAGAGCTCTTCTAGTTTGGTGAAAATATTACCTATATGATAGTTACTTTTCTGTATGGTGAGACTATTATTTATAGTTAAGTTCTCAGTTGAATTCTGTTTGAACTATAGATATGTGGGCCAACAACTCAAATGCCAGGGGAACAGTGAAGCTGAAATAGATCTAAAAAGATTTAGTGTTAATCAATATATGGAGGGAAATCTATGCGACTGTTTAGAGATTAGATATTTTCCTCTCTAAGAGACAGAAATTTTACCTTCAAATTCACAAATTCCTCCAGAGATTCCAGGATCATTGATTTGGGAAGGGCTGGCAGCCCTCAGTCTCTTTCTATGACAGTGCTGCAGATGGTAAAGCAATTATAAATACAAGCTGTGGCTTCTTACAAAATTGCACAGAATTTTTTGAGTTTTTTACTTATCTTATTAGTCTTAACTAAAAATTACCAGCTATCTGAGAATAATGTATGTTGTGAAAAAGTAATAAGTAGTGAATGTTTCAAAATGAAAGCGTGCAACAAGACATTCCCACAGTGTAAATCACTTTCAAAGCAATACAAAGCTTTGGCCTGTAGCATTTGGATTCTTCCATCGATACTACCCCCTCCATGCCCCTCCCTGGGAATGCAAGAAGTTAAAAAGATGAAAGTTACTTCTGTGATTTCCATACTCAAAGTTTTTATAGGATTGGGAAATTTATGTTTATTTGGTCTTTAGTGATAAGTATATAACAGGAATTATAGCAAAAAGACAGTATAATTGTCCAGAGAGGAAATAAAAGCCCCGCATACTCTTAAGTGGCTTCACTTGGGCATGGACAAGATGTATCCATACTACTGAAGGACAGTATGAAGGACACTGCATTGCTGACTGTAATCTTCCTTCTATGCCAGGTTTGCCAGTGTTATAAAACATTCCTCATAATGAAGTAAATGCTTCAGTTAAGACCTACACGGCCTTATATAGGTCTCTTCTTTCCACTCTTCATGATCACAAAATGAGCTTGAAAAAAGTGCTGTGAATGAAAAATTCCAAGACTGCCAGCCTCTCTCCTACAGTGTGGCTCACTATGAAAATTTAAAATGGTTATCTAAACCATTCCTATTTTTACATGTTCTTGACATTTTTCATTATTTTCTTACTTTTTTTTTCTTCATACAATCAGAAAATATCTTTTTCTCTGTTCTATATACTACTATCTTTATATATGCTATGGAAGTACTGCTTGCCATTCCGGAGTTAAGAATGATCTAAATTTGTACGTAAAACAAACATCAAATGACCTTATTTTGTACCAAAGCTATATTCTGCAGGTTTTTTCTGAAATTTCAAAGTAAGTTTCCATGAATGAATTTTAAAAATTGATCATAAGTTACTTGGGCTTAACATATATTGCTTCTTTGTTTTCAGTTATCCTCAGAATGAAATAGGTATAAGGATTTTCTATGTCTCTTGGTTAAAACTTGTAGGATTCTTTGGTACAGCCTGTACTTCATGTCTGTCCTGGTTTCAGCTGGGATAGAGTTAATTTTCTTCCTAGTAGCTGGTACAGTGCTATGTTTTGAGTTCAGTATGAGAAGAATGTTGATAACACACTGATGTTTTCAGTTGTTGCTCAGTAGTGTTTAGACTAAAAGTCAAGGATTTTTCAGCTTCTCGTGCCCAGCCAGCGAGGAGGCTGGAGGGGCACAAGAAGTTGGGAGGGGATACAGCCAGGGCAGCTGACCCCAACTGGCCAAAGGGTATTCCGTACCATGTGACGTCATGTCTAGTATAGAAACGGGTGGGAGTGAGGCTGGGGGGAATGGGCACTCAGAGACTAACTGGGCATCAGTCAGCAAGTGGTGAGCAATTGCATTATGCATCACTTGTATATTCCAATCCTTTTATTTTTATTATTATTTTTGTCATTTTATTATTGCTATTATTATCATTATTAGTTTCTTCTTTTCTGTTCCATTAAACTGTTCTTATCTCAACCCTTGAGTTTTACTTTTTTTTCCTGCTTCTCTCCCCCATCCCACTGGGGGAGTGGGGAGTTAGTGGCTGCGTGGTGCTTACTTGCTGGCTGGGGTTAAACCGCAACAATGTCATATTGGATGAAAGGTTTTTTTCTCCCATAGTCTCATTCCTGAAGTTGGTTCTTCCACCGGGGATGATGAACACTATTCTGCTGCAAAAAATTCCATACAGCACTGTCTTCTTTCAAAGCTTGCCAACTTTTAGGTGATTATTCTGAGATGGTTATCTGCCCCCCATTGTTTTCAATTTGTTCTTAAGAAAGATGTCTGCTGGTTTTTCTCTCTGGAAACAGTCAGAATTTTTAAAGAGAGCACAGCACCTTAACTGCATCTCATTAAGAATAATAGGAAATGGTAACCATTTTGAAAGGGAGTGATGGATGAGCTTCTCTGAGTATTTTACCTCTGGTGAAAATGGTAGTAGAAATGGCTATTTAACTTAAGTTTTTTCAAAAGTTTATTCGAAAAAAATCTACTTTTTTTTTTTTTTTTTCCTCCTAAGGTTGGAATGAATAGCCTCTCCCTGATAGGTTTGTTTAATTTGTTTTTATATACCTCCAAGAATAGAGATTTCACAACCTTGCTCACTAATTAGTTTGTATATTTAACTACCCTTATGATAAGGAAGCTTTCTTAACATCTAAAGTCTAAATCTTCCTTCCTGTAAACTAAGATCATTTTTTCTTGCCCTAGTTCTTGCCCTATTTCTGCGGCATAGACAATACTGTTGTCTTTATAAAAACATTTTGTTTGATACTGAAGAACGCTTATGTCTCTGAAGTATTCTCTAACCTGAAAAATTAGCTCTTTCAACCTTTCTGTCAGTCATATTTTATAAATACCTTGCCCTCCTAATTATGTTCCTCAGGACTGACCCCAGTTAGTCTGTACCCGAACGCGTTATTCCCCAAACCAGTCAAAATACTCCATGAGACCTTATCAATGTCATATAAAGCAGAGGAATGATTTCTATGCATCAGATCCATTGCACACAGTGAGCCTCTCTAAATATGTTACAAAAGGAGTTTATCTTTCCAGGATTATTTCCCATTTCCAGCTACTTATTTCCCATCTTGTACCTGTGCATCTGCTTTCACTTTTCTAAGAGTAGTACTTTGTTCTCATCTAACTGAATTCCATTTTCTTGATTTTATATGATTTCTCCAGTTTATCAAGATTACTTTGAATTCCAGTCCTCTTTTCAGTAGTGTGTCAGTTGTCCCAACTTGGGTGTCTGCAGTTCATGTGAATTTATGTTTTATTTTACCATTCAAGCTAGTGTTGAACAGGATTCAGGACAGACTTTCTAGTCAGAAAATGAACCAGTGCTAATGAATCTCCGAGTATCATTTTTAACTGTTTTTGTACCCATGCGGTGATTTCATCACAATGTTTGCTTGCTTGCAGAAATGGTAACTTTTCATTCCAACGTCAAAGTATACCACATCTATTGCCTTCTGCCTTATCTGCTAGGCCAGTCACCCTGCCAGGAAAGGAAATTTGGCTGGCTTGACATGATTTGTTCTTGACAAATCCATGTTGGCTACTTCTCATCATCTTGTTTTCCTCTAAGTTTTTATAAATTGATTGTTTAGTAGTTTATTCTACTATCTTTTTGGTTATCAAAGTTAGTCTGTCTGGTCTGTAAACTCCCACTCATTTTATTCTTTTAAACTGGCATAATCAAACATAGAAAGATTGTCAGGTTGCTAGTATATATTGTCGAAAATTATTTTTAACTACCTGACTTTGCTATTTTAAATTGATGGAGAATAGTGTATTTTATGGATATAGTTTTTACAGGAAATTGCTTCCTACATCAGATCTTTCCTAGATATATATCAGACAGAGACTGAAAGAGAAAAAAGAGGATTGGCCCAAAGCTTACTGGAAGCGATGGAAAGCGTCCCAGCTGAGGCTTCAGACTTTGGATAAGGCTCTTGGTATGTGTCTGGCACTTGCATCAGTCTGGCACCTGCATCAGTTTGACAGACAGATCAATTTGTGAGCCTGGCTATGCAAACTGAAAAGTCTTTAAAAAGGCTTTGCTGCTATACAAAATGGGAAGCAATGACATACTGACCATAATTTCAGTGATAAATGTAGCACTGCATACTTTGTGGGACTCACCACTGTGCTGGTGTTTTCTGTGTCAGTAATAAGAGGTTTAATAAGAATAGAAGTGCAGTGTATTACAGTGGAGAAAGGAGAAGTGGAGAATTTAAGGAATTTGCTGCTCTAATAAAACTTGCAGCCAATTAAAATATCTGGAGACAGTTTATTCTATTCAAGGGTTTTGTTTCGTTTAAAAAAAAAAACAAAACAAAACAAAAAAACCACCACTAAATATAAACCAAGGAAAACCCAACCTCTTTCAACGTTTTGTGTTTTATTTATGCAATTGTAAGGTCGCCATCTGGTGGTTGTTTTAACATCAAAAACGTGTAAGTTGTTTCTGAACAGCCATTGATTTGTGACTGTGGGCTTTGAATTTAATGAAAAAAAAAAGAATATGGGTTTAAATACTATCATGCTGAGGTTTTTTCCAAAACTTTTGCAAAATGTTTGCTATATAAAACATGAGATGACCAAAAAGATCAACATCTGAGTAAAGACTATCCTAAGAAAATGTAGGGAACGGAGGTTACTATGACTTTAGCCAGGATGCTCTATGGATGCAAGTGGTGAGATGTGTTTGGGTGCCCGCACAAAAAACTCATATTCAGGAAACTAAATTTAATCAATAAAAATACTGGCAAAGAATATATTTTAGGTTACAAAATCAAAGATGGGATTTATCTTACCCAACTTCAGCAGTTGAAAAATTAAGCCAGCTAGTTGTCTGGGATACCTCTGTTGTCAGTGAAGAAATACAGGTCCCTTTAAATAGAATTTCATCTTAAACTTAATAAAGGCTTGTAAGATAAATATGATGAAACACCCTCTGGAAGGGCTCATCTCTGTCTCTAGTTGACTAGCCTAGTGACTGTGCCCAACCTTCAGACAAAGTTAAGAAAAATGAAATCCAGACTAAGGTCAAGTGTTGTACGTTCCCTGCCACCCAGGAAATCTTTCTTTCTGTCTCTTATGCATCAAACAAACCAGCTGATTGTGAGTTGCTAAGGCCAGAATTGTGAGTTGTTGAGGCCAGAAGGATGGTAACAAGGTAGGGACTGAACTTGGCCTGTTCCAGCTTTCATGTGCAGATTATCTATGCACTATATCAAGGCATTGTGAGATGTAACTATGACTTCACTAATTATGAGCTTTTTATTTAACTAAGGACATAATTTCCGGTTTTTTGTTTGTTTTCCCACTAGGAGAAAAGAATAAGTGAGTCAGCTTAGTGGAAAACAAGCAGCCTCTCAATTAGTGCCTGTAACTGTGTATCTTGGCTGCAAAATAGATATCATTCGACAAATTATCAAGATGCAGGACACCTGTGTTTCAATCTATTGTATGCCGTAACTGTTCCCTACACACATATGTATATAGTCGTATAATCTGTTGTTAGAGGACATTTTTAATTGGCAGAGCAATACTTTAAAAATGTGCCACAATAATGTCTCAGTCACTCCAGGCAATATCAACCTAGAGACTTGAAATATCATCTTCCATTAAAAATTTTGATGTAATTTGTACTTGACATATTGGCTAACTACTGGAGTAGCTCCTTGAAAGTTGTGGTGAGAATGCTGCAAGTTTGACAAGGTCTTCCTTGTTATAGTGCAGAAAATCAAGGCAAGGTTTAACAGTGAAGACTACTGTGTTGTAACTATGACTTTATAGTATGATTGTAAAGGAAGATCATATTTTTTTGGCCAAGAGATAAGGAACCAAAATTCACAAAATATGAGATTTTACTTATTTTGCTAATGGTACCAATCCCTCACTGTTACCCCAAACTCTTGGTATACATGCGGACCATTGTATACCAACACACCACAACAAACAACACACATTTGTTAACCTTGAATATATGCTAGACTTCTTTGGTCATAAAATTAGGTTTTACACCATACTGTAAGAAACGAATGTTTTATGAAATGTGCTTCATTACGAGTTGCAGCTCTGATGCAGTCCTTGATGTTGTGTAGTGTCTCCTATCTGTGGGACCATCCTCAGCGGGCACTAAGTTCAAGCAATGCATGTCCTGTAATCAGGTTTTGGAGACCTGAAATGTTCTTCTTCAGAGAATTTACATTTTTATCATAGTAATTAAATTTAGGTAGAATTCAGAAAAAAAAAATAAATTGGTCAACTCAAAACTAAATTTTTTGGATTCTCCAAATTACAGGAATAGGTCAAATTTGGAGGCTAAACAATCTCTATGTGCCATATTTAGATGCAATTAATTGGACTTTAGAGAATGAAGACATTTCAGATCGTATAAAGCTTAAAAATGGATTTGGTGTTTAGGCTAAGACTATCCAACTTGCAAATTTTGTGACTGATGGGTTTGGTTTCTAAGATGTTTGCAATAAGTGTTTATTATTTAAAAGCTTTAAGATTATTGTGCCATACTGGTCTTTGGCATCAAGATCCTGGAGTGGGAAGAGAAAAGAAAGCCTTTATGTTTCTTCAAAAAAATAAATATATATCTATTTAACTTACTAGAAATGTTTAAATAGGACAATCACTACTTTAGCTGATTCAATTGTTAGACTTTACAGCTGGGCAGTATTTTTCTTCTTATTTTTTGATGAATTTGAATTCACTTACTAAAATTCTGTGCTTTAGACAGACTGAAGCTATTCACATTTCAAAGCTGTCAAAATATTTCCTTTCTAGTTTTTAAAAACTTTTCTTTTCAGAAAGACATTTTGTTGAATATTTTCTCCCAGAAAAGAAGTTAAGCAAACAGATAAAGTAAGCAAAGAACTAAATAAACATTTAATCTCAGGTTGATCAGCATGCTCCTGAATTTTTTGTTTGTTTGTTTGTATCACCAAAAGAAATAATAAAATATTAAACACTAAAAGAAATATTCAAATATTAAAAATGTTTTTCAAGTTGACCTGAGCAGAACTTTTTTCATATTTTCCATTAAACCAAAAGTTCTTTGGTGTAAGCTTTCTGTCTGGAATTTCTGTCAATGTGCATACCATATGAAAATTATGCCTCTGTCTCCACAAAGAATAAAATTATACAAGAGGATTTGTATATGTATTTTTAAATTACCCTATAGAAACAGAATGTAGAATTTGAAGAATCTGCTCACAACAGATGATCAAGACACAAAAAAACGACACTGTCATTTGAAATACGCCCAGAGAAATTTCTTCAAAATCTGTATATGTAATATCACATAGGAATTCTTTTTCAGCTCATTTCCTTTTGAGAATATCTCAGACCTTCCATAAAAAGATGAAGGGAATGGTTATTCTGTGAATCAACCTATAAGTTAAGGACATTATACCATTTAATGATAGGGGAAAAATATTTTCTTAGGACTGTTTCTTTGCTTCTCCTATGGTAGCCAGCTTCAATGTTTTTAAAGATTTCGTATATATTACTCACTCTGTCCTCTTAGTATTACTAGGAAGCAAAAATGATTAGTGTTCTTCCTCTGCAAACAGGATATCATCGGAGAAAAATTATATCTTACCCAACATGTCACTGAAAATTTGTGGCAGGAGAACTGATGTTCAACTTTGCCTCTAAAATCTTTGTTATAAAACTCATTTTAAAGGAATGATTTAAATATTTTGAAATTACATGTTTGAAAATATTTTTCCTTTTCATTTTCAATTCAGTTTAAAACTATGTGGGTTTTTTTAGACTAATGGTTGAATTTGTAATGTGAATGTAAATACAAACATTAAAAAAAAAAAGTTAAAGAAAAAATACAGTCCATTTTTTTGTGAAACACTGGGGAAAAGGAGCTTTTCACTTATTTCTATGAGTGCTAAAACAGTTTGGAAGAGAAGAGGACTTATGCCTTCCAGGAATCCTAACTCCCCATTATTCTGTTTCTCATAAACTCTGTTACAGAAAATAATGTCAGAGTTCTGTAGTTACTCTGAAATGCTGCTTATAATGTAAGTCATGGTTTGTCCAGTCCAGATTGAAGCAATATTCATTTTCCATCATGCAAATATTGCATTTTATGTTGATAGAAAAAAAAATTCACAACACTTGCAGGCTCCAGGTAACATAGCATGTTTTACATACATGATTTTGGTACATTAAAACATCTACATATAAACAGTCACATATAAATATGAATAGTACATATAGATTGTTACATTCTTTGAGATCACATTTTTTAAGCATAAGTACCTATTTTTAATCTGCAATGTTAGTATACACATACATTTATATGTTATTATATATTCTACAGTATTCTTACATCTTTTAGCAATAAATTTATGCGGTCCATTTAAAAATTTATAATTTTCACAGTCTTTTCTTACAGTATTAGCTTATTGTTTACTTTGGATTGCATCACCCTTTTTGTACCTCTCTTGGTTTTGCAAAACTGAACAAATTTGAATTACACACAAACATATCGTACTTCCATTTACTATAAATCTGTATCAGCCCAAACCAGCATTGTTTACATAGGAATAAAGTGCAATATAGTAAAAGATTACAGAAATGAATTGTATACAAATAAACCACAAATAAACTAAGTGTTATCTAAAAGTATAATGAACGGTTGATTAATAATGCATTAGAAGTTGACACTGAAATCAAATTAGTCATCTCAGGAAGTTTGCATGCAATTTTTTTTTCCTTGTCACTGATGGTGCGGTAATAGTTTTTAAAGCAAGTGTGTTTCTATTATGAGTTAGTTCATTTAGTATTCAGTATAATAGCACTGATAATAATGAGCTCATTTGGCTTCCATTATATAAGCATTAGATAATGGATACCTATATTAAAGTGTTACTGTTATGGTGGTGCTTTTTTTCTTCATTTGGTACACAGCGTTAAATCTTTAAAGTAAAGCTTTTATGCAAATTGTTGATGTTTTTATCTTTGAATCATGACTAATTTTATGGACTCTGGAATCCCATTATTGTCAAAGTTGCTTTTGATATGAGACTCTCAGTAATTTGACTTGCCAAGAGTTTTATTATCATTAGTTCTAGCCCAGCTTTTTACTTTCATCTTTTCTCCCTTTGTCAGCTTTTTACATACTGCTACTTGTAGTATCATCCAACAAAAATATACAGACACACTTCTGGCAATGCTTTGCTAATGTTAACACTGTTTAAGTGTCATAGCCCAGTACACTGGCTTGCTCTCCAGTGAATGACCTGCTTGTCTTGCTGGGTACTAGAATCCCCCCTGACAATTGCTGATGCTGTACTTCTGTGTTTTTAGTGGGGAAGATATTTATATTAAAGATTAAGAGATTCAAGTAGTAGGAAAGCACAAGCTGGAGCTTTATTTTATTTAAGGCTTATCATACTGCAAAATCCTTTAGACTAGATGCTGTGGAAGAGTTTATTCATAGTCATTTAACTACGAAGCCATTTTAAGACTTCAAAATGCAGAATGTTATCAGATCACTTTTGTTTTCTATTGTGTGCAAGTGTCATAGAAAAAAATAGCAGATACAGTTCTAATTGGGTCAGCCTCCTCTATGGATTCTGATTTATTTTTTGCATCTACACTGCTTGGTAGGTAATAGTCCCTATGGTGGGTCGAAACAGTGACTGCTTTCTGACCTGTGTCTGTCCACATGACCCTAGTCCTGGGGCAGCACATCCACACTTTTTTCAATAGGTCAGAACTCAGCCAGACCATACGGTTGTTCTTTCTTACATGCAACACTAGGATCTTCTAGGAAGGTTCTCAGGGCTGACTTCGCTGGCTGTGTCAGACCCATGACACCACTGCAAAACACGATCAGTAGCCCCAAGCCAAGTGTTTCCATCCTGTCCACGTTGCACCTAGCCACACACAGTCTTGAGCTGGTGCCAAGGGACTGAGCAGGTTTAGTCTGTCTTTGCTGCACTCAAGACCATGCTCAAACTGTTTTGCGTACATGCAGTCAGGACACTGTACAAGTTTAGGTTTTATGCCAGGTTTGGGCCTGAGGTAGAGATCACATCTAAGACTGTCTCAGTGAAATGGGAACAGAGGTATTGCCCCATAAACAGAGGGCTGAGAGGATAAAACGCTGAAAAATGTGAGATAATGGACCTACACCCATATCAAAGATTCCTGATAAATCCAATAATCAGTGCCTACTGATTTATAACTTAGGAGACTGAGGAAGAAACTGTGCTTAACGAAAAGGTATCTGAGGAATAATTATGACGATCTGCTCTATAAGGTCAGCTAGAGGGCTATGTTGTCTGGACAGGGGCGTTGCTGTTGGTTTTGTTTGGATTTTTTTTAAAGGGCAAAATTATTTCTATTAATAAGACAGAGAACCGAGAATGAAAGGATCCACATTTCTGGTGGATCCACAGAGAGTGCTTGTACTTATAAGTATACTGTTTACTTTTCTACATTCTGCAAAATGATTTATTTTTTTAAAATACAGTTGAAGCTGAAGTTAGTAACTAAAGATATTAACTCTAAAATTGAACTTTAAATTTTATAACCTTTTAGAATAAGCCCTGTATAATTGAAAGGCAAGGGGGATAGACATTTGAAGTGCCTAGTCTAAGCATCTGTCCCAAAGCCAGTAAATCTATATTATCTGACAGATACTTATCTAACCTGTTGTGAAGACATCATGACTTGGGATCATTTTGTGCTTATTTCTATACTTGCTGGTTTTACATACACGTGTGTATGTGCGTGTGTGTGTTTAAATAATAACCCATGGATTTAAAACAGGAACACATTGCCAACCTGGAATTTGCTCTGAAAAATCAAATTAATTTGATATATATTTTTTTACAGAGGGCTATGAAATAATAGTATTATCCGGTAGAACATACAAATGTAAGAAAAGCAGTGCTGGATCTGGCTAAAAGTCCAGCAAGCCCTTTATTCCGTTCTGAATTGAGGCTAAATTAAAAGCCTAGGGAGAGAAGTATGGGCAAGCGTAAGTGATACTTCTGTTGAGTACTCTCTCAGTTTCCAATTGTTTTTGGCTCAGAGATTTCCTGAGCTGGCAGTAGTTTCTGTGTATTTATGACACTCAACAGTCTCCTCTTCAGTGAATGTGTCCAGTCTCCCCTCAAGCTGATGCAGACTTTTCTCATACATGTTATCTGAATGACAAGGGGATCCAAAGCTTCAATATGCATTGTGTTAAAACCATCTGCCTTTAAAAGAGTTACTGCCTGATGAAAACAAACTGTAAGGTGCTCAAAATGTATAAATAAAGCAATCAGCTGAGGTATTGACAGGGGTGGTTCTGCAGTAAAATGAAAAGTATGTAGTTGTACAAGTTTTTGACAACTTGTGTTCATTTCACACTTCCAGTTTTAAAAGTGCATATTTTTTGATATCTGTTTACACCAGATATGGATAAGCTTTCTTTGTATTATGCTTAGTTAAACTCTAGACAAAAGATGAGAAAAAATAAAATATTTTTTCTTTAAAAACCACAATTTTGCCATACTTGTCACATATGACTTTAATGTTTCTTTAAAATCCTTACATATGCAATAGACACTCCCTTTTGAATATCCAGAAATCTAGGTAATAAGAGAACTGCAGTCTTCTGAAAGGTTCTAAACATCTTCAAGGTTACAAACATATTAACCTCCTAAAGCACCCAGTCTGTATAACACCAGATCATGAAGGCTTCCTATAGCTGATTTAAAATGGCTTATGATAAATATATATCTAAGCAAAATATATGTGCTCTGAATTCATTTTTTGAGAGTATCACCTAAGGTTTAGCAGGTGGATAAAAGAGGATAAATTAGTTTATCTTTTTGTCTTGAACTTATAATCATAGAAACATTGTATGGACATGGAGCTCAACTGGTTGGTCTGTTGGTTGGTTTCTCTTGTACAAGTAAAGACTGTAGAGCTTACTCTCCCCATGGCAGAGGCAGTCTTTTGAGCAGATTTAAGTCATCAGCAGCACTGATCCTGATCTTGGCTTCTTGGGGTCTACCAATAGTATTTATTTTCTAATAAAGCTTTTCCCTTGCTAGGTTAAAGACGAGTAGGCATTAAGGTTGGTCAATCTTAGGCAAACTTAAAGAAGCCATAGAAAAAGCAAAATGGGAGAAAAAATTCTCAGTAACAATGATAGGAAATTATGAGAGCTAGGTGGGAATGGTTTCCTGATAATTAACATGAAGTTGTTGAACTACTGTTTGTGCTAACTATACATCAGCGAACATATACTCCAGGCCTTGCTTATTTGGGAATCAGTTCAGGGAAGACAATAAGGAGAGCCCTCCCATTGAGTCACGAGGTTCAGAGCAGACCCCCTTGCTTTCTAGACTCCTTCTCAGAGAGGAGCCCAGGGGTGGCTGGATCCACTCCTAGTCCCGGATTTGGTCAACAGTTTATGTCTAAAGGGGTGAGGTGTAGGGATTATGGAAAAGGAAAAGGGAAAGAGAGAGAGAGAGAAGAGAAAGATTTCACCAGTCCTGGATCCAGCATTGGTTCAGTCAGCTGAGGGGTCCAGTCAGTCGAGGGGTGCGGCTCTGGTGGGCTTGCACACGTGGGGCTTCAGTTTGTGTCCTTCTATCACCCTTGCCCCTCCTTCAGATGGGCACTCGAACTCATTAGGCTAATTAGGTAGCCTTTGGGCTGTGGGCTTGGGGGTCGTCTGGGGAGTAGCTTCCCCTTCCCTGCAGACATGATCTTTGGCCATACATGGTGAGCTGCCCTGCTCAGCACATCAGAAGAGCACACCAGACCAGGGAGCTGTGCACCCTCCAGCACGCCCTCCCCTTCCTGTTGCTGATGGGTGCTGATGGGCTGCTTTTCACCTGGGGTTCCTTGCTAGCCCAGAGTTATGCAGAGTTAGTCATTAAGCAGAACTTGCCTCACCACAATGTTTGAGGCATTAACTCCTTCAGTCTCTCATGCTGTCCTAAAACAAAGGTGGCCTCAGGTTTTCTATGCTTCTTTCTCATGCAGTATGCAACCCTGTTCTTAAAGGGGACTTGGACTAATAAATCTAAAAGTCAGCAGAAGAACATTTTTGAAACTCGGACTGAAATGACAAATGATTGCCATATATCCCACAGCTCTGGAACAATGGGGCATCCAGATCAGCCTCCACTACTGATACCTTCATGTTAACTCATGCTGTGTTTGTTATTTTTTTAATGCCAAGAAAGTCACCTGGACAGAAAAAATGCCTGTCTCATTTTCTAGAGTGTAAAAATCTGCAGTAATTGTTTTTCTTCCTCAATATCTTGCAAGTGGCATAAAGTCCAAATTACTGAATGACTTTCCATTCCTAAATAGACAAATGGAAATAGCTATGGTAACATGATGTTAAACAGTTATTTGTTTAAACCATTATTACGTCTTTTCCTTTGACATTCAGTTGCACGTTCATTTTTATCTCAGGAGTACTTTCTTACTTTTCTTTGCCTACTTTTCTCTCTTCACCTTCAGTTAGAGACTCAATCAAGTGATGTGTACAGGGCACATGCAATTGTTGAACTAAACTGTGGCTGATAGCTAATGACTCTTGCAACTTTCAGCACAATAGCAGCTCAGTCCTGTAACTCCAGCACAATCTTCTGAGCTGGCACCTGTGTCATCCACATTATTTAGGGTATATCTCTGGCACATCACTGAGCTCTGAAGATGTTGCACCAGCAGAACTCCTAACACATTTTTTAAATTCCATTAATCAGAGGAGTGCATTTTTTGACGATTACTGTACCACTTCTCTGTAAAGAGAGGTTGTAAATTTAAAGGGTAATCCAGTATGTTTGTATATAAGTCATATAACTATATAGAATCATAGAATCATTTAGGTTGGAAAAGACCTTTAAGGTCATCCAGTCCAACCATCAACCATGCCCACTAAACCATGTCCTGAAGTGCCTTGTCTACACCACCCCTCCAGGGATGGTGAATCAACCACTTCCCTGGGCAGCCTATTCCAATGCCTGACAACCCTTTCAGTAAAGAAATTTTTCCTAATATCCAACCTAAACCTCCCCTGCCACAACTTGAAGCCATTTCCTCTCCTGCTATCTCCAGCCACCTGACACAAGACACGAGCACCCACCTCACTACAACCCCCCTTCAGGTAGTTGTAGAGAGCGATAAGGTCTCCCCTCAGCCTCCTCTTCTCCAGACTAAACAGCCCCAGTTCCCTCAGCCACTCCTCATAAGACTTGTGCTCCAGGCCCCTCACAAGCTTTGTTGCCCTTCTCCAGCAACTCAATGTATTTCTCATAGTGAGGGGCCCAAAACTGAACACAGTACCCCAGGTGCGGCCTCACCAGTGCCGAGTACAGGGGAACAATCACCTCCCTGCTCCTGCTGGCCACACTATTTCTGATACAGGCCAGGATGCCGTGGGCCGCCTTGGCCACCTGGGCACACTGCTGGCTCATATTCAGATGGCTGTCAATTAGCACCCCCAGGTCTTTCTCTGCCGGGCAGCTTTCCAGCCACTCTTCCTCAAGCCTGTAGCACTGCATGGGGTTGCTGTGACAAAAGTGCAGGACCCGGCACTTGGCCTTGTTGAACCTCATACAATTGGCCTCGGCCCATCGATCCAGCCGGTCCAGATCCCTCCATAGAGCCTTCCTACCCTTCAGCAGATCAACCCTCCCTTCCAACTTGGTGTCGTCTGCAAACTTACTGAGGATCTGCTCGATCCCCTTGTCCAGATCATTGATAAAGATATTAAACAGAACGGGGCCCAACGCCGAGCCCTGGGGAACACCACTTGTGACCCGCCGCCAACTGGATTTCACCCCATTCACCACAAGCCTCTGGGCTCGTCCATCCAGCCAGTTTTTCACCCAGCAAAGAGTACACTTGTCCAAGCCATGAGCTGCCAACTTCTCAAGGAGTATGCCATGAGAGACAGTGTCAAAGGACTTGCTGAAGTCAAGGTAGATAACATCCACAGCCTTTCCCTCATCCACTAGGTGGGTCACCTGGTCATAGAAGGAGATCAGGTTGGTCAAGCAGGACCTGCTTTTCATGAATCTGTGCTGACTGGGCCTGATCCCCTGGTTGTCCTGCACATACCATGTGAGCGCACTCAAGGTGAACTGCTCCATAATCTTCCCCGGTACCGAGGTCAGGCTGACAAGCCTGTAGTTCCCCAGATCCTCCCTCTCACCTTTCTTGTAAATGGGCACCACATTGGCAAGCCTCCAGTCCTCTGGGACCTCCCCTGTTGACCAGGATTGCTGACAGATGATGGAGAGTGGCTTGGCAAGCTCCTCCGCCAGCTCCCTCAGTACTCTTGGATGGATCCCATCTGGTCCCATAGATTTGTGAGTGTCCAGATGGCTTAGTAGGTCACTAACTATTTCCTCCTGGATTATGGGGGGTATATTCTGCTCTCTGTCCTTGCCTTCCAAGCTCAGCGGGCGGAGTACCCTGAGGATAACTGGTCTCCCTATTAAAGACTGAGGCAAAGAAGGCATTAAGTACCTCAGCCTTTTCCTCATCTCTGGTGTCAATGTTCCCCTCTGTATCCAATAAAGGATAGATATTCTTCTTGGCTCTCTTTTTATTGTTAACAGATTTGTAAAAATATTTTTTGTTGTCTCTTACAATAGTGGCCAGATTGAGTTCTAGCTGAGCTTTTACCTTTCTAATTTCCTCACTGCATGACCTAAATATATATGATAGTTACATGACCAACATGCAAGTATTCCTCTCTTCCGGTCAGAAATGTGCCTATTACATGATGAGGTATTCCAGTATTTTGCCATACTTGCCATCCATATTATAGAGCAATTCTTGGGGCTGCGATTTTTCAGCACCTCTATGAGAAGTCCTGTCATTGGCCTCAACCCAAAGGCTCCTTCACATAGGAGGAGGGGAGGGAAATCATATATCCATGAGTACATACTTTCATATAGGTATTTCATATTTCTTTGTGGGTTGGTTTTTGTTTTTTAAAGGGACTATTTTTAGAAATGCTTTCTAATCTTGAAGTCTTAATGAGAAGGTGTTTCAAAGGGATATCTAGGGTTTGGATAGCGGTGGTATTAGTCTTGCAGTTTGTAGTTAATTTATGGGCAGGAAGTACTAGTTTGGAGACTCTAGAAAACAGACGAGTATTATGCCAACATGAAACCTCCAATAATGAATACAAAACTGAAAGTCTAGTCCCAGAGAGTGAGATCAGGGCCAGAGTGTATACTGGGCTTATTCAGGAGCTTAAAAGCACATTGATTCAGGATGTAGTTCCAAGAAATAGAAACTTGGTCTGTAACAGAAGGGTTAATAACTTTCAGTACTTTTATGTTAGATACAGTAGATGATAACCTTCCACACATGCAGCCACAGCAGCAGCTTTGAAGTCATAGCACAGCATCAGGGTTTCCTAGGATCAAACAGCATAGTGAATTATGCAGTGATGGTGGGAGTTCAAGTTATCACAGTGGTGGCTCAAGTAATACTGACAGCAGTGACAGCTGTACCGAGAAGCTGTTCAGAATCATTCCATCCCCATCCCCCTCTAAAAAACCACGGCAGGATATTTGAGCCAAGCTACTTCCAACTGCTTGGGGTTTAAGTGTAGTTTGCAGAGCCTCTGGAACAGACAACCTTGTGTCCCCTCACATCTGTCAGTGCTAGTTGCAAAGCAGTATTTTTCATGTATACAGAGTTTAGTGTTGCAGTTTACATTAGGGTAATCTATTAAATACAAGACTGTTGGCAAATGGAGTTTTTCTGACCTACCGAATCATGACTCTTCTTCAGGAGAACATGAATTTGGAAACAAAGTTTCTTAAACATGATCTACTTCTCACCAAATATGTTCCCAGTAAAAAAAAAAATGGGAGTCTTATCGTTGACTTCAAAGCACACCAAACAAACTGTTTCCCTGCTGTTTGCTGGAATATGGAGAAGAAGTAAAAGCAGAGGGTAAATTAATTCATTGACAGACAATGTCATTTCAGTTCAGCCTTTGGTAGATATGTGGATATGGATCAGTGGAAGAAATGTCCTAGCATTCCCACCTCCCCTTTCTCTGGGCAGTGTGGAAATACCAGATCTAATCCATTGTTTTCACAGTAACATTTTAATCTATTGGTTTTCATTTTGCCCTTTTGTCCTCATCATCTTTTACAGTCTGAAGCATGCAGTATAGAATTTCTCTAAAAACACACGGATTTTGTGGTTAATATGTCAGTAGAGCAGACAAAGTTGCACTGTAAGTATGATAAATGAGTGCTTTTCGATTGCTTCTCTCTTTAGAGCAGTAAGTACTATGGAACTAGGGGTTTTAAACATTGAGGAGAGTCACAGTTTGGTACTATGGACAGTATATCAAATTCAGATACCTAACAAAAGAAATCAATCACAATCCCATTTCCTAAGGTGAATCAAAATCATTTCCAATTACACCAGCAGAATTTACAGCTGTTTTGACAGCACCTAGTTCATATGCAGGAATAGCAAAGCTTATTTTGGAAAGACAGGAAGATGCTGATAAACTGGTCTTATCATTCCAATTAGCAAGTTCTAGCATTCTTTGCCACTATGCACTACTTCACATGACAAGATTAAAAGTACTGCACAATATACATCAGTGATCTCCTCACTACTGAAGACTGTTGCAGGTCTAGCTTTGTGTTTTGTTTTGGCACAAGCCAGCTTTGTGTTTCTCTTTTGCTATTACTTTCCTCCCCTCTTTGTGTTTTTACAAAATCTGTTAGCCCTTTTTTCAAGTCCTTTGGTGCTATGATAGCTTTAGTGAGCTATCAAAAGCTACTTCTATCTGCTATAGCAGATGCCTAGAGCTATAGCGTGAAATCAAAGAAAATAAACTCTGTTGACATGATTGGTAGCATGTACTCTGTACATCATAGTAGGTTTCAAAAGTTGTCTTTGTAAAGCTCTAGAAGAATTTTTTTTTTATTCTGTAGTTATCTGAAAGTCCTCATATTAAAAAAAAAATAGTAGCTGAAATTAGGTGCAAATGAGTATGACATTCAAAGCAGATTCTCAGATGGTGTAACATGTCATAACTTCCTAGTGTAATTATGGCAGTTTATATTAGCTGAGAAGCTGTTCCCTAATGATTATACCAAAGTACATAATATTAAGACTAAAATAATATGTTTGCTTCTGCTGCTGAAATAGTAACACTTCCTTATTTGTATATAAACTTGATGCTGTCAAACAGCTGTAAACATTATTTTAATTGAAAATCAGTTTGATCCATATTTAAAAAAAAGGATTATGATTGATTTCTTCATTTTAGGTATTTGAATTTGATGTACTGTCTATTTTATCATGCACTGAATCCCTCTACTATTTAAAGATCTTAGAGTCACTGTGCTTACTGACTGCTCTAAAGAAAGAAATGAATGCAAAGAACACATTCATCACAGTTATGAGATAACCTAGTGTGATCAGTGACATGTTAACTACAAAATTTTTGATTGCTTGGAGGAGCAAATCAAAATTTATTATTTTTTTTATCTCATTTGGTCCAGAAATAAGAAACTCTGCAGGAAGGGAAATTTCTTGAGAAGGCAGTTTCTCAGTCGTCTGACCTGCTATGAGAAGAGCATGTGAATTGCTAAAAGAAGAACTCAGATAAAACAGATCATGAATTTCTGAATAAAATGTATTTAGAACACAGTACCTTTTATAAAATCATAAAATTCAATCTCATTTTGTCTAGAAATAGGAAACTGCAAGGAAAGAAATTCCTTGAGAAGGCAGTTTCACAGTCATATGTACTTCTATGAGACTAACTCAAATAAAATCTTTGTAATAAAAACTATCTTTTGTAAAATCAGAAAAGGCATTGGAAGGTCTCATATTTCCTCAAATCTGTTTCCAATTTAAAAGGAAATAAAATATAATTTCAGGTTGTTTATTCCAAATAAGTTTTCACTACAAATAGTATCAGGACATTTAGTTTCTTTCCTGGGTTGCCCTGACATCTTATTGCTCCTTATTGTACTTCCTGTTGCCTGCATTTGGGCATCTCCAGATAAAGACACAAGTCACTTTAAAACTGTAAATGTGCTGATTTGTTTATGACTTCATGAGAAGCTTTACCTGGAACTAGGGGAAGAATCTAGGACTCCTCTGTCACAGAAGGGCATTTCTACCAAAAAAAGCTATCCTTCCTTTTTGGTGAAGTTGTAGCATAGACAGCTCAAAGCTTTTAAGTACTGTAAGCAGAATTGAATTTTATCACCCCAAGGATAATGACAAAATTAATTCAGCCTTGTGGAAGAGCCAGAAGTATTCCTCCAGGTACCATCTCCCTTCCTGGTTCAAAATACTGAAACTGAACACATTCCTAATACCAATAACAGAGAGTTGCAGCCCGGTTTCCTGCACACACTTACTTGTCCTCTGTCTCCTTTCAATGCTGTGTACATGACTTTCAGGAAAAAACAGCATTACTGGAAAAAAGGATGGCAAGGGAAAACAGTCTTAGTCCCTTGCTTTGCCTTGCCTCGCCTCGCCTCACCTTGCCTTCCCTTCCCTCGCCTTGCCTTGCCTTGCCTTCCCTTTCTTGCCTTGCCTTGCCTTGCCTTGCCTTGCCTTCCCTTCCCTTCCCTTCCCTTGCCTTCCCTCACACACACAGTGAGATACACACAGTCACCTACTGCTACGACCATCTTTTTCTGGGAGGACTGTGGCCACCCTTCATCCCTACAGCTGTCAAGGCTAAAATGCTGGCACTGGGCTCCATGGAGGAAAGCCACAAACATAGGCTGTGGAGCACTAGTGACACATTACTGAAGGTAGGTATTTCACTTTTATTTAGTGGACAGCTTCCTACTTATCTAGATTGACCTATCCTGAGTTGACTTGACTACAGCAAGTATAGACACAAAAACTTTCTAATTCCCTTCATTTTTCATGAGCTGAACTTTATGAATACATTTATAAAGGTGTGAGATCACTCACTGAGCTCCCCACTAAACATTTGTGCAAAAAGTTGCACATAAATGCAGTTTTTCCCTAGAAGTTCACACACAAAAGAGAAATAATTTGTTCTTATCATTAAGTAAAAAACAGCAGACATCCACTAAGAAGCCAGGACAAAGTACGATAGCTGATGTGCCAGTTGTGTTAGTGGGACTCTAATTATTCTCTGAGGGATGGAAAAATGAGTAGAGATTAAAAGCTATTTTATTCTGTTAATGTTTTTGTGCTGTAAATTTCTACCACATCTTTTGCCACAAATCGACTTTGTCTTAGGAAAATATACCTCTCTTGATCATGGATTCAGATAACTTAATGTACTGTACTTCACTAAGTTAACGTTCAGAAGAAATAGGAATCAGTTTTAAACTCTGACTTTAATAGCTTTTCCATGCAGCCCACAAAGAAATGTAGGTGTCAGTATCAGTGCTGAGGCAAAGTAACTACATTATTATAAGAGGTAAAAGTGATACAGCTGTTATTCACTAAACACTTAAAAGACACTTGAAACCTAGTTTTGAATACTACATTTTGGGGTGCCAGAAATTATAGGAAGTCTTAACAAATATCTAAAGGAAGAGCTTACTTGGAACTTTCCAATACATTTGTGCATTGCATTTTGCAAAAAGTTAGGTACGTAGATAATTTAGAATATGCTTATACACAGAGGGTTAGTATTCAATAGAAGCTTATATTAGGATTGTCAAACAGCTAAACTTCAGAATGTGAACACAAAATAAAGCTTCAACCCTTTTTGATTTTTCCCTTTTTCCTCTAGGAAGCTCTAGTATTGTTATAAAGCTTTCCTATTTTTTCTTATTTTAATAGTAAGACAGTAACCAAGACTGTGGGTTACAAACTCTGTAAAAAAGTAATGCATTTCTTTATTATTTGAAATATAATAAGTATAATAGCACTAATTCTTGGAAGAAAAAAGCAGAATTTTTTTTCTACCACTAGCATAAATATTTAATAAGCTGTAACATTTCTTCTTCCTTTGTTATCTGGTTTTCCTGTTAGAAGAGACGAACTATCAGCATTCATGAGAAAGTAACACGCTAAGATGGGTTTGTAGTAAGTCTGGGTATGGGAATAACCCAAACAAGTCCAATTTTAATAGCTACCCAAAGGAAGAATCATCACTTTTTCTCAGATTTTTTTTTTCCTTTATCATAGATGTGTTTTTTACAGCTCTTCTAGTTTCAGTTCTAAGGAGCTGATAATAATGTCCACTGCACTAAATAATTAATTCTTAGTTTGATGAATGTTCTCATTTAAGAATGACTATTCTGTTTTGTAATTCCTTGCCTCCTTACTGTACTGCTTCTTTATATAAGTTACGTTGTTTAATATTGTTCAAATGTTGCTTACCTTCTGAACTGAGTTTCAGGATACAGAAACTTTTGGGTGGATGAAAACTCAGGATACTATTTTAGCATGGTGCGCTGTGCTGCAGTGCAGATTGATCAGGTCATAACACCTGCATAACGCCTTCCACACCTCAGGAGAAAGTATCTAGACTTTGCCTTTTTCTTACTGTTTCCAAATGCCTATCAACTGATCAAAGATGTGTCTTGATACATTTGTACCAATTATTTTCCACTGTGAAGGAGAGAAACAATTTTCTGAGAGTTTGGTCACAGTAAGCTGATAAAATGTCTGTGGCTTTAAAAGTGATATTATAAGTGTTTAGAGTTTTTGCTCTGGAGTTTTGACATAAATCTGTTTCTTGTTAAGTTCTGGTGATTTTTCATGCCAATAGCATTCAGTGATATACTGCACCATTTGGGGAAAATCCTCAGTATCCTAAATGTGATTGTTAAAAGGCCTAATTGCTTTAAAATAACCCACCCTACCTACGATTTGCTCTGGGCAGAATGTACTTGGCCTACCTGTCTTCTCTTTGAGTCCAGATTCTTTGAAGCAAGTTGTTTTCTCTTCATGGGAGCTTAGATTTTATAATGACTATAAATTTATTCCAGTTTAAATACTTCTGGAATACTTACACAAAATTAAGATAATGTTTTTATATCATTGAAGATGTTTTATTTCCTATTTTCACTTTTGAAAAAAAAAAAAATACTAAAATATCCAGGCCTGGACTTTTGGGTTCAGCATGCCTTTCATTCCAAAACTCAGATCATCAGTAAGAAAAATACCAGCTGGTGGTTGGGCAGAAACATGACAACTTTTGACTACAATATCAAATAGAACTTCAAAAAGAAGGATCCTGTCACATAACAGAGTTTTGTCATGTTTCTTTACACCTCCACAAACTACTGCTTGATAAAGATGCAGTGAAGCAATGACATCTCACTTTCTTCAAATATTGTTGGGAATAATGTGACATTTTAGCTAACTAATCACTCTTGAAAGTGATCATCTTCAGGATGGTAACAAACATAGTAACATACTCTACTGTAAGTCAGGCTTCCAACATCTTGCGACTTCTTTATGGCATATGACAGGAAATTGAGCGTTATTTGTGTGACTGCTGAGCAGCTTAAATCAAAGTCAGCATAGAAAAGATACAGGGACAAACTGAACAATTCCAAACTGTCTTTTTTCGTAGTTCAGCTCAACAAGATTTAGTTTCAGGACTTCATTCCTTCCCAAGACTCACCTAGGAACAATGTAGCAGGAGATGCTTTCCTACACTCAGGTGCTGGATTTAGATTTTGTACTTTTATTTATTCAGTATGAACTAAATCACTCTTGACCAAACTGAGTTGAACTTACAAGGAAGAAAATAGGTTTGCTACTCAAGTTGATCTTATTCTTTTCAGATCAATATAATTAATGGTATTCTCCACTTTGTCAGAATGGCAAGGCTTTGTGAAGTTGTGTCTGTTTCAAAAGAACATCGAAAAGGTTTGTCATGGACTCAGTAACTAAAACACAGACCTAAAAAAAAAAAAGAAAAAATCTATGTGTTCCAGCTGAAATTACATATTTTAACACAGTTTAGTTTTGAAACATAACTTAAAGATTGGTATTCTTTCCAGCATGGAGTAAAAACATGTTTGGGAGCCTCACTGCTTCATTTCAGAGCACGATTTGAATCCCTTTTGTCAGCTTCATTTTCATCTCTATTTAGGCTTGCAAAGCTCCCAGATAGTCTGAGATGTGCAAAGTTCTGCAGAGTCTCCTATCCTTTATCTGTGGGCAATGAAAATTTGGCAGTGGAGTTTCACAGGACATTGTGAAAGAAATCACTCAGAAGCTAAGGACACAAAGTAAAGACGGAAGCTTGAATATATCCTTCTGCTGTGGATCTTTCAATCTCAAGTGCATTTGCTTAATAGTTCTCCTGCTGCTGTCTCAAGTTCGAAGAAAAGCATTCACAAATGCACTTAGCAATTGTGAAACTGGAAAAATCAGTGAAGTGTGAAGTTTTTTCATTGCCTTTTGAGATCAGTTTCATAAGCCTATACTTTGGTGTGTTGAGCCACACCAGCCTCTGGTTTTTATTAATTTGGGGATTATTTTGTCAAAAGTATTGCACAACTAGAAAAAGGCACAAAGGGTGGGTAGCTAGATAATATATTGAAAATTGGGCCTCAAAATTCCCAAGTGTCTTCAAAAATACTAGGTCCAGTAGATAACAAAAGAGAATAAGAGGCATATCACCTGCCAAAGCTAAAGGACAAATAGAGACTTACAGCTAATCTCTCAGCTGCACCTCTGATCACATAAGCGAAATGCAGGAAGCCTGGGGTCTTGATAAGGTGGAAGGCACTATTACTTTGCAATAAAGAGCGTTCAACACCTTCGTCTCCAAATTTTTTTTTTTTTTTTGGAAGCCAGCGTAGGAGTTATACTGCTTAAATTTTGTACCATGTGCCTTGTCATTGCCTGAAAATTTATGTAGCTGTTGCTATGGCTGCAGCTTCATCTACTGCATATTCTCAGTTCTCTACAGCTAAAATGCTTCATGGTGTACAAATTTCCACTGCAATGGTGCAAGAGAAACAGCAAAAAATATTCTGCTTTTTGATCAAACTTATATTTCTATGTGTAGAATGCCATACGTATTTTGAAAATCTAGGTACTGTCAATCACCAAAAACCAGTTTCTTTTTCTGCTAATGCTACAGAAATGAGATACTGTCTCCTTTCTCTTCAGTATATTGCAGAGGGCAATATGCTCACATACATTTATAGAGCCTAACTTGCTTTAGCAACCTCACTATTGTTTTGTTTCCTTTTCATTTGGTTTAGAGCCTTCTGTTTTTCCCAGTTTAAACACAATTGTTCTAAACTTTTTTTCAGTACTGTTAGAGGTAAGTGCCAGGATTTAGCATGTATAACATTGTCTGAGGCATTTGTTCAGCTGTCTGTTGAATCCCCTGAAACTAATGCTCAGTCTCTATTAATGTCTCAGTCCCTGGAAACCAGAGCCCATTCTCTCCTATAATTAATCTTGCAGGTACTGCCGTGACATTATTGGTTCACCAGCAGAGCAGAACTGCCTCAGCCATCAATAATAATTCAACACATTAGGATGAGGCCTACATACACAGCCCACAGATGTAGCTGAATTGTGTGCAGGGTCCAGCACTCCTTGCTGACTGGGGAAAGAAAGAAAAAAAAAAAGAAACCCTCTACAATTGAAACTGTTTTGGTTGCTGGATAATTTTGCAATACAAGGGTCGTGGTGTTACTCATGCTTTTGCTTTATGTTATTTCTCCAAATGTAGGCACTGTTTGGCACAATGCTTGTGATTGTCTGTTTACTGAATCTTAATACTAAAGCTGTTACAAATTGTCTTTCACAGATGGTGGGAGCTTCTCAGATCAGGAGAAGCAGGGAATTTATTACTCAATATTTCTGTATTACTGATTGGGACGTGAGAAGCATAAGCAATCTGTCCTACTGCAGGGTTTAAGCTCTCCCTCCTCCTTCCCCCACCCCAAAAATTATGGCTCCTGGAGAAGGGGATTTTTTTCTCATTTTGTGTAGATAGCAGCTGTGCAATTTCAAGCAGAATGTTTGCTTTGATCCTCCTTTCTTTAATTGAAATCCACAATTATGAGATTTGTTTCTTTTATGTTTGCTAGTTTATTGGTTTAATCTACAAAATGTGCTGTCTTGCTGTCTTGCACAGTTAAAGGCAACAGCACAGTTGGGATTTAAATGGCAAACTTGGAGGGGGGTTGCAGTCTCTCAGGTATTGGGGGGGGGGATAAAACTTCTTTCATCTGATTTCAAATCATTATACGTACAGGGTAGCAACAAGAACACAAACAATATGTCAACTAATTGTAAGGAATATCCCTAGGTAGCCACTTTATGTAAACTAACTACATGAAAGGAAATTTTAATACGGAGGCAAAAAATCCTGCTCTGATAGCTTATTTGGGGATTTCCTCTATTTAGAAGCCTTTGTAGTAACAGTTTTCATTATACAATGTTTTGCTGGCCTCTCCAATACCAACTCCTACTTACATGAGTTTAGCAAAACATTTTAGAACAGCCAGGGTATTTACAGTTTGAAGGAGGCATTGCCAAACTGGCAGATGCAGAAGATGGGATTCTATGGCAGAGTAATCACCTATGGACCAGAAGAACTGAGAGAGCAGCTAGACTCAGATTTACAAAGGATTTACCTTGTTAGGTCTAGTTGGGATGAAAAAACTGCAAGACTTAGTCCACCTATGGATTTTTTATTATTATTATTTTTTTAGGTTACAAATGTCAGCAAATCTCTTACAAAAATCCTCAGGAAGAAAAAAAAATCCTTTCCCTTAGAGTCTTTGCCAAGAACTATTTCCTGACAAGAATTTTGGCTAGAAAAAGAACTAGTAAATGAATCTTGAAAAATACTTTGTTTTATAAAGTGTGTTCATTTGTGATAACTTCCTTTTCTTGTGAGATAGATGCCTCAGAATAAAATGGTTCTAGTTCTGTAATTACCATATACCATGGACTGCATATCAGATGATCCATCAGTATTCTACAATGTTTCCTCAATTTAAAAAAAAAAAAAAAAACGGAATTCTGGGAAATTCAGTTCAATTGTGTCGTTTTTGTGAACCTCTTTTTTCAGAATTCTCCTAGACATATTCTCAAATTAGTATAGATTGCTAAAAACTGTTGAGAATTTGTTCTCAAACACATGAAGAAAACAAAATAAAGTCCTTAATAAAACTGTATTACAAGTCATGGATCCATTCTAGAACTTTCCTAGTTTACACCAGCTAATAAACTTTCCTCAATTTAAAAGAATCTTTTTGCTCACCTCAAGAGATTTTTTTCCTGATAACCTTAAATGGGAAATCTTACATAATTAATGTTGAGCAGAGCTACATCAAACCTGGACCTGACTGACACCCTGTCCTAAGTCTTAGTATGGACCTCATTTAATTCAATATAAAAAGACTCATAGCAGCTTCAGATCAATTTACATTAAGATGTAAAGACCCAAATCTCTGAAGTCAGGAGACTAAATCGTATGAACATAGCCACTCCACTGGCTTGCAGCTCTGATAATGAGTGGTATTGTCAAGAAAGGTTCTCCTTCAGTTATAAAAAGCCCACAATGTTTTGCAAGAATCACTAATAATAATGAAGAGCAGTCTCTTCTTGCTGAAATAAATAAATAATTCTATGTAAGCATTTTTACAGTGATGGTGAAGGTGGAGGGTTTTCTCTGGCAGAAGGGTGGGTGGAGAGAGTGTGAAATATTTTGTTCTTTAATGCAGCCCTGTAGCCCCACGCTACAGTATTGCCATTGCTAACAGCAGCCTAAAGGCTTTGCATTGAGTTTGCAAGGCCTCAGCTCTGAGGCTTATTAGGCTTACTGTTTCTGAATTTGTACTGACCTTCTCTGTTGCTTTATATGGGTCTGGTTTAGCTATAACAACAATTTTTCTTCTGTTTTGCTTTTCTTTATCTTTTCATGGTAAAAGCACCATTTTATACAGATAGTAGTAACAAGTAGCTCAGGAAATAAAGGGCTAGTTAGTTTAATAGCTATGGAACTGTTGTTGTAGTTCTGTGCACAGAAGGTAAACTATAAAATTTGTAACAGCAAGAAGAATAAGATGATAAGCCTCCTATGGACTAAAGAAGGATCAGGAATGACATAATGTCTGCCCTTCCAGGTCTGACCACAAAGAATTCTTGTCACAGGGCTCTGCCTCTAATGCCTTGCAGAGCTCTGTGTTACAGACATTTTCTGCCATACTGGGTATATGTCACTGACTGTCACAAAAAGTATGGGAAAAAATACCATTTTCTGTATCACTGCTATATTTTTCCATAAGTTTTTCATATTCTTATCATCATTAGAACCCTTTTTCATTAGAAGCATAGTTATGCTATGTTGAGACCTTTCTGTAGAAATCATTACTAGCTACTGTAAATTCATGAATGAGTATATGAAATAGATTGTACATATTTTACCATAAAATACTGAGTGTCATTTCAATGGTTGCAATAAAAAGCAAAAAAACTTCTGAATATTAAACTTAAACTATCTGAGTAACTCAGCCTGACAGCTTTGAGGGTATCAAATCAGAAGTCCAACCTCAATGGCAGTAAAGAAGCTAACATTAAATCACTTAATTGCTTCATATGAACGACACATTTCTGCATACAAATATGTAGAGTTCAGCAACAGCAATTTAGATTTGTTGGATTAAAGACTTTGTCCAGCTACTAAAAAATGAACGTCAATTAAACAGCCAGATAGAAATCCAAAGATCATTAGGATTTAGTGTTAGACTTAATATATATGTATTCAATTTTAGCATTTATTCATAGAATCATAGAATCATTTAGGTTGGAAAAGACCTTCAAGATCATCGACTCCAACCATAAACCTAACACTGCCAAGTCCACCACCAAACCATGTCCCTAAGTGCCACATCTACACATCTTTTAAATACCTCCAGGGATGGTGACTCAACCAGTTCCCTGGGCAGCCTGTTCCAATGCCTGACAACCCTTTCAGTAAAGAAATTTTTCATAACATCCAGTCTAAACCTTCCCTGGTGCAACTTGAGGCCATTTCCTCTTGTCCTATTGCTTGTTACTTGGGAAAAGAGACCAATACCCACCACACTAGTGGCCTCAAAAAGAAACGAGGGACTGTAATAAGGGTGCTGAATGGCTTAGAAATGAGAGGGGAGTTAGCTTCCTAACTTCAGCTGAATTCATCTTCATTTGGAGATTGGTTGCTATCACCATGTCATTTCACAATACTATTAGCCTGACCCTTGCACAGTGGTATTAGGTGTTGCCACTACAAATTTCAACAGTTGCCAATCTGATTAGACTAGATTAAAGGTTCAGAGAACTCATTTCCCTAAAATTCATGATGGAAAAAAATAAATAAGAACACTTACCCCAGCACTTTACCTGCTCTATTAGTTTAGATGATGGAGTTCATATTCTACTAACATAATTTGCTATCTAAATAATAATGCTAAATTATACAATTGAAGAAAAGGGGGGGGAGAAATTAGTCCAGGAGAAAATGTAACTGTATTACTCTACAAAGTTTTATGTATGACAATGAAGAATTTTGGCACTTAAGGCAATGCAAAAGTTACCTGGATCTAGAAGACATGTCAGTACGTCCTAGCAGATTTATGTGTTTCTTTTTTTTTTGGTATCAAAACCACAGATAGTCAGTTTCACAGTGGGGATATTATCATAAATACTTTGAGCAGACTTAGATGAATATTGCAGGGGAAAATAATCTATAAATATCTTAACCAAATTAAAAGAAGAATTTCTGTCTCCATTTCTGCACCTTTCCTTTCTCTATAGCTTTCTTTTTCCATTCTCCACAATACAGTGAGATACAGCGAAGAAATGTCTGTGGAATGAGAATTTGCATTTTAACTTCTGCAAAGAAATTAGTCAAAGGAGACGATCTAGGATGAATCCAAAATCTACCGTCTCAGAAGGTTTTATTCCTCCTATAACTATCTCTTCAAGTAAGCAGTCTCAGCCTTACCTGCCTGCCAAAATTGCAGTTTAGATATGTCAACAGTGCAAAAAGCAGTGTAACTTAAATCTCTGCAGGTTTTAGAACTAACTTTATCTATCCATGACAGTTTCTATAGCTGTAAATACAGACAGGCCTCATATACCAAATATTAAAAAAATCTGATACTTTAAAAAAAAATAATTTCTACAGACAACCAGCAGTAGCTAGGATCTTAGGCAGGCTTGTAAGGCCTCTCCTGAAGCTTATGAGGTTATAGTTTCATTGGACTAACTTAGCTTTATTAGATAATATCTTGGTTACTTAGAATGAATCTGCCCACGATGATACTATATGTCTGCATTACAGTGTAATAACTCATGTGCAAGTTCATAGTCAAGAAGGTATTGCACATTAAGCTATGAAGGAAGAAATACCAAGTGGAAATAAAGAATATTTAAGAAGGCAAATCATTTAGTAGTACAGCTATCTGGAGAAACAGAAACCAAACCAAGCTTGCAAGTGTAGGTAAACTATGAGAAATTACCAGCTACGATTCTGTTATTGAAGAGGACAGGAAGCAAAAAGGAAACTAAAAACTGACTACCTTTGAATACAAAAAAAATTATCATTTGAGTGAGTGAAAAAAAAAAAGACAATTCTCTGGCACTTTGGAAGGAAAATTATAAGCAGAAAAAGTATTTCTGTGAATTTTTCCACTTTTATAGCAATGAAAAGTGTCACAAATTTTATTTTTACCCTCAGTTTTCTTTTCTATCTATTTCTTTTTTCCCACATGAGCTCTTCCTTTCATTCTTTTTTTTTTTTTTCTAAATATTTATTTATTTACTAAGCAAAAGGGAACAAAAGAGTTAGGAAGAAAATAAAAGCAAAAAAAACCCAAGAGAGCAAACGAAAATTATGAATCACAAAGAAAGGTTACAGAACTGATTTTTATGTCAGTGCAGATATTTTGCAAGCTCTCTTTTGAGCACAGAAGAAGGAATACACCATTTTCAGACTCTGTTCTTCACCTTTTTGATAATGATCTTGAAATACAGTGGCAAGAGTAAAGACAGTATACATTTCAGCAGTGGTTTCTTTTTTTTTCTGAACTGTATGTCTGTCTGTCATCATCAGAAGCATGTAGCTCAGTGTAAAAACATAATCTGCCATTTGGTGGGTTCTAATGGTTGGTCACTTGATTGGGAAGAGAGCGAAGCACCTATATTCTTATATATAGGTAGATAGGTATTACAAATTTTGTTACAGAATTTGTCTGACAAAAGATTTACACTCTTGTGAACTGGTTCTCTCTCTCAGCCCTAATGGTCTGATGCAGATTGTAACTCCTCAGGATTTTCTCTGAAACTCTTCCATGTATTGTGCTGTACTATTGTTTTATGTTGGTGTTCTGGGGGACTGAAGCTGCAACTGTGTTACTCCACTGTACAGATTCTGATGAGACAGTGCTTGCTGCAGTCCTTTCTGACATGAGTTACAGTAGTTCAGGTTAGCTATCTCTTTAGTACACTAAACTGCAGTAAAACACTCTTTCTGAGTATGTTTACTTTTATTAGACTCCTACATTTATGCCATCCTGAAAATAGTGCTCAAAAACCTGTAATCTGAATCAGAGAGAAAATGAATAGCTGATACTAAGAAGCACTCACTATATTATCACCCTCTAGGGTAGCTTTTCCTGAAATGATGCAATGCAGTTTTATGATATGAGGAAGGTAATGTATGCAGGTACTGAAGGTATATGTATCAAGTTCTAGCTCAACTGTAAATTAAATTCACTCTAATGGGTACAGAAAGGAAATATTTCCATTGCAAAATGTAACAGCATCTGTGCATTTTTTCTTTATATCATTAAAGAAAGGACTTCAGGCCTAATTCACAGGCAAATTTTGACCCAGATCACAATAGTCATTATGTTAGGTATACCAGGGGAGAAATGAGTAAAGCACAATGTATTTAATCCCACAAAGTATCCTGTCTTGAAATTTGTGAAAGCCACTTCACAGGGGGGCCAAATTTTAATATTAATATGAGTGAAATATAAAATTACCAGTGGTTATGTGAACATTAATTGTCCTTCAAAGGCAGATAGATAACTCTCTTATCAGTACTGTAGATATTTCAGAAATCAGGGAGGGAAATAGAAAAAAAGCAGCGTGCAAGACAGGGACAAATAGATTTGAGAAAACATCATTAGGAATATAAAAACTCATCTATTTTTACACTAAAAGAAGTTATCACCTTCTGGTTTTACCTTTAAATCTACTGTTATTTTGTCAGACCTAGAGAAAAGGCAATTTATCTAAAAGTTTGGCTGCTTTTTGTAACTACATCACCTGCTCTATTAAAAATATGACCTTTCTTTACAGACATAACATCTCTTCTAACCACATTTGTACGCTGGGGTGTCTACGTCATTACAAACTTGCTTACAGTGTTTAAATAGTGAACAATAAATATAAATTATTGTGTTAGCCAGCCTATGTAACAGGAAAAAAGTGCAACTCCAAAGATATCCTCTTAGTATCAAAGGAGCAGCACATCCAATAGTGATGTGTGATGGGACAAGAAAGAAATACTATACTGGTGTCATTTAGAGTTTGTTTCTAAACAGCTGAATAGTACATTCAGGCATTCATATAGGCAGGAATCAGAAAGCTCAGAAATGTTCCTGGACAGAACTCCTTTCCAATGATAGTCCTCTAAATATTCAGGAATTTTGAAGAACGGTGGCAGAGATATTTCATGGAAGAGTGGAACAGCAGAAAAAGGGCTATTTGTCGATGCAGGAAAAAAAATGCTTTTAAAAACAAAGACAAATATTGAGAATAAGAATGCCTCACTTGTGACAATTAAGTTCATTTGTGTAAACATAATCTATAATTCTGACTTCACCGATACAAATATACTTATTGGCTATTCATTGATATTGGGAGCATCCTAATCTCTCTCAAATGTAGTGCCACAGAGCTATTTGATTACTCCTTAGATTTTGGTGACTTTCAGCTAATCCTTCTTCCTTTGATCCCATGGGTAGGGTTGAGAAATGTAAGACATGCCCTTGTATTTGAAGACTGGCATATTCAGGTGTAAGAAAGCAAAACCAACATAGCAAAGCATAAATGGCCAAACTATTGCTTGAAACCATCAAAATGCTGTTTCTGCCCAGAGTTTTTATGAATAAGTAGTACAAATTTTAAAGCCCAGAAAGGGGAACGATTTGGCTTTGAAGTAGACAAAAGTTGCTTTTTGCCACTGAAGAAAAGTAAGTTTTCAGATGGAAAGAGAGATCTCTTGCAGAAACTCACAGTTTTACATAAATCTTTGAATACAGAATGTGCATTTGCTGTGTATTTTAAAAAAAAAAAGTTACAAAGACTAGTACATGCATAGGTTAGTTTCAGAAAAAACAAAGGGCATGAAAAAGCACAGGTTTGAGTGACACCCGAATTTACTTAGCATTTTCAGGATCCCTGGCATGAGTAAAAGAGGGGAGAAAAATTATGAAACCAATAGATACCCTTTTTTTTGACATAAAATTCCATCTTCATCGTACTGTCCATTTCTGTTACTAAGGAATATTTGTTTTCATAATGCAGTTAGAGCAAACCAGAACAAGTCCTATTCTTTGATCATGTAAATAAAAAATGTGACCAGAGTATTTAACTTTATAATCTCCTTACTGGTGGATAATGAGAGCTACTTCCATCAATGAGAAGACCAAAAGCAGAACAGACAAGAGAGTCTTTTAATTGAGAAGATATTTTCCCATTTGATCTGCTTAGAATCTGTCCTGCTCTGTTCTCCTACTGTCCCTCAGTGTCCTGACAACCATCTCATTTGTTTTTCGTTTCAATAAAATCTCATTTATTCCTATTCAAATTAAATCTCATTAAATTTAATTTAAACGGTGACTGAGATGGATTGACAGGACAAGAACTTGCATGGCAGCTGACTGTTAACTGTACTATTGACCCTCTGTCATGTTTGTTAATGTTTATCCACAGCCCACACACACACACAAAAAGAAATGTCACAGAGAACAATGTTTCTGCTTTAAAAAAATCAAGAGATGAAGCCACAAAGACATTACCTATCAGAGAATGTTACTACATAAAGGTTCATGGAATCACAATAACCTGTAAATGATACACCACAGACAGAACAAGTTATTTTACCTGCACTTCAGATTAAAAAAATTCAGTCATTCATTTATATATCTATGTATATCTATCTACCTATCTAGCCATATATATCTATTTGTCTTTGTGTTAGTGTATACTACTCCATATCCAGTGAAATTATCTCTAGGAGGTTAACAGGTAAATACTGCTTAGGAGCTTGTACAGATGTCTGACAGTCTATATATTCCTGGAGTTTGATTCCCTAGCTGTAAAATAGGCATAACAATGCTTGGAAATTTGTGAGGAAAAATATATTTTATGGACTTATTTACTATGTGTATGATGAGACCTAAATGTATATATACCTCTTTTTAGTATTAGTATCCTTTTGAGTCCATCAACAATCATTTAAAATTAAAACATTTTGCACTTGAATACAATGCAGTCTTTAGTCATGATAGACATAAGGTTTGCAGAACATGACATAGGTGACTTAAAAGTTCTCGTAAAGGTTAGGAACAGACAAACCTGTAAAATAATAAAAAAAATCCCTTGTTCAATATTAATTAATAAAACATGTTAATTTTAAGTATCATAAACGTCTACTGAACTACACTTTTGAACATCATAACCTTTCCTTATTTTTAAAGAAAATATTTACTCTACATATTGTGTGCCCCCACTAGTAACTCTTCTAGGTTACTGACAAAATAAAACTGTGGAGATTAGTCAAGTATGAGTGATAAACTTATTCAGGAAATATCTCTGGCATTTTGCTTCCTTTTAACATTCCTCTTCCCATTTTTTTAAATACAAAATTAGATGTGGTTTCACTCTGGTAGTGAAATTAATACCTTTGGCATCAGCTGCATTAGCAGCAAACTTGACTTGAAAATTTCAGATGTGACTGAGAAGAATCTTTACTTACTGTAGAAATACCACAAATTTACTAAGGAATAAAGAAAACATTATGCCACTGCATACATCCTTCATAGCCACTTCTAGAGTTCCGTGTGCATTTCAGAGCTCTCTGTGTCAAAGGAAATGACAGAATAAAAAAAATAAAATATAAAAAAGGGAGAGAGAAGATGGATAAGGATAATCAAGGTTTCTGTGTCACAACAGGAATTTTCAGTATAGATGAGTAAGTAAAGAATATGGTAGAGTTTTATAGAGTAATAAGTGGCGGAGAGACACTGAATGTGGATTTACTGTTTGTTATGTCCTCCCAGTACGAGGACATGGGGAAATGTACAAAATTAAAATTGAAAGAGCAGTTCCTAAACAGTCAGTCATTGCACAGGAATAAAGAAGCTGTACAACACCTTACTGCAGTTTGTTGTAGTAACAACTCCATGGATTTAGAAGATGACTGGACAAATTTGTGAAAGAATACTTCTATGACTGCTACATACACATGGTCGTATCACCTTCATGGTGTCAGTTTGTCAGTTAAGTATTCTAAAATGTAACATGATGATAAACATTGAGAATTGATAATAGTCTGGAAACCCAAGAGTTTAAAACCTTGGAAGAACATACATTACAATTCTCTAGTATTTGAATTATTATATTCTCTAATGTCTGTCAAGAATGGTCCAGCTTAATATTTCCCTCGAATTCTAAGTACCAACATGCAAAACAGTGGCAAATGCCAAAATGGTTTAATGTTCTATGAAGGACAACACTGCAGTAAAGGCATGCCAGGTGGGATGCTGCTGTATTTAATTAAAACCACGAAACAGCCTGCAACAGAAAAAACCTACTAACTAGTTCACCCATAGAGCCAGAAGAAAATACACTGTGTCTAATCAAAGCCTGCAGTATAGAGTGTCAATTTTCAGTTGTTCTATGAAGACTTCAGCATAATTATATTTAATCATCCCTGTACTTCATGCTCACTGCAGTTTGGTCCAAATGTGTTTCTCAAAGAGTCTTTCAAAAAAAAGTTACTTGAAAATTATACACCAAATAACAACCACAGAATCTACAAAGGAGGAAAAGGCAGGTGAGCAGTCAAATCTATAATTTTTAGATTTATTGCATCCTTAATTAGAATAGAGAAAAAAATACAAGAAAAGGAACACACCAATTACACTTTTAATTGCTCAGACACTTTATTATGGATTTAGCCATTAAAAATTGCTCATTTACTAAACAAAAATTACAAGCAAATAGGACAACATCACTAGGATGGAACTCAATAATCATTCCTGTAAAAGCTCTTTTCCTTGCTGATGACAGAAACACTGTGAATATGTAGCACAGAATAAATGCAGCTTTAGGAAGCTTTACAGCTAGAATTTTCAAATAACGATATTTCTAAAAATAAAAATAATTTTGAGAACTATCAATTTTTAGTTTCATATTTGTTATAGACTGTAGATGTCAAAGTTAAAATTGCAATTATTTTTCCACTCTTATTCACTACAAAAGAATGCTTATTATTTGTCAACAACATTGAAGTGAAAAGTGACTTTTCTTGATTTTTTCTTCTTCTGTTTCATGTGGGCTGAGACTATTTGATAATCCTCCATTAATCTTGTGCTAAGTGCTAATAGAAACCTCTTTTATATGGCTTTCTGGTTGCATTTTGTTAATTTTGGGATCCTAGCAACAGTCCACTTTGCAATGTGCAATATCTCTTTTAAAGCAAAAAGCTTTAATTATGGAAAAGCATGTAAAAATGCATGTCATTGTTAATTAGAAATCAAATGATTACTGTCCCAGATAAATATTTTTTTCTTTGGTAGTTACTTGATACTCTTCTTCTGAACATCTTTAGTCATAGTGCCTAAAGTGTGGGTTCAACTTGTCCCTCTATTAATTTGCAAGAGAGGCGAATATTTCAAACCAATATGCAAACTATTTTTCAGTCTAAATTACTAGAAACTTTGGATATTGAAATAGTTGATACACACAGCTAGAACATTCAGTATTTGCTAGAGAATTTATATCAGCATCAAAATAGCAGATTGTACGGGAGTGTCTTAAACTCAAGAAACAGTTAACTATAGTGGGACACACATGAATTACAGTAGTTAGGCAACTAACCAAAGAACAAAACTTCCATTCTGTCCTGAGGTGAATTTTTGACATACATGTTGGGTTTAAGCTTCAACAATGATGCAAAAAAGTATTTCCTTTTTTAAAATTTAGTGAAATCCTGCTTTGCTTTTACTGAATTTTTAGTAGATACTTTTTATATTTTTCATGCATTTCATGCATGAGTAATGGGATTCGTTGCATGCTTAGATTTTAGTTTTCTATTTAATTACATATTATAGTCAAATTAATTTAAGAAATTCTTAGATCAATCTTCTGCCGATGTGACAAGCCCACAAATATCAGTGAAGATAACATCATATTTACTACTTCCACGTGTTAACTCAGATTTTGGAATGCAGGTTTTTTACACCTGTCTTGTTTAACATATTATAGGGTGGTGTTAAATGTTGTGTTTAGAGATATGCACTTTTATGTCTGTCTGTGTTCTTCATAAAATATACCTTTAATTTGAAATCTTGGACTGTAAATCAAGAGACAATGGTCACAACGGAAGCAAATGAAGTAGGACCAAAGAAAAACACACTCCTCTTGTTCAAGATATGAGCTCGAGATAGGTATCATTTATTACTTAGAAAACAATTATGCCTTTTAAAAAAAGGACTTGACTGTGTGTCTTCTGCACTTCTGAAAAAAAAAAGGCATTGTTACATGTTTTGTTAAACCTCAGTGAAATGGTTTGATTTACCCAATGTACGTCATTTCACATGTATACATATACATGCATATTTATATATATATATATATACCTACATAAAACCATGTAACTCATATCCCTAACCCATAAGAGAAGCTAATAAGATTGATCAGGAATGTAGACAATTTGAGATAATATCCTTTATTAGAATCTAGCAGTTGAATGCAAAGACATCACACAATGCAGCAATAGCTCAGCTGAGAGAAAGAACAGGGAGAGTAGGTAAGGTCTGGAAAAAGAAAAGACCTCAGTAAGAATATAATGATAAAATTTCCTGCAAAAATACAAAAAGGAGGGGGAGGGACATATATTGAATTTAATCAAGAAAAATCTGTGTATATCTCAGATCTGAGAAATAAATAATGAACAAGAAATAAAGTGTGTATTTGATCAACAGCTACCAAGTATTCAAGCAGACCAGAAAACCCACCTAAAATACCCCTAGAATAAAAGTTAAGACAAAGTGATTATGTGATGGGCAAACTAGGAAACACTAACTGGAAATACTTCCTTGTAGTGAAGAAAGCCAGATAAAAAAATGGTCAGCTAAAATGTCATTGAGAAGAATGCATTTTCGTAGACTTGAGTGGATAAGTATTCACATGCAGAAGAAAATCAGAAAGGCAGAGACCACAGCCACAGTCATTCTTCTAGATTCTATACTGCAAAAAAAGAAATAAATTTCTCAGAGAAGAATTATTGCTCACTTCTCCACCACCCCACAAAATAACACCTGTTTCAAAAAGTAAACATTCAATGAGTTTTTCAGTCCTGTTTGTACAGCAAGGAGTCTGTGGTTGTTAGAAACTTCACTTACCTGTAATGGTTCTTTATATTCAACACTGCTGACAAGCATCTTGCTAGATAGTTAATGAATCAAAAATTCATGATGTTACAGTCTCACATTGACCTGAGCACAAGTACTGGCCTATCCAGATCAATTCTCTGTCAGAGGGGCATTGCAAGCATTTAATTAACAGGAAAGCAAAAGCTTGATAGCAAAGGGAACATATGTGCTCCAAAAGAACTTGTATGCATGCTTTCAAAATTTGTATTCCTAACTAATCTATAGGAAAATGGATGGAAGAGGGTAGGCATGGACTCCAGAACAATAAATAAACAACCAAAAGAAAAAAAATACTTTGCCTATTGTTCTCTGGTGAATGCTGCAGACAGTTCCTGGCTGACTAACTGGCAGTCATCTAGAAATAAAGTACCCACTGTTTAAAAAGCAAGGTAAAACCTTTCTGCACGGTGGGAACACCTGTGATTGAAGATGGGATATTTTAAGATGGTGGATATAATTGTCTTCAAATTGTAATTAGTCGATTCAGTATAAGCCATAATTCTCAATGTACTTGTCCTAGTTTCAGCCGGGATAGAGTCAACTGTCTTCCTAGTAGCTGGTACAGTGCTATGTTTTGAGTTCAGGATGAGAAGAATGTTGATAACACACTGATGTTTTCAGTTGTTGCTCAGTAGTGTTTAGACTAAAGTCAAGGATTTTTCAGCTTCTCATGCCCAGCCAGCAAGAAAGCTGGAGGGGCACAAGAAGTTGTCACAGGACACAGCCAGGGCACCTGACCCAAACTGGCCAATGGGGTATTCCATACCATGGGACGTCACATCTAGTATAGGAACTGGGAAGTGGGGGGAGGGAATCGCCACTCAGGGATGAGCTGGGTGTTGATCTGCAGGTGGTGAGCAATTGCACTGCACATCATTTGTACATTCCAATACTTTATTATTATTGTTGTCATTTTATTAGTGTTATCATTATCATTATTAGTTTCTTCTTTTCTGTTCTATTAAACTGTTCTTATCTCAACCCATGAGTTTTACTTCTTTTCCCGATTTTCTCCCCCATCCCAATGGGTGGCAGGGGAGTGAGTGAGCGGCTGCGTGGTGCTTAGTTGCTGGCTGGGGTTAAACCATGACAGTACTGCATTTGGGGTTTAAAAAAAAAAGGACAAGGTAAGAAAAAATAACTTTTACGTAAACTCAAAAAAAAAAGTTGAAAAATGATGAAATTGGAAAAAATACATTTATTTGATATTTGAAAATAGAAATGTAATTAAAAAATGAAAAATATAGATGATATATTTGCACTGTAAAATATCCTTTCACTTATACCTTCATTATGAGAAATCTAATTTTGGTGATATTTCGTGGGGCAGGAATATAGCAAGTCACTATTGACGTGCTTTGGCTTTTCCCTAAGGTGAAGCCTGGCAATCAATGCAAGTTGGTAAATGTCATCTTTTTCACAAGATAGTCTTCTCCATAAAAACTTCCACCATATCAAAATCTCCCATGAGTGTGTTGCCTTCCAGAACCGTATGACAAGTAAGTCAAAGGAAGATCACTGAATCCAAACTATTTAAGATTTATGACAGGCCAGGTCAGGTTAACACTCAACACAAGTATGGTATGATGAGAGAGTGAAGGACTCTGGTGGACTCCTAAGGTTCATAGCTATTCAAGCTTTGTTGTACAATGTAAGAGGAATAAGGGATAATTCATCTTTATGGTTTATAAAGCATTGGTCAATCAAACCAGAGAGAGTATCCTGATGCTTCTTGAGCTTGGGCATGAGCTGAGGATCTTAAGAAACCTATAGCTTGACACTGTTCAAAGATGAACAGTTCAGTTCTGATTGTTTACAAATCTTAGAGTCTTAAACTAAAAAAAAGCTCACAGTTTCTAAAGAAAAAAGAATGACAATGTTTTTGAAGTAAGGTTCTCACACACAATCTCACAATGTCTTCAATGTTATTTAGTTAGCCATGTATTTTTGTCACATGTTGGCCATCAGAGCCAACAGAAATAAAAACAAAGCAAAAACATAGATGAACTATAGATTTACATTATAAATCTGTATAGCTAATTTTCATATCCATATATTATTAAAGCTATTTCTACAATGAGGCATTTCAAAGTCTATTGGAAAATGAAGCTGATTTAAAGCCAAGCTCACAGTTCTCTTTCCCCTAAAGTTGCAGTCTGATTCAGCTGACTGCCTGAATGAAAGTGTTCCTTATTCCCTCTGAGCAAGTGACCTGTATCTAATAGCAATGTTGTTAGCCTCAGAGCCTACTTGATACAAAGAGTCCTACGTGTTCTATTTTCTAGTCTGAATCTTTGTATTTTTTCTCCTCTGCAGTGCTCCCTTGGTCAAGCAGAACAACTCTAGAGCAGTATGGTATTTAGTGACTTTTTGCACATGCTTGAAACTGGGAAAGGTGAACATCTTTCAGTCTGTCGCAGAGCAAAAATACCCGGGAGTCAAAGTAGTTTATCCTACCTGGAGAGCGTGGCAGAAGTAATTAGTAATAATGAACATTAAATGGAACAGAGCTGAAACACCTGCAAAAATATCTAAGGTTGTAATACTCTGAGGTTATAGGTGAATGTGGGCAGCAGGAATACCTCTATAACTCAGTATTTGAGAAGTAAACATTGCAGATGGTTTAAAGGAAAGGCCATTTTGAAATCAGTGGCTCCTGACATTTCATCATTCTAATGGCAATTTTTAAATGTCCTCTGTTCTAGAGTGATACTTCCATTTCTACGTCTTGGTGCATTTACACATATTTGAATGATAGTTGTCCATTGTGTTTTGGGAACCTCTTAACCTAGGCATAGAAAATAAATGGGCCACTTTCAGCTCATCGTACTTACTGCTGTATTAACACAACTTGATAAGCGGTGCAACATACCTAAACCACTTCTGCTGCTAAGTGTGTCATCATTTCTACTCTTTTCCTTTTACACTGTAATTTATTTAGGCTATTTTTCTGAACAGGCTGAAAGGTCTTACAGAAAGTTTTCCTGATGTCCCTGAACTTGCCTTTGTGCAAATTTCTGTTGGTTTTGCCCAACACATTATTGAGTCTTCTAAACAAGAACTGAAAATTGCAATTTCATTTTATTACAAAATGATAAACAACCAATAATATATTTTGGGCTCTGCAAGCAAAACACAAATTGGTTATTGCAATATTTATTTTTGATAACTGTCTAACGTTGTGGTAATACAAACCGTGAATGAAAAGAAACAAGTAATAGATGCCATTTTTTCTCATGGGAAATCAAAATATCAAATCATTATCAAACCCAATAACAACTCTCCAAGTTTTAAACTTCCATATTGTTCAGTATTTCATGAAAATTGTGCCTGACTTCATGCCTGTTGACATACAAGGTGTATATGCAGGTTTTCCCTCTTGTCATTTGTATGCACAATTACCCAGATTTCATATACAATCACAGTATATGCAAGTATAAACCAGGCATGCTTTTTCATCTTCAGCTGTATATTAAAAGCTTGTTAATAACGTTTATAATTTATATCCCTTTATAACATATTACCCTGTGGGATACGATTTCTCTATAACATTTTTTAAAAGAAATACAGGTATATGAAGCTACATTAATAGACTATGTGACATGAAGAAGGGTTGAAGTTTTCAAAACTTTTAATGTACTGAAGTTTTCACAATGATCTACACATTTAGTATCAAACTGGGAATCCAGATTAGTTGTGTAATTTGCTATCTTCATTTTCAAACGGGGCAAAAACTGAGTGTGTACTTGATCAAAAAAAACAGATATTTAACTACCTTCTCTGGCAATTAATTTTGGAAATGAATTATTATTGGGATAATTCATTCTTTCTTCTCAAAGAAAAACACAATTAGATTGTAAAGCAGTTAAATATTTTGTTTCACCAAACTAATATTCCAGGCAACTAAAGAGGAATCTGTCAGGTAACACTGAGAGTTAACTTGGAATTTGGAAGTTCTCTCAATCTTATAAATGAACCTCATCTCTGTTATTTACAAAGTATCAGATGCATTTTTCTCTCAGCCATGCACAAGCCAGATATGCCAGCAAAGTAATCTATTTTGTTGAGCTAAAAAGAGAGAAATCCTACTATTCAAAATCTAAACATAGTGAGCTATGACATAAAATTTTGGTGAAGGGAACATGTTTTGATTGTTTAGGAATGACTTCTGGAATCAACCTCAAGTTGCATATTCTGGCAAAAGTATCTGTAAGAATTTGAATGCGCTTGCAAAATTCATAGTATCTGCTTCAAACAAGATTAATCCAGAGGGAAATAGTGATGACACATGAAGTATATTAAAGCTACAAACAAAGTGAGAACTTTCTTTAAATAACAAAATCTCCAGATAGTCTTAAGGTGATTCAGTTACAAATGCCAATAAAATAAAATACTTCCCCAAGAAGGCCTACTTCAAGGTCTTCTCACCCTTAATGAATCCAGAGGTTTTTGAACCTGACAATAGCAGAATGCTGTGTATAAGCAGGGGGACTTTATGAAATGCTGTTATTTACCAATATATCTTGGCAGATATTATTGCATCTATATATTTTCATTGCAATACACAAGTCTTTCCTTTGTCTATGCAACTTACCTTCATAGTCTAAATGTCTTATCAGACCTTGCAAATTCTTTTCCTTGGAAGAAAAGGGAATCAGAAAGAACTTTACTGTATATGAAGTTTCCATGTTTTGGGTAACATGTATGAGAACATCCCAGCTGCCATATGCAAATTTCCCTTTACTCAACAGAGAATACATATGTTTAAGTGCATGATTTCAGAGGATGCTGGAGAAAACAGTGCTCTTTCCCTGGGATTGGCTTAATTTCCCTTTTGTAACATCTACTTACATAATTCACATTTAGAAAAAGTTTGTCACTTCTGAGCAGTCTCTACTTCCCACTTCAGCTCAGTTCACTGAGACAGAAACCTCTTAAGTCTCCGCTTAGCCCTTAGTCAGGTAAACCAATTTTAAAGTCTAGGGCAACTTTGCCTGAGAGTATTTCCAGAACTGGCTCAACAGCATTGGCAGCTAAGCTAGGAGAAGGTAGTTCCTCCTTGCTATTTTTGTGTCCCCATCCTCTGTAGTGGCTATGGATATAGTTTAAAGAAAAGCAGAAAAGAATATCTAAATATTTAAATTTTATGTTTCTATGGTTTTTAAAACAAGGATATTTTATATTTGCTGTTGTCTGAGAATCTTGTCAAGAGCACATTTATAAGAAACACAGCAGCCATTAATCTAGATCTATGTCGCTGCAGAACCTTTAATCTATTTGTGTATTTGTGTGTAACTCCTGTCACCTTGCAAATGACTGAATCATTGATGGAAGCCTTTAAACTGACAAATGATAAAAATGAGACAGAAAGTGCAAATCAAATTTAGAACAAGCATAAAATGCATGTAGAAATGTTTCTCTTTCAAGCCTTTCATGTAAGGCTTTCTGGAATCAATGGATTTTACATTCATGAAATTTGTATCAAGCAAGTTTTACAAACAACTGATCTCCTGTAGAATCCACAAAACTGTTTGCAATCAGAATCCAAAATACAATCTGTAACATACTAAAAACAGAAAAGGCTTTGAACAGTTTTGAGTGTAGAAATTTTTCCCCCACAAAAGGCTCAGCCAGTTTCTAGGCAACGTAGCTCTCCTAAATCCCTTTCATGCTCTTTATAGTATCCCATCAAGTGACCCTGCTAGAAGAGACTGGTTAGAGCAGCCATGAGCATCATAATGATTTCTGCCTGCCAGGCTTGTTTGTTATCCAAGGTTTTTGCAGGATGTCTGCTGTATAACCTAACAAGCCCCCGTAGGAGTCAATATCTAACTTGATTTCCCTGGCAGCCAGTCTCTTTGGTTCTACTAAAGAAAGTGACTTACTGGCAACTGGCTTGCCTCTCTTCTTTCACATCACTGCTTGCATTTGCATGGACACACACAAACCCTGACAGAGACCAGACAGCCTGATGCACGAGATCTTCTCTTTGTACCTCTTCCTTCAGTGTCTAATGCTGGTTTATTGTCTTAGCCAGGGGACTCAGCTGATAGTGGTGTCTGGCTATAGCTGTAGGATAAGATGCCTAATCTACAAAGATAAAGAAAGAAATTGTGCTTTAATTCATTCCTTATTACAATTCACCAGGTCTGCTGACACCTGTGAAATTGCTTTGGTCACTATAATGTCTCTTCACAAACAGTGTTACATTATAAACACAATCTGTCGCACAACTGAAAACTTGATTTATGGCATGCAACAATGCTACCTAATGGCCTTACATAGTATATTGTACATCCTTGACAAGCAATTAGATGTTTATGAAGACACTTGTTGCTTATAATTATAATCCTGCTAATTTCCTCATTCCCAAAAGCAACATTAGTGTTTGCTAATGAACTGCAGATTAATTCACTTTGAATTAGTCTCTACCCCTCCTCTGCCCCCTGTGCATACTAGATGGCACTAATTTTGCTTTGGGGACCTTAAAAGGATTTGTTGTTATGAGAGTAGATTCAAATGGGCTGTGCTATTATTATTTAAGAATTTGGTTTACCTTAATTTGAATTCAATTATTCTCTAATGTTGTGATTTTGAGCTGAGAGATAATGTGTTAAAAAAAGAAAAATAAACAATTTATACAGATCAATACAAATAAATTGTACGGGTGAAATGGTGAGAGTAGATCAAAGTGTTGCCATTTTCTCTGGGGCATCTAATGACATGAAGCTGGTCAACTGAAACAAGCTTGATGGTCTGAGTTCAGTCCATAATGGTTTAATAGCAATAGCATATGAGCACCAAACACAATATAACACATTTGTTATATGTGTCACATAAGGCAAATTTTATACCTGCTAATTCCATGCACCTCTGCAATATCTTTTTAAAACAAAATAATTTTAACAACAGTGGTCCTCCTTCTGCTTTGAGCATAAAAACCTGCTTATCTTTTTCTTTTTCATCTAAATCTGTGTAATATCTGACCTGACTATACGTGACTAGGTTTCACTATCTGGGTTGATACAGACAAACCTCAGAATTCATGGTTTAAAATAACAGATTCTTGCTTCCAAACTTTCTATCAGCTGCCAACCTCACAATATAATCCTTGATTCACACTGCATGAAAGCTTTCATTCTCTGCCAGCAGCTGCTTGCTGAGCTATTACTGCCCTCCCTTTCTTTCCTTGGCAGATGATGTGTTAAAAAAGTACTAAGGGGGATATGTACCAGCTGCAGGTGTACCAAATGGGACAAGCGGACACTCAGAGGAATAGGACAGGACAGAGTTCTTCCTCCTCCGTGGGGTTACTTTTAAATACCATAATGAAGGCAATGTACATAGTGCTTTGATGAAAGCCCTAGGTATGTTTCTACCACCTGCCCTCATTTGAAAGTGGCTGTTTTAAAAATTAGATATGATTTTTTTTTTGTTTAGTTGCATTAATTAAGGAAAGGCAGGTTAAATGTGTTAAAAAAAAATCCAAATACGTAAACTGTGAGCCTACTGTAATCCTGAGGGAGTTCGTATACATTCTACTAAGTGAAAATAATTAAATAAAGGCATTTGTCTCAGTGATTCCTAATTCTGATTCTTCTCTGGTAACCTTCTTAAAATTCAAGTCACAGTACGACTGGGGCTTTTTCTTGAGTAATTATTAGGCAAGCACTTTGAGAATTTGGCCCACAAGGGCCAGATTTTCAAAACAATTCAGCTCTCACTTATGAGCCAAATGAAGAGGCCAGATTTTCAAGTGTTCAGTATGCAGGGGAATGATCAGAACTGAGTACTACCGAAAATGAAGCTGCTATACAGACACTCTCAAAAGTGTATTGAGAATTAAGGGGCCAGAAGATTGTTTGTTAGTCTCTTTGTTATAAATCAGGTCTCAGGTGTTAATTTTGATGGTTTAGTTATTTGTAAATCATAAGATTGAATGATTTGATGATATTCACGTGAGCCAAGAGAAAGAAGGAAAATATATATATATAAATATAAGTTCTTAGTATTCAAATATTTTACAACCGGAGCATGTGATAGCCATAACCTTTCATTTAGATGGTTTTGAACCTTGAATGAATCAAATTTGTGAGTGTGAAGTTTGCTCGGAATATCATAAGATTTAATGAATTGCTCTCTGAAACAATTTCAATGTACTTTTGTGCTCTGCCTCTGAAATGATCCAAACACTACTTGTTTATATTTTTAAATGGAAAAGAAAATAATTTACTATATGTAGGTCTGAAATTACACATATCACGACAGATTTAGATTCTTTGGACCTAAGCTTTGTATCTGAAATGACCTCTTACATGGAAATAAAAGACTGTCACAGGCAGAAGTTGTATTGTCACACATTTAGGTTCAAATGAAAATAGCTCTACAATACTATTCATTGACAGTAACATATTTTGTGAAGAAAAATCCATAACCGTCATTAAACATTCAAAACTTTCTGGGCAGCTATCATTCATGTGAACTTTTTAAGCTTTCTGAAACTCACATCAATTATTAAAAAAAAGAATATATTTTTTGTCCATTAAATTGAGTCTTGAATAAGTGAGGATCCAGTTGAACGGAAAGCATAATGTAACCTATAGGTAAAGTCAGAAGGAAAATCTGAATTAACACTTTTATCTACATTGGAGACATACCAAAACCTACAAATAGATGTCTCTGATATCAGCTCTTTTGCATAGTTTCGTAACTGAACATGAGAGAAGTGAGATGTATATTTTAACTTTCCGAAAATATGTAGTAAAAAAAAAATCATTTTCAAAGTTTTCCATTTTGATGTGTACCATAGAACATCAAAGTGATGCAAAAACAGTTCCTAAACTAATCACACAAATTCATATAAATATTCAGAATATATAGTCACTGTGATGGTGGTTTTTTTATTAAATCAGGGAAAAAATAAAAATAAAAAAACGCAAAAATTTGGATCTGTGTAGGAGACTTACCTTCCTCTGTAACAACTGATAGAAATGCTACTGACATCTCAGAATAATATGTGAGGCATCTTGTATGTAAACTGAACTATCTATCTTTGCAGCATATGTTTCTGATGGGGTTGCTTTATACTCAGTGAGTTTCTTTTAAGTAGTTTTGCCTGCAGGGAGCATAGCCACCCTCACTGTGCAGGAGGTGAAGATTTTACTATGTGCCTGAAATTTGAAAGTGGTGAGTCATCACCCTTCACAGGTTTTTATAGCATAATTGCTCAGTGGCAAGTGTATGGGAAGAGTTCAAAGAACAGTGTGGAAGTGATACAGATTTTCTGGATTTGCACACAACAAAACAAACAAACAAAAAAATTCAAGTTACTTACAGTTATTTGAAGGGGAAAGTTCAGAAGGAACTCTGCTGAATAAGTTAAGTCAGTCAGTTCATAGAATTCTCAGTCCCTAACTGATGAGCATGATGTCATCTTGATTACACAAAATTCTTCTGAAACTTTGATAGAAATATTTTTCTTTCATGAGATTCATGGTGTTAGATGCTGCCTATGAGTAGAAGTCACACCCATATTTGTTTTCAGATCACTGAATAATACAAAGTTTCTAACTGGTATTTACATGGTACCAATTTCCCTGGAAACATAGCTATTAATTCAGCTTTCCCTTTTACAGGTGTGAACAGAGACTGCTCTATCTATAGGTAAATATTCAACTATTTTCCTATTTCACCCATTTTGACTTAAAGATTTGGACTAGTTTTGGACTGAGAATTACTGCATTTACTCTGAAAGAAAAAGCATGTTCTAGATTCACAAGCAACCTATTGTATTGATTTGGTGTATTCACTGTCACTAATTCTGTTGTTATTCCTAGTTGATAGTTTATAGCTATTCTTGTTCCAAATGTCCTTTTTGGAAATCTCCTTAAGCATATTATATTTAGAGAAAACTAGCAGCAAATGAGCAAACAAATCAATGGGCTTTTTGCAGCTACTCTGTATCTCACTTCTCCAGGAGTAAAGTCAAAAAAGACTTGTCACCAATATACAATGGACAACAGTACCTTATATTAGTAGGTTCTTCAAATTCAATGTAGATTTACCAGCCAGGGCTTACAAACATTATAGTGAGTGGCATGATCTTGCTCAAAAGAGGCAGAGATTCTTTGATTTTGTTTAGGGACACCAGAATGAAATTATACCTACGTGACACCATCATAAGCATCTTTAAAAGGGCTTTCCAGTATTTCTGGCTATGGAATTCTCTTGGGAAGAACCAAGTTGGATGTCTTTACCACAACAATTAGACATAACGAAATGTAGTAATGACAAACTATACTTCAAATTCATGGGTTATAAGTCAGTTGTGACTCATAAGATTAAAGTGTAGCTACTAAATGCACCAAGTGACTCAGGCATTAGAGTACTTCAGTTTTAAATATCCCAACACTTAATAGTGTCTGCAGCCCCGGAGGAAATTTTCAGGTTTCTGCATACAATATGCAGAAAACTTACAGAAGCCAACAATCTGAATGGAGAATTATCTAAGCTGATCTTCAAGGACTTAGACTTTGGTCCTCTTAGAAACTCAGGAGGCTCACTCTGCCTGCACTTGCTTCTTATGTGTGAAGGTCTTTAGGCATGGTCATCTATTTAGCACAGAACAATATAAAAGAACCTCCTAGTATTGTTTTTTACGCAATATTGAGTCATTAGGATGACAACTTGAAAGGTGCGACAACTAATTTTAAAATCCCTCATCTACTTCCTGTTTGGAAAAGAGATTCTAACACAGGAGTTTTACTCCATAAATAAATGCTCTAAGCACTAAGCTGCATTTAATTTCTCCTTTGAGTTTGTGAGCATTTCATACAACACTGAGCATTTTTAAACAGAGGCAGCTGGGAGTCTTTTCCTACAGAACACCACTTATGCAAGAGAAGCAAGTTTCCAATACGAGACAGGAAAGCCAAATTCCTTCTTCAGAGCATGGCAGTAAGGGATGCCATTGATTTCCTCAAGGAAATTTCCAATATTAAATGAATGTGTAGGAAGGCATCCTTCTCTCCACATTAAATTTCTGCACCCTGTGAGGCAGAACACAACTTCAAAACATAAGGAAGATATACAAGCAAAGTATTTGCTTGACATACAAAGAAACTTCTTAGAACTAGAATGGTAATACTTATTGTGAGGAACATTTAATATAGATATTTGGAGATGTTTTTCAGTAAGAAATGTATGCATCACTAGGATTAGGCTCCAGCTGCCAGATGTGAGGCTCTGTTGACTTCAGAGAGTCAGAGTCAGAAACGAAACTAGGAGACAAAACTAAATCCACAAGTCCTCCCCAGCCACTCAAAAGAGATGACTTAACAGAATGTAACACTTCCATTTTACACATAAAAATTTATTAAACTATACAGTCATCATGCTACTGAAATAGTTGCTAGATCTTTGCAGAAAGATAAGAGAAAATAAGAAAGGAAATGTGATCCACAGTCTTGTTTGTTTCTGGTTTTTTTGTATAGACTTATTCCTAATCTAACCAAGGCATGATCTCCACTTTTAAAAGTGTCAACAGTAAAGTATTTGTGTCAGCTCTCTCTGCAGGATCTGTGTTTTCTCCTAGATATTGAGTAGAGAAGATAATTTAAGTCTTTTTATTATACTTTTCCAAGTAAACTATGGATTTTGGTGAGACTATATATTTTTTGTCTCCTGTTATCCATTTCTGCAGCTGGCTGAAGATTAATTTAATAAAATATGGATTGTTTAAAAAGATGTCTAATAAATAATGGCTACAACCTGTCAAGTAATGAATTCTTTAATGAGATCCAAAAGATAGATTTAGGAATAAATATTTAGTCAGTTTTACAGATTCTTTAAAAATATAACAAAGAAGATTAATATCTAGGGGAGGGGTAAAACAAAATAAGACTCTAGCTTTAACAAATACTGTAGATGAAACTAATATCTAAGCAAAAGTTTTATGCCTCAGACTGTGGCATATCTTGTTTTCAGGATGGTATGCATGTGCAAATCTTGTCTTCCTAAAGCAGGATATATAGTAGTAGCAGTACAATTAAATTCAAAGTTTTGAGAACAAACGTATTTGAATTATCAAGCCATCTAATGAGCGTTATTAATAAGATAGAATTCTAGGGCATAATTAAACCAGAATCTAGGTATTGTAGGGAAGCCACTGCTTTTTTCAAGTGGTTGGCTTTTTTTCTTATCTTGTAAGAATTTTCCATTATTTCAATGTCTTGCGTTCAATGAATAATGGATTCAAGAGAGTTATAAATAATGGACAACTAAAGTTTGAAAGTAAGAAATGTGATATTAACAAAATACAAAGTACTCATTCTAAAGAAAACCATTAAAACATAAATGCCAAAATCCCATTAAGATTGTACCCATAGTAATGACTCGCCTTCTAGAAGAACAGTTCTGATAAGCCATTTTATTTTCCTAGTAACTGTTGGTTTAGGCCTAACCTAAGTCTACAGGAGGTAAGACTGTTCAGGTTCTGGCTACGGTTTTTCCCTCTGTGGGACTGTATAACATTTCTTTCTATGTTTACAGATAGTGATTACTTTTCCAAAAATTTTATATGTTAGAATGTGTTCTCTGCATCTATCTGTTAAAATTCACATGTATTAAGGCCAGTCAAGACTCTTCTGAATAATTTTCTGTTACTGACTTTTAAAGGAGGGAAATACTAAAACCTGTATTTTCTAGGACAAATAAACTCATTTAAACCAAACCTTCATTGCTAGCTGAAACTCTGGCCTATCTTAACTTCCTAATTAAAGCCAAAAGAAGAAAAATTGCAAAATATAAATAGCTCATAACTAAGGAGCATTTACTTTTTCTAAAAGAGTATGCAATTAATAATCTGTATAAAGTGTTTCAAACAGGAAATGGAGCATCACAGAGCCCAACATTTGGTTAGGTCACTCAACTTTAATTGAGACTATAGAAAGAGAAAGCTTTAATCTAGATGTTTCTTTGTGTAGGTGAGTGAGCTATTTATCTACTTTAACACATTTACTGTGTTTCTTTTTAAACTTTATCAGCACCTGCTGTTAAAAAAAAAAAAAAAAGACAAAAACCCCACCAAAATCCCATGTTCGCATCACTTTGTCTCATATATTCAGATACAAACCTGTATGTTAATAAACACCAAAGTCACTGCTATGACATCAGCTTTTGCTCAAAGCCCACATGGAAGTTTTGCTCTCAGCAGGCACTGCGCCCTGGGTCAGGGAGCTGGGAGTTGCAGGGAATCTCCTGGAGGCTGGTAGGGCAGGGCCTCAAGCAGGGAGCAGGGCAGGCTGGAGATCCACCGGGGCAGCCAGGAGTCCTGCTTACCAGGTGCTGTGGTTTAACCCTAGCAGGCAACTAAGCACCAGGCAGCCCCTTGCTCCTCCCCCTCTGGTGGGCTGGGGGACAGAATCGGAAGGGTAAAAGTGAGAAAACTCGTGGGATGAGCTAAAGACAGTTTAACAGCTAAAGCAAAAGCCACTAACACAAGCAAAGCAAAACAAGGAATCCATTCACCACTTCCCGTGGGCAAGCAGGTGTTCAGCCATCTCCAGGAAAGCAGGGCTCCATCACGCGTAACGGTCACTTGGGAAGACAAACGCCATCACTCTGAACATCCCCCCCTTCCTTCTTCTTCCCCCAGCTTTATATACTGAGCATGATGTCCTATGGTCTGGAATACCCCTTGGGTCAGTCGGGGCCAGCTGTCCCGGCTGTGTCCCCTCCCAACTCCTTGTGCCCCCCCAGCCTGCTCGCTGGTGGGGTGGGGTGAGGAGCAGAAAAGGCCTCGGCTCTGGGTAAGCACTGCTCAGCAGGAACGAAAACATCCCTGTGTTATCAACACTGTTTTCAGCACAATTCCCAAACACAGCCCCATACTAGCTACTGTGAAGAAAATTAACTCTATCCCAGCCAAAACCAGCACACCAGGCAAGCCCATAGCAATGAGAGTCCTCCAGTGTCAATAGGGGAGGTCAAGTCAGGACCAGATCCAAATAACAAGAAGCAAGTTCTGACTAAGCCCAGTGCAAGTCCATACTGCCTGGGATGAAGGCAGTCTGTGGGGCTGGGACAAGGTCGGAGCATACTTGACCAGCACTTTTATGGCTACAACGCTGCTGCAGTACAGCCTTAGTTGGGAGCCAAGTGTGAGAGCTCAGCTCAAAAAAGAGCGTTACGCTCAGAATCTTGTTAATGGGCAAGGGAAGCACATCACATACACACACACATATATATATCTCTCTATGCAAAGCCAAGCATTTATTATTAGTGTAATGGAAATCTTAACAATCTAATTCAAAGGTCATCACTAGTGTAGACCTAATTGTACAAATGAAACAATTATTAAAGAAAAACAAAGAATAACAATGCAGCTAGAGTATTTGTATACAATATTAATTGTTCTCCTGCTATTGATGTAACATACACACTTAGTTTCCATCCCTTTTGGTACTAACTACTTAATAAATCATCCTTGTGACACTGTAGGGGTAGTGAGTTCACTAGATCACATTCTAAATAGGGAATATTTTGTATTTGAGAAAATACTTTGAGTTTGGAAAGTTAAAGTGACCCATGAAGTCAGGCAACAATGTGAATTTTGAAAGAGGTTCACACAAAAACATAAGAATACTTCAAAATGAGGTAATATATACTTGAGAAATAGTTCATTCTACTAAGCATTTGTAGGTCTCAACTGGAATATTTGGGGATTCCACATTTTCAGAAGAACTCAGAATACTGAAGTCAAAAGGAGAACAGAGGGGAAGATGGTTGGAAAACATGAACAATAAGACAATAAAATGCAAATTTTAGTAAGAAAATATAAGGTTTATAGTAATTTAAAATGTATGGTGGGCTTTAGTTGCTTAAATATTGATGTCTAGAGCCAATTTAAACGGCCCACATGACCTGCTTAGCTTCCAGCAGCTGTCTCAAAAGGACATGTGTCTCCTGTAGGTTCAGTGTCATATATCTTAACTTTGTAAGGAAATCCTAAATGCTTTAGAGGATCTGAAATGACACAGATGTCTGTAATTTGGACACCTGACTGTCCATCCAGTTGTTCAAAAAGTACATGGAGAATACAAAAAATGTGAAGCAGTTTGCAACCACACAGACTTCAATGACAAAGATAACAAAGATAAAGCTGTAGAACCAGCTTAGAGTCAGTGCTTCTGGAATTCCATTTAACAGAGGTTTGTTTGTTTGTTGGGTTGGTTTTTGGTTCTGGTTTTGTGTGTGTTTCGGGTTTTGCTTTTTTTTTTCCTAAAGATGCCTTTAAACAAACATCTTTTAGTAGTCCAAGTACTCTTTCAGTTGTCCAGGTACCCTTAATCTTACCCAGAATAGAACAGCAAATTCAGTGATATACTGCAGGTTTTCTATTCATGTTAGTCTGTGATTTCCATCTGGAAATTAAGCTCATGTAACAGACTGATTAAATGAAAGCTTAATATTATTTTCATTGTCATCTTATGACAATGACTATTGAGCTTCCAGCAGTTCTGGCTTTAAAATTGGAGTGAAATATTTCCTCCAAAATTTCTTCTAAAACTTAGTAGTAAATAGTATGAAGTACATACCTGACAAGTGTTATACATAAAAATGCTACCCTGCTGAGGAATAAAAAATTCACATTTTTAAATATATACTGCTGATTGTTTAGCAAGAGTAGGATTTAACTAGTAAGCTTTTGGCCTAAGCCTTCTTACATATATGTCCAATTACGCTGAGAATAAAAGGGAATCAGGTGTTCCATAAATAAATACACTTCAAGAGAGAGGAATACAAAGTGGGGTGGGGAGGGAACAAAACAAAATAAATGGAGCTTCCTATGGTTTCAGGTAGTCATTCTTCTTCCAGTGCTTTTCATGACTCTTGTCAGGGAGCATAGCCCCAAATCTTACTGTAACAGCTTTTGTTCAGATGGTAAATTAGTCTCCATTTCAAGTTAATGGTATCTGGATGCAATAACTCTTCAGGTAAGTTTTCCTGAAATGTCTTTTATAAATGTCTCTTGCGTTAGCATTACCTGAAACAAAAAATTCTGGTATAGAGAGTATGGGGTTGTTCATGTGTTTGTAAACTAAAACAAAATTAAATTTTAATTTCAATAATTTCACAGAATATTGAACTGCCCTAGCAGTGGAAGGATCTAAGCTAAACAGAGCTAGGAGATCAGGGGAAAATCTGATTGAAATGCCTCAATGTTTTGTTTAGTTGCAGCGTGTGTAGTCTGCACTATCTATGGATTAGGGCATGCTGGGATAAATCTGCCTGTGGCCTTCTACCACACTTAGCGAAATGTTGACTGAATTGAAAGTCTACTGTCTCCAGAGGTCTTCTGTGCAAATGAGCACAGTACTCATATGTGGAGAGGGTTTTGTTGGGTTTTCTTACTGACTTTATCATAAAGAGTTATCCCACAGTATATAGGAAAATGCTCTGTCATTGATGTGTATTGCACATGTAATAACTCTGTGAAACTGTTTTCTTAATACATTAAGCTATTAAAAGGCCCTCAGGAAAACACTTGTGAGTGCTCTGGGGAGCATAGCTGTGATTCCCATCTCAACAATCTAGAGGAGAGTTTTATCCAGCAAGCAGACTTTTATAGAGGAAAAGTCCAAATACCTAGCAGAGAATGACTTCAGAATACAGAGAAAACAAGTGTTGAACTGGTTTACATTTTTTCTTATTTACTCATTCTGTAGTCTAGAATCACTGGGCAATTAAGAGTTATAAAAAACAAGGATCCTACCTGGAAAAAAAGCTTCCCAGAAACTAGTCTTCATCCATTCTCTTGGATTCAGAGCTGAACTTGTCCTCAGAAACAAAATTTCCAAGATCAGGTACCAAATCAAGCCTGACTATAACTGTGCAACATATGCAAATGTGTCGATACATATAAGCATGGAAATTGCTGGCATGCAATTAAGCAATTGCCACACACCAAAATAAGCTTGCATAGAAAGTGTGCTAATGTTAGGTAGAAACCTGATCATCACTAAGACAACATCTAAAACACCTCAGTCACCTCACCTCTGTCATCTCATTCATTCTTAAGAGAAATCTATATTAAAAAAAAAAAAAAATCAAAACAAACAACTTTCAAAAGATTAGGCTGGAAAATAAAATAACATCATCAGCTCTCCAAAATCCTGAACTCTAGAGATAATAGTTTCATGGATCATGGTAATTCATCTCATCTTTCTCCTTTAATAGAATTTTGGTATCAACTCTTTTCTTTCAGACAGTCTGATTAACGTATCTTGTTACATTCACGGCATTTGTTCTAAAACTTGTACTTAGCCCTGAAGATTGCTTCTTCAATTTCTTATAGCAGAAGAGCTTATGGATCCAAAAGGTTGTCTCTTTTTTCAAGCTATACCGATTGATCTAAAAAAAGATACTATATGTTCCTGCAAGCTTTACCTTATTTATATCCTTACACTGTCACAGCTGCAATCAATATAATCGACTTAACACCTAAGTTATGGTAACATTAAGTGAATGATCATAATGTCTTTTTAATGCATTTAGTTAAAGTTTAAACACTCTTTGTTTTTCTGAATATATCTGCCTTCAGTAGCTCTAAGACACCTATTTCTCTTATATTAATTACATTAGTCAACATTTTTAATATATTAATCTTCCAAAAAATCTTTTCAGATAAGAAAGTGCTGATTTTGCTGGTTTAAATCAATGATACATGAAAGATGTCAGTGATTTGCTCAAGTCTACCTAAAAAGTCTCTATGAACAAAAGCACGATGCAAGGCTCCTAAACCCTAGATTATTCTTCCAACCTGTAGAAATATCCTTTTGCTCACTTACAAAGGTGGATAAAAAGGAAAACATTCCATCTTATTTTCAAGAAATATGTTTTTCTAGTGTAATAGGTATTCTGACTCAAACCTACAACTCATTTTAAATTGTAAATTATATCCAGATCTCACTTTAGGTTAAAATAATGTGGCACAATTGAATTACACTTCAGTAATTCCTCAAGGATAATTGGTCATGATTCTTCTAGTAAAAATATCTGTTAGATCAAGGATTCAGTTTTGCTCACAGAAGTTCTGTTGCTTTGGCTGACTTTGTGCCAAATTTGGGAAGCAAGGCATATGCAAATGGCTCAACTTTGCTCCTATATACAAATGTGAAGTTCCTTGCAAGTTCACATTTCTCAGCCAGAACTGAAAATCTTTTGAAATCTAAAACTTTACCAAAGAGGTTTCCTTTTCTGAATATAAATGAACTGCACCCATCTATGAGGAGTTTACCTATTAAGTAATCACAGTAAGGCCTAAAAAACTAGATGACTAATGAATTTAGTTAAATAAGGAAAATACAAAGAAAAAAATTGCATTTTCCAAGTTGCAAATCCCAAGTTGATATTTCAAGCAATGTTTTTGCAAAGAACTTATATCAGAGATAGCAACTACTCCAGAATGAATAATTGTTTGACAGGATTAGCATGCTAGCTAGGTCTTTTTTTAACCCCTGCACTCTAGGCTCCTTATTGGTTCATAAATCTTGTAATAAGCCTTGTAAATGTTCTCATATTTTCATTAACTGCAACTGTATTGACAGTGAAATTATCCATCATGACCAGCAGATGACTATGCAAAAACCCAATGTAAGAATGGTGCAAAGACAAGAAGTTGAAATAAAAACAAGTATCTGTAGGACATATCTCTGTAGAGCTCTGCACTTCAAAACTGCCCTATGAAAGTATCACTTTTAAATAATAATAAATAGAAAAAAACCCTTCACAGCCTTTAAGTAGATAAAAATTATGAATCTGATTTTTTTCACTGATGTTATAGTCAGCTAATGAAGTAAAGATGAAGCTCTGCAATTTATTTCTTAGGTCAAGCCATAACATTTCCTGAATTATTTGACTGAATAAGAAATAATAGACATCTGAGTTGCTGATTGACTTTTTTTTTTTTTTTTTTTAACATGATACATTACCCAGAACTTTCTATTTTGGTGAGTTTTGTAGTTCAGTGGCTGATGCTTTACATCAGACTAATAAAGATAATATTAACAGTTTTAAGTTTTCTGTTGAAAGATGCAAGTTTTAGAAATAATCCAGAAAAATCACAAAAATTTATTTATTTGTCCTTCCTTTCCTCCTTCCATACCTCAGAACCCATTGCTGCAAACATCTGGGCAACTGATTACCACTTCCCTAAACAGAAGCAAAGTCACCAAGCTAACAGCACATGTTTTTTCTGCTTCAACATTCCTGAAATACAAAGTTATCCAAAGACCACTAGTCAGAGAAATTCTTCTTCTTATAAAACATAGCTGAAGGGGATAAAGCATCGGGTCTTAGTAGTGAGGATTTCTATCTACAATTTGAAATTGTTTATCTTCCATTTTCAGTAAAATTTTAACTTCTTTATTCCAGACAGTCAGTTATAGAACTTAATTTATAAAAACCGTTATATTGCCATGTTAATTAAGCATAGGAAAGTGGTCTTTGAAAGGGCATTTTATGCTGTTTTTTCCCCCCATCCTACAGTTTTGAGCCCGATGTAGAGAGGTTTTAAAAAAAAAAAACTAAGCCAGTGAAATTGTTTCTATTGCAATCAGTGAGTTTTTGAACCAGGGCCACTTATGCAAATGAAACAAAGCTGAGTGAGCCATTTGCAATGCATAATTTAGCTAAAAATGTTAACCTCTCCTTCTGTTCAAGGCTTATCCACAAGCAGATCACACGTTCCTTTAATTTATTTCTATTTAGACATGCTTTCTGGGAAAAAAAATAATTACTCTAGTGGCTTTATGATCACAATTATTCATGAGTATTTGGTAACATTTATTTATAGTTGTGTCTGGTAGTAAGTATAGATTTAATTATTATTTCTATTTTTAATTCAAATCATGGGTTTTAAAATATTTGCAGCTAAAATTCTGTAACATTTTCTTTAAAGAAAGAGCAGGACCTGTTTGTCTTATTCTTAATATTTTAGGAACCAGATTACAGGTAATTGCTCTTCTGATATTGTAAAGAGCTTCTAGAAAGGGGATTTTTTTCAAACTGCCTGTACTTTAAGCCTTCCTGTTTCCACAACAATTGGAACTTATGATCTAATTCTGTTTAAAATGATATATCTGGCTTGCCTTTGTGAGAGGTCATAAAGACAGAATTGTAAGCACATCGTTATCTATGGGCCCTCTGCACACAGAGGAAAACTTGCTGACCATGCACAGACCTCACTGGGAGCCCTGTGACCATGTTAGTACACTGTGTTAATATCATAGAGCCTGTCTCAGCTTTGATTTCTAATAGACTGGGCAGCATAGTGATGCAGCCTCCTGTTGTTTGGTTTGTAAGACTCGGTGAGCTTGCATCTGTTCACGTCATGAAGGAAGAGTAGCTCATCTGCAAAAAAGGTGCCAGTTATACTCACTAGAAGCCCAGATTCTAATACGGGAGACTATGCTGTTTGGATAACAAGATATGGGAGCAGCATTTTCTTAGTTTCTTCTATAAATGCAAGAAACACAAAGTGCAACTCAGTAGGTAGGACTTCGGTTTACTAGAAGAGTAATACTTTCCTATCATAATAATAGCTGCAGAGACTGAAGACTGAAGAGAAACAATTATTCTTAGTAAATTATAAACATATTCTGCTATAGAATGTTTATAATTAGCTGATATCATGTGATTTTGAATAAGCTATATCTTAAACTTATGAGTATTTAACTGCAAGGAAGAAATGTCATATTCTAATATGTTTATTGGCATAAAAATTGTAGTGCTAATAAAGCTAGCGGTTTATAAAAGAAATAAAACAACAGAATAATAGAATCACCAATTATAGCAAGATAATTATATAGATTGTTCTCAACATCATTAACTAAACAATATAAGACGTTGATTGGCTGTTACCCATAAGCAATAAAAAAATTATCATATAAAGTTTTAAATGGAAAAAATGGAACTATGTTATAGGCACCCATTTTAGATTTAGATCCTTTAAGGGCAGAATATTGCCACTGCAGCTTACTCAGCATCCTATTCCCCAACTGGTATTCCCTTGGTTTCCAGTCTATATCACACCAACAAGGCTTAAATTAGTGAAGATGTGAATATGCTAAAGTCAAAAAGATCCCAAATGAAGCTTGTTTTACATTTGTTAGACTAAGCCTTTTGGATTTACTGTATTCCATTCAAATATTTTTTAATGTCCAAAATTTGTTAAATATCCCTCCCAAATGGAATTAACCATCTTATCGAGGCCAACATCAGTCATTGCCAAATGATTTTATTTTTTAGTAACTGATTAGTTTACCTACAGAAGCATGTTCTCCTGCTGTCTCAGGCAGGAACAGGAAAGTTTCTTAGTAAATATCACACTCCCTTTATCATCAAAAGGAACAACAATTTTGCCTTACCTTTGCTCCTGAACTACAGTACAGATTCTAATAGCATGTGCCTTGAAATGCCACAAAGCATAGAGATTTTAGGCCTCACTTCTAGTTTTCTCAGATTTTTACATATTGTATCTCACACTTTCTTAATATACATATATGTATATTTATTCAGCCTTCCTTCCTATAAGGAGTAATCCCCATCCCTTGGGAATGCACTGAGAATCATTTCCTAGCTCTAGGAAGCTAATGGAGCTCTACTTGGTAAACCAGAGCAGTGCTTTCCTTTTAAATGTTTCCATGAACTGTCAGAGAATCTAGTTTACCTCTGTAAGAAAACATGTATGATCAGTCGACTCTTACAGATTCAGGATTGCAGAACACAGACTGAATGGGAATAAAAAGAAGTGGGGGGTAGCAGGGAGGTGTCCTGTACACAAGGCATTTTCAGGAAAAAAAAAAATCTCAGTGTGACCTGAGGACTGAATGTTAAATGAATTTGGATTTTTGTATTAAGGCAAATTTAGAAGATTACTTCTACTGGAGATAAGGAACTGAACAACCTAATTCAGTTCCTGTGGTAAGACTCATAAGAATTGACTGCATCCTGTATTAACTTAATGATTTGATTGCTGAATGTATTAATTCGATGGTATGTGATTTAATTCAGTCCCACATGTGAGCTTGATTTTCTAATTATAATAACTAATTTCTTCGATTAATAATTGACAGTGGTTTGGATTTATGGTGACTGGCTTGTTTGTTTGTTTTACAGTTTTTTATAAAACCTGCAAAGATATATAGAAACAGATTAAATGAGAAATTAGTAACTAGTACTGGCAGTCTTAAAAAGTTACTTAAGTACACTCTTTTGCTTAATCAAGTAATTGTTTCTCTTTCTGAAACCCACAAACTGATTCCCAAGCAGAAAGTCATGGGTGAAGAGAACACCAGGGTTTTGCCAGGCTATTGGTGGCTCCTCATGCCCATTATATGATACCGCTTCTACTTCCCAGGTGGACTAGTGAATTTTGAAATGAGAATACCCTATGCGCATGATCATAAAAGATGTGAAAAACAAGATCTTATAACTCAGTTCCCACAAACAGAAAACCCACTGTTTTTAAATAGTTCTATGTTGTAAACACAATAGCATCATGAACATCATAGAAACAATCTATAAATCAGACAATATTTTTAAAATTATTTGCCTGTTGCAACTTGCATGAAAATGATGTAAAAAGGAGAAACAATATTATACAAGTTTTCTACTCTACTCGGTTAGAATACTTCATTATTATTCATATAACATATAAGTTTGCCTTCAGGTTTTTTCCAGAAATTCTTCTTTTTTTGGTATAAAATCTTGTATGGCAGTAAGAAATGTCAGAGCTAAAAACATAGTTAAAAGCTTCATACTTGAATTGTCAATTTATTCTTTTGTGCAGAGATTGAATGTAAGCGTCCATACTTTTAGTCAGTGATGTTGACAAAACTGACATATAAATGAAACAACTTACAGCTGAGGTTCTGTGTGCATTTGACAAGCTATAATGGAATTGTTTGCAAAGTTTTATTGAAATCTCTGCTTCCATTTATCTTTGTTAGCACAGCTACAGAAATCTGTGATATAATATTCCTGTATAAATTAAACTAACTATAACAGGATTAGGCAAGGAGAGGAAAAGAGAATAGCATATTTTATTCGAAGGGAAAAAATGTTTTTGTAGGAAAATATTTTTACATTGTTACTTTGACTTTTATAACCATTGGTTTGGGTCCATTTCTTTAAGAATATCTAAAACTTGCAAGAATCTATAATCAAGGGTGTTGAATAATTTCCTTTTCTCTCTTTTTTCAGGAAAGGTATTTCCATACGTTAGTGAACTTCTTTAACCCAAACGCTTCTTCTTAACAACTGACAGGGTAGATTATCATTCCTAAGTGCTTTGTTCTCTTTTGCTATATGATGCACGATGAAAAATTTCAGAGCAATCTAAACTGTGTTTGCTGAACAAGGGACTAAGTTCATACAAGATGCTAAGCACTAATTCTCAGACCACTAAAATACCTAACTTATGCATAAGATAAACATGTTACAGGCCTCCAAAGTCAACTGAAATCAAATCAGTCCTTCTATCCGTAGGTCCTTACCAAAAAAGCTAACTGGAAAATATCAGGAAAGAAAGTCTTATCTTCCATTATATTTTCATATGCATATTTTATATTGGCTTTTGTAAGACTCAGAAGTTCCTGTGACCCTGCAGTTAGTGACCAGCTTCAAAAATACCATAAAACAGAAATGTCATGACAATAATGATACAAATGTGTAAGTACAGCAAAAACAGCTGAAAAGAAAAAAAAAATCTTGGAGAGTTTATACAAGTTTTCTGAGAAATGGGAAACAAATCGTTTCTTCTCATTTGATATCTAACTGCAAGAATATTTATGTACCTGCCTTTCATGGTGATGTAAACTAAATAATACAGGAAATCGAAATATCCAAAATGTGCCAGTACCTATTAAACTATTTCATAATTCAGCTGAAGTTCCTAATAAACCTAGAAGTTTAAGATAACTACGGGTAAAAAATACATTGCAGCAGTGAGTTGAACATCCTTTTCAAGAGAGAACAGCCTGAGTCAGTTAGCCTTTCATAACCCATTACTGTCTGCTGTCCAATACCTTACACCACCTTCTCCCCACATTTAAACCTCTGCACTCCTGAAGAAAATGACTCATGCCTTGACTGCAGAAATTAGTCTAAATTGTTTAATTATCTGAAATTGGCTCATTTAAAATCAATTTAATTTTTAAATTGTTTCATTATTTTTCAGAAAATTGAGATCTGTGTGCTTACATGAAAATCATGCAGTGGTGTGGGATATTCATCACAAAATGTCATAGTGTGGATAAGACCCTACCTACCAAAAGAAGATGAGCAAAAGATAATTACTATTTCAGAAAAAAAACCAACAATTTCTCAAGATGAACACTTTAATGATCCATTTTACCCTGCTAAAGTCAAACTAGATAAAAAATATCTATGTTGAAGAAAATCAAACTGTATGTTTTTGGGTTTTTTTAGGAACAGTCAGACATTTTTTAAAGCTCTATTCACAGTGTTAACTGAACAGTTCGCTAAACACATTTGATTGTTTTGTAATACAGAAGAACAAATTATATTTCATTGTTTAATTTTCAAACCATTCAACACAATTGCTTTTAGATTAAGTCAGTCTGTTCATTTCAATAAAAGGTATGTGTCAAATCCTAAATCCTATCATCCTTTGTGGTTAGCTGATTGCACGCTTAATATTTTCCCTTAAGCATTTTCTAGTTCTGTTTTTATCCAGTCTTGCCTCACAAGGTTGTGCTTTGTGACAAAAGCAACGTAAGTAAAATTACAGCACCTTCAACAGAGGGGGCTACAGCATTTAAGAGGAAATAGAAAGAGGAAGATGTACATACTTTTAAATAAAAGTTCTAAATTCAGAGCTCTTCATCTGAGTTTGGGTGAGAGTCTTCCATTGGGTGGGGGAGGAAGAATTTTTGCCTTTTTTTTAAATTAACATTTTAAAATTATTTTCTTAAATGGTTTTGAACAAATGAAGGGAAAATGAAAATACAGAAGCCTGAAAACAATGCAAAATTTTCAGGAAATGTTTATAAACACAAAATGAATAACAAAAAAAGGATATTAAAAAATATTTCATCATTTCTCCACATTCATTCAGTCCTGCAATCTGTGTTGGCTACATCACTGATAGCAGAGAGGATTTAAGAAAGTAAGGACATGTGTTTATCCTTTTATCTTATTTTAAATACATCAGAAGCAAAAATATATTTTCCTTCTCTATGCTTTGATTTCCAAAATAGTTACTGTTTGAAAAAATGGGTCAATATGCAATCACCACCGAAAAAGCTTCTGGTAACAGTACTAAAAATCCCCTGTACCTGACAGACTTGCTCTCCCTCACTCTCTGTACAGACCTGTCAGGTGCTGAAACAACCATGGTTAATGGAAACCGAGCTCTTTTGTAATCAAAGGGAATTTTCCCACAGGCTCAATGCCAAGATTCCACCTTATAAATTAAGTCAAATATTTATGAAAGCCTTTAGAAATTTCAACTCTTCCACATGCTTTTGGGATCCTGAAAACTCCCAAAATGTGCACAGCAAGAACTCATCTCTCTTTATTAGAAAGAACTTGTATCTGTTTACTTTTACAAAATGCCAGATACAACTGAATTTTCTTTTAGGTATTTGCTTCTTCTGGCTGCCACCGTCTCCTGTTGTGTTATGCTTTTCTTCAGAAGACACTTACTAGTGAATAACTTCAGTATTTGAATATCAGCTTGACGTGAGCTTTATATTTTTAAGGCATGCTTTCTATAATATTTATAAGTGTGTTCATCAAGACAGCAGTGCTCCATTGCAGGGGATCACTCGTTATTATGCTCACAAACTAACACTGAAGAAATGTATAAAAGATTTATTCCAGGGTTGATACATCCAGTTGGGAGTCTGGAGAAACAAAATTTCTCCTGTTGTGAGACAGAGAGGAGGGCAACTTAGACACTGTATGTGTATTGAAATGCCTTGCTGTGCTGGTTGTCCACCCAGCTTGCCTGAACTTTTTGAGTGATTGTGCTGCTATGGGTGCATTTCCTACATTCACGGATGATGCAGGGACAGGAAAAAAACCACTTCAGACTTTTGTACAGTGATAGGCCTTATTCTTTAAATTAGTACCCTTTATTATGCCACTTTGTCCCACTTTACTATGCTAGTCTATCCCAGGCTGCAGCAAAGAGTACACTTCCTAACTAGTCCTTCCCCTCAAAGCTTGTTCACATTTCTAGGCAGATATGAAAATTATTTAAAATTGTTTTCAGGTTTCCCTCAGTGTCTGTATCAAATGACCACTAACATGTACCAGATCCTTATTTCTCATTTACATACATCTATGCAATAAAATGCAACATAATGCAGTATAAAAGCAGGAAGTTTTAGCAACTGTATTTGTTAAGGACTTCAGAATTATGCTTCTAAAGATGATACTTGAGTGTCATCTAGCCCATGCATCATTGTTAAATATACAACTCATGTTTCAACTCTCTCCAAATGTCTATTATTATGTAGGAAAATGTAGATCCAACTCAGTAATAGTGGGCTGGATTTTTTTCCTACTTGCTTCAGCAGAAATAGGATTTTTACTCATTATACTTTTTGATAAATCCAGGTAGAGTTTTCAAAAGCTGCATTACAACACAATAATTCTTTGTACTTAAAGATCACCAAGAAATTTTCTTGCTAGTATATATATGATTATATTAGAAGTTTGCTTTTAAGTGCAATACTTGCTAATAAATTAAATATATATTAATAATTTTTTCATTCAAAGTTAAATTAAGTTTTTAGGAAGACTGTCTCTATGGCAGTTAGTGTCACTGATAGCAAACCAAAAAGCTGATCCTGAGCAAAGTAATCCTAGTTTTCATCTAAAATACAGTTCATGTCCAGCGTGTTTCTGAAGTTATTATCCTCAGTTATTTAAACTGTTGGCTGTTGAATTTATTACTCATTATTCAACAAACTGTTACTTAAACCTTAGTCATCCCCATTATCAATAGCAGTATTGAATCTCTTTTTTTCTCTTCTTTTCTACAGGATTTTAGCTAACTAATGGAATTACAGCATAACACCACCCTCAACTTTGGCAATGCACTGGGTGATCTAGTCTGATTGAGTAGAGATTTATCCTTTAAACCCCGTGACTTCCTATTATCTTATTTTCATTGGCATTAGGCAAAAGGTGCTCCTGGGCAAAACTAATTTAAGCAGTTGAGAATTCAATTTTTGATACTGTACTCTTTCAGTTTACATTCACTGCTACAAGCCATTGTGCTAGATATCACTTTCATCTTCTCCAAAATCTTTGGCTAAATCGTTGCCATCTTTATTAACACTGTGTCCTGGTTTCAGCTGGGATAGAATTAACTGTCTTCCTAGTAGCTGGTACCATGCTATGTTTTTGAGTTCAGTATGAGAAGAATGTTGATAACACACTGATGTTTTCAGCTGTTGCTAAGTAGTGTTTAGACCAAGTCAAGGATTTTTCAGCTTCTCATGCCCAGCCAGCGAGAAGGCTGGAGGGGCACAAGAAGTTGGGAGGGGACACAGCCAGGGCAGCTGACCCCAACTGGCCAATGGGGTATTCGATACCATGTGACATCATGCCCAGTATGTAAACTGGGGGGAATGGGGGCAGGGGGATCACCGCTTGGGAACTAACCGGGCATTGGTCGGCAGGTGGTGAGCAATTACAGTGCGCATCACTTGTATATTCCAATCCTTTTATTATTGCTGTTGTCATTTTATTATTGTTATTATTATCATTATTATTTTCTTCTTTTCTGTTCTGTTAAACCATTCTTAACTCAACCCACAAGTTTTACTTCTTTTCCTGATTCTCTGCCCCATCCCACTGGGTGGGGGCGGAGTGAGTGACCGGCTGCGTGGTGCTTAGTTGCTGGCTGGGGTTAAACCACGACACAGTGGAAATGTAATTTTAAAATGGGGTGCAAGAAAGATTAAAATAGTTTTGCAGGACAATTTGTATTGTTGTCTGAAGCATTAAATGTTCCATAAAAATTGAGTACCTTATTTATTAGGGGAAAAAAAAGGCTCCTATTTTAGCTCTCCTTTTGGTCATTATACTTGAAGTTCCCATTAACCTTAACAATGCCATCAGACAATTTTCTGATGGGATGAAATATTCCTCTAACAGAAAAGGCTAGATTTGGAGATGATGAATCCCATGAAAAGTGTTAGCAGGTTAGAAAATCTGACAGAACTAATACATCAACAGATTCAGTACAGCAGAGGGAGTGCCTGATTGGCATACAAAATTCAGGGAGACCTTTGTCAACATTATATCCTTCTCCCAACATCTTCTGTTACGTTAACATTTTCTTGTCTCTACAAAAATAGCTCAAGAGCCCTGCATAAACCCACTGTAAAACTGAAATGTACCAAAATTCCTCAGAAAAACTGCCAAAATCAGGCTTTGCTCTCGAGTGCAGTTACCTGTGATATCAAGCAGACACCTTGAAGAATACTGGGCAAAGAAGTTTCCATAACTTCGTCTACAAACCTGTGAACCAATATTTAGGAGATCAGGTACTTTCAGATTTTGTTTATTGTTCTTAACCTTTGGCAAGTTGTTTCTCTCTATAATGGCTGTTAGTTATATGTCTATTCTGAGGCAGCACAGGTGTCACAGTCAACATAGTTGGATTGCCCTTCTGCAACATGGTGACCACACATTGAATTTTTTGTGATTATTATGAAGGGAAAACCACCATCAACACAGAATAAGCTCATACAGAAACAAGCAAATTACTTTATTAATTGTCACAGCTGAAACAGGACAGTAGAAACGGCAAGGTTGGGCACTTGGGAAGCAGAAAGACAGCAGTCTCCTAACTATTCAGAAATGATGGAGGCAATTTAGAAAGGAAAAACACATGGCAGTCTGTCTGCAGTGTGAACTGACCTCATTTAGTAGCTTGAACTGGTACTTTGGGAGGATGAACTTAGGAGGCTGGATCAAAGCTGAAATTATTCTTATTTCCTGGAGAAAAAAAGTAGGATTTCATCAGGAATTAAAATCCCTTGTTTGAATGTCATTGAGCATAATTAAATACTTCAGGCTTTATATTTAATTGTTCTAAATTGCAAAAGCCCAGCAAGGCACGTGATGCATCAGTGGAGAATTAAGATGTTTCTTTTCAAGAAGCAGAGTGAAAACAACTGACCACACTGAGAAATATTGTCTTAAAGATATGTTTTTTCACTTGAAATTCAAGGTTTTTTCCGGAGAGATTTTCAGTGGTAAAAAGGCATGTGGGGGTTCTGGTCTCCATTGTCTCTTAAATGACATTAAAACTGCTCTCCAGCTTTTTTTTTTTTTTAAATCCCAACCAGTGATAATTATAATTCCACTGTAACACTGATATATTTTGTTTTAGTCAGACTATTTTTAAAGATTGAAAAAAATATTTAAAAGCATCAGAAGTAAAAATATTTTTTTTTTCAAATATGGATGATCCCTACTCTTGGGAGAGGAGTGTGAAGAAAAATAAAAAAGTTAACCTTATTATACTTTTCTCATAAATTACCAGTGAAGAGGAGCTTCCTAAGGGATGAGAAAATTATAACATACAATTGATTTTCAAGCTAGCTTTTATTTCTATTTTTCTTTTAATGTCTACATCATGTCCTATTCATGATAATGGCACTTAAAACTAAACAAGGGCTATTTTCTACAGCTTTTATGCCACCATAACAAAGTAGCATGCATATCCCCTCTGATTAATTTGGGGTTTTGCTTATGAACATAAAAGGTTGCTACTGTTTTGTCAAGTATCAAGGTACTGAACATTGACAATATTTCCATTTTAAGTTATTTTTCATTCTGAATCTGTCTTAATTAGCTGGATCCTCAGCTGTTACACAATTGCATATAGTACCAGTCAAGATGGCAGAGACGCAGACTGTTTATAATCTGATAGTGTGGAAAACAGGGGTAAGGGTCCTTACTGAAACCCTTATCTTACCATTATCGAAAAAGAAATAACAAGACAAAATCTAGGCCACTCAAAAAGAGCTGACAACTGAAAAATTTGAAAGCATTTTATGAAGAGTTTATTTCTAAACATTTTTCCCTACTAACTTTGCCTATCATTCTATTGCAAAGTTTTCAGCTGTGACTTCATTTACTTTGTTAGAGGTCAAAAATCATGTACATGAATGTATTCAGGTACAAAAGGGCTGTGAAATCTAATCAGGTCCAACTGGTTTATAAATGGGATACAGAAACATACGTGATAAAGGCTGCCATAAGCAAAGTTTCCTTTTATACTTTCAAGCACAGCTTCTCTGTTCTGTCCTCTTCTCCATAACTTTATTTGATTAAGTAGTTCTATTCTGATTTTATACTAAAAATAACGAACAATTGAAGTTTAGTCTGTGTTAGTGTGAAGGTCTCTCAGTCTGCCAAGGGGCAAATTCTGCTCAGTGTCAAGGGCATAAACTAAAGGCAGAGAATGGGCTCATTTTATGTTCCAGTTCCATGAAAAAATCAAAGTTGTTCAGTAGCAAATATCTTTTCTACCCAAATATCCTATTAATTAAAGAACTGTGCTCTACTTTTTTCCTCCAGGACCCCAAACCTCATAAATTTTGGTTCTTTGGGAAAATTAGAGTGGGTTCAAAGTGATCTCAAATTCATTTCTCCCTAATCGGTTAGCTCATTAAGCAACTTTAACCACCTTATGTAACAGCTTTTATGTTAAATAAATTATAATAAGGAATCAATAGTAAAGCTAGCCTGATCAGGGAGAGGATCAAAGCTTTATACACAGTTTATTGGATGAATGTCCTTGGAGTGTGATCTCTATGAAATTAAGGGCAGATGTTTAATAGTCTACAAAGTGATTTTTATATTACAAGTACACAGATACATGGCCAGTCTCGTGTGCCTATGGGTTTTCAAACAGATGCAAGTACAGGTCAAAACTTAAATATGCATGTGTTCTTCACACCTCAAGCTAATTAAATCCTGTTCTTTGGCGTGTTCAAATTTTTAATGAATTTAAAACACTTAAACATAAACAAAACACTTCTAAACTGTTTTTTTCTTTAATAATTCTTTTTGGATGCTACATAACCTTTCACATAGTCTTTCCTTCACCATTTACATTCTCTAATATACGGTTAAATAATATCAAGGAAAGTTTCTAATTTTCCAACATAAAATTCCAACATAAAATAAGGTTTCTTTTCTGGGAAATTAAACAATGTTCAGTTTGCTATTTAATGTTTAATGGGAGTTATAAATGTGCAGATTCTTGTGTGCAAGAAGGGGGGAAAAACAGGAGGAAAAAAGTTAAAGTTCTTTTGTAGAAAAAAGTTACCCAGAACATGAACAATCTTTGCTTAAAGTTCTACTCTACTCTAGAGTGCAGCTTCCTAAAACAACATTATGGGGCTCAGCTTTTATTTTCTCAGTGATTTGCAGATAATATCTGTTTTGCGCATAAGTGGAAGGACAGTTTATTCTAACTGCCAGCCCAACTTAGCTTATGACCTAAAAGTCAAGAAGGTTTGGTTTGGTTTGGTTTGGTTTTACTTTCTCGTGTTTGGTTTTTTTAGTCCTAACTCAGGTATCACTAGTAATAAAGTTTCTGTAACTGGAATTTGGCTTCTAAATTGGTTGATGACATGGGAGGCAGAATAGAATAAGTCATTCTTTTTTTCCATAGTCTCCTTTAAAGCAAATAAATCTACTGAGAGCTTTCTTACTAAAAGCAGCAGATAGATTCTGAATGCTTAGGAGTAAGTGTCTTCAGAAGGGAACTGACCCTAGAGGGTTCCAAGAAATGTTAAGCCCTCACAACTCCCAGCCTTAGTCACCCTTGCTTCCTTGCACCACTTGATATTATTCCTTTCTGTTCTCAAAATGAGAAAACCGCTCATGGGAATTGTTTCTGTGCTGTACCCAAGTAATCAAGCTTCAGAAACAAATGAAAACAACAGACCAAGTGGAAACAGAACAGCTCACATTCTCTGTAAGTTTATATTTTATTGCTCTTTCACAGCAAACTCTTGTCTCATCACCTGCTATGTTCAGTCATCTAGTGGGGAAAGGGCACTTCCCAGTCAGACTCTGGGCTACACATGGGGACTTAAGTATAACTGTTAACTCCACTTTCCTGCTGTTAGAAAAGCTTGTTCGGTCTTAGTAATGGTTATAATGAAAGAGACATTTTCATTCAGAGTCCAATTGTTTTCCATTTTTGGTTGATTCAAACCCATATTCTAAGATCAATATGCTTAATCATTCTTTCATGTGGTTCACAAGTTGGCAGTTTTAACTTTAGAGTCAGAAAAGTAATGCTCCCTTAACTGAGCACTGTGGCTAGCCATCTTGATTTTTATACTCTGTACCTTCTGTGTTTCCCTAAGTTGTTGGTCCATCATTCAGTTACTGAGCAGTGAAAGTTATGTTTACAGATCTCTGCTGTTCAAAGCCTCTCTCCAAAGACTGTTCATTATTAACATACATATATACAAAAAGCCTTTGCTGCATGTATGATGCCAGGGAATCAGGCAAGAGATTTTCAAATACTGTGATAAAGATGACACTTTCTAATAGATGTGAAAACACTGTTTCCAAGTGACTAATCTAGTATGTCCAGATCAGTGCTATTCAACTTTTAAATTATCATGTATGCCATAATAATAGTCAGCCCTGAGGCTGATCTGCAATCTTAATTAAACTGTTGTGAAGTCAGTTCACAATAATGAATTAATTATCTGTGGTAGCATCCCTAAATTTCAAAGATCCACTCCACAACTGGCATGGACTCAGCAGATATGCGTAGATGGTTATCGTGGCTGAGCTGACAGCTAAATAATTTTTTATGCTGTATATACCCAGTCAGGTCCAGTTGTTGCTGCTCTAAATCCAATCATGCAAAAATGCTTTTATTCTCTCTCTGAACTGAGTTTATGAAGATTCAGACAGCAGATGTAATGGATCTTTTAAAAAGTTCTCAACAATGTCTGCCTTGTACAGAAGGTTCACATTGGAACTAAACGAAGTTTTAGACCTGCATATCTTTACAAAGCATGCAGGTATGCATGTTATGGTTGGAGACTTTGAAAATTAGTTCTGGTTTTTTTCTTAGACTTTTATTGTACTCAGTAAATCTGGGTAATAGCAGAAAAATAATGTCTAAGTATAATACGGACTACTGTGCAAATATCAGTTTTCAGTTCAACATCTGTAGAGAGAAATAGTTGACAGACACAAAACTATCTTCTCACACATATAACTCGGCAATAAACAAAACTTTTTGAGTTGCTGTTCATTAGAAACATAGGTCATAAGAATATTTCCCAAATACTGCCGCCAGCATAATGTATCAACGCTTCTCTTTTCATGTTTATAGCTTCTTCTTCCACTTACCCTCAGCCTCAAAAGTTGTTGCACAACAAGGGTTTATACAGTTTCATAAGGGAAATAGAACGTGATAGATATTGTAATTCTTTTTGTCCTGGTCTGAGTTTGGTTATCCTCCCCCAAGACAGCTTGCAAAACCAAGTCCCGTGAACCTGTGAGATACAACCTTCCCTTACAGTGCAGTCCTACCCAGTGCTTTACCTGTCCATCACCAACAAGAAGTACTGCTGTGCCATTGTAGAAAGCCTGAGGTCTCCTTCATGCACCTAGTCCTAGTCCAGGGTGGGTTGGGATCTCTCTTTCACCCACATTGTTTGGGTTAGAAGCACCACACTGATGCACACTGGGAACTGTATGTCCAGTCTTCATTTTACTCTTTAAGTTTCTTTGCCTCAGTGATTTAACATTTTGTGAGGAACTATATCCTTTTATTTATTTCAAGCCTTCCACCATCTAATTATCTCTTAGTTCTTATATCACAGAACCAGGATAGGAAATGTTTTATTATTTTTTCATCTATGCTCTTTTGATCGTTATTTTATATACATTTCTGATTTCTCTTTTTTCCTTTCAGAAAAAAAATCCCAGTCTTTTCTCATTCTTATTAGTTTTTCCCATGCCCTTGAGCGACCTTATTCTCTCTGAATTCCCTGTATTTCTCCCTTTATTTATTTGTTACAGTGATTAGCAAATTCATTCTGTATTTTACAAATTATTTACAAGTATTTGGCAGCCTCTGTATTCCCAATTGAAAAGTTTCTTCACTTTTTTTTAATACACTAAGCAGATTATTTTTCTGAAACTGCATAACTGATTTATTAATCATTTGTATTTGTATATTTGTCATTATAGTCCTTGTAACACCTCCATCAAACAGCTGAAGAGCAGATCTCCTGTGTGAATAGATAAAATGTGAATAGATCAAATACATCCTATGAATAATATTACAGCCAAATAGTAACTTTCAATGGGACAGACTACACAAAGATGGAGACATTTTTGAAAATAAGACTCTGTGACCTAAGTAATTTAAAAGTTTATCAAAATTAGGATTTTTAAATTCTTAGATTATAAAAAAGAATAAATCTCTTCAGCCACTTATTACAATACATTTAATAGCTGTGTAAATTCAGTGTGAAAGATTTCAATGCAGAACAAAAGGTACACATTGTACAGTAGATTCATGAGAGACAAACTTTCAAAATTAGATACCTACATTAGACTTCCTAATGCTTGTTGGATACCAAGGCCAGGGGCGGGAGGGGGGGGGAATGCAATTCAAAAAATTACATGGACATCTAAGCGATTTCCAGGGATTTTAGTAAATGCCCAAAAGGCTTCTAGTGTCTTTCAAGTTCAAAGTGATACCTAAGTCATTCAACCATCCTCAGAAATTTTAGCCTTAAAGGAATGGCCTGTTACACAAAGGTGCAGCTCCTTCTACTGAAACTGAAAACATGGGCTTAGGATTGTAATTTTAAACAGTAATTTAAAAGATGAAATGTTAAACAATTAATAATTCAACTAGGCTTAGCCACAAAATAACCTTTCCTACCTCTTCTTTCCTTCTCTTTTTTGTTTCTCCAGTATTTCTCCATAAAACTGTGTCTCTTCAAAAAAAATGAAATGGGCAGTAGATGTTCAGAGGTATTATTAATGTTCCTGTCACAGTAGTTTCTTGTCCACTGGGAAATTGTTCATTTATGGTGAACCAGACCTCGACTATAGATGGAGCTTTGCAAGCTAAAAATATTTCCCTTCTCAATAATAAAGAAAGGACTTTGAAATAATACGTTAAAAATGTCATTGAGGGCACTGTAGATGACTAATGAGTGACTTGAAAAGGATGAGTGCAATGTTTAGCCTTATAAGATTATTTATTGATTGGACTTTTACCATATCTATTTTTGATTGACCTTTTCTGAAATATAAAAATTACTCTGTGTCTGTCACCATATTTATGAGGTTTTGGTGCTAGTGATTAATGGCTAAAGAAAGTAGATATACCACTAAAGATTTGTTCTCTTTTCTTATTATTTTTTAAAGGGGAAATAAGTCACTACTACCAATACAACATCTATGCTAATGACAGTCTGCAGACTCAGAGTTACGTGCAGGTTTCAGTCTTGTTTGTTTTATCACAAACTTGGTATCTGTGAATTTGTTTTTAAACAGAAAACCCAACAATTTCTATGAAGAATGTCTTGTGCTTAAAGTTTCCATTTTATCATTATATTGGTTAAATGTGTAGGCTGATTTTATTTAGACCACAATCTGATTTATATAGCGAAACAATTCATAATAAACCCTTCACAAGAAAGAAAGAAATTAGGATAGTTAGAAATGATATGAACATTTGAGAGGCAAAGCAAAACAAAACCACAATTTTGTTTCCTCCTCTTGGTAGAAAGAAGCAAGGAAAGGCCATTTCATTTTTTTAATACAATATCCAGGGAATAAAACATATTTGATAGCTCAGCAGCAGGCAAAGGCTTTATATTTAAATGAGAGTAGATGACACTGAGCAGGAATTGGTATGATTATGCCCTTCTGATGAGTGATAACTAGTGAAACAGTCTAATGCTCATGAAGCAAAACTGGTGACAAAAGTGAGAAGAATGCAACTGGCAAGACCAAAAACACAGTGGAGGAGAATATGCATCTATATGCACACGTGGAAAATATGTCTGATAACTTATTGGACAAATCTGCTTAACGTGTATGAAATGCTAGGAGGAACCTAGTGAAAATGGGTAAAAGGTAAAATCAGTGACATTTTACAAATACTGAGATGGTAAAAAGGCAGAAATAAAAACCATACTGTTTTCTGTGAGACTATCCAACTTTTAATGTAGAATTCATGCTCTTGAATTCTGTGCCACTTTTCATTTTTTGTTTAGATTAGTGTTTTTCACATGTTTATAAGTACTGTCTCTCTGCTTCCAGAAACTGTAATTTTATACTTGACAATTTTCTCAATTATTTGGTTCTTGAAGGCAGGTAGTTTCCTTCTTCCCTTCCCTCTGCCTCTCTCTCTTCTTTCCATTTTCATCTCCTCTCCTCCCCTCTCCTCCCCTGTCAATGTGTGGGCTTCTACTCTTGCAAGATTGGAATAATTTGATTTAGTCACACCTGCAATGAAAGAGAATTCACATGAAGAGTTAGAGTGTTTCAGCTGACATGTAATAGCTTTTTAACCTTCAACAACTTGTTTGTGTGCCTGAGTCTTTATATTTCTTTCTAAGCTTTTTTCAAACATTTTAAAAGTCTAGTGGAGTTGGTATATTGTATTCCTTCTCTTGTTGGAGGTACTTAACCACACACCAAAGTTTATTCCTCAGTAGTCTCACTGAAACTATCAGGACAGTTTACATACCTGAGCTTCAACAAGAGCTTTATAAATCTGATTGCTCTGAGGGGCATAGATACCACATCATCTACTTCATAGTCTCAAAACTGCCTTTCAGCAACCACATTGCTCTCTGTCTGCCTCAGTTTCCAATGCTGTCCCATTTGTCTTCCTTTCCTAGGGGACACCTACAAGGCTACACAGCTATCATAACCATGGGTAGACCTCAAAACATTCAAGATGTGCTTCCCAGAATAGGCGACTCCTTCCTTCCCCTCTTAGCAGGAGTGCCAAGTTGCACTTGTGCACTGGTTTTGGCTGGGATAGAGTTAATTTTCTTCATAGTAGCTAGTATGGGGCTATGTTGTGGATTTGTGCTGAAAACAGTGTTGATAATGTCAAGATGTTTTTGTTCTGGCTGAGCGGTGCTTACCCAGAGCCAAGGCCTTTTCTGCTCCTCACCCCACCCCACCAGCGAGCAGGCTGGGGGGGCACAAGGAGTTGGGAGGGGACACAGCCGGGACAGCTGGCCCCGACTGACCCAAGGGGTATTCCAGACCTTATGACATCATGCACAGCATAGAAAGCTGGGGGGAGAAGAAGGAAAAAGGAATGGGAATGTTTGGAGTGATGGTGTTTGTCTTCCCAAGTGACCGTTATGTGTGATGGAGCCCTGCTTTCCTGGAGATGGCTGAACACCTGCCTGCTCACGGGAAGTGGTGAATGAATTCCTTGTTTGGCTTTGCTTGCGTGTGTGGCTTTTGCTTTGCCTATTAAACTGTCTTCTTCTCAGCCCATGAGTTTTTCCCGCTTTTACCCTTCTGATTCTCTCCCCATCCCACTGTGAGGGAGGTGAGCGAGCAGCTGCCTGGTGCTTGGCTGCTGGCTGGGGTTAAATCGTGACAGTTTTCTGCTCAGATCACAGCTGAACTGTGGAGGTGCCTGCATGCCACCATGAGCCACATGGAACTACTGTGTGTGAGATTAGCATCCAAAGCTTACACAGCATAAGGAATTTGATCCTGGTCTCCAAAATGCTAACTGGTCTTCTAAGGTGAAGGATTGTCAGAGGTAGAGCTGTCCTTATTGCCTAAAAGAGTATCAGTGTGCGAGAGAGAAAGAAAGACTAGCTCTGTTCTTCAAGGCACTTGTCAGGGATATGAAATACAGGGATTCGTGGAGATTCTAATGCCAGGAAATTTGGGATAGTTATGCAGAAGTGATACAGTTTTCAGTGGAGTCACTGGAAAAAACATATCTCAGGATGCCCCATGATACCTGGGGTTTGCACTTACACAGGCAAAAGAAATTCAAGTTTTGGCTCCAAATCTCTTCCATGTGACAAGTAAATATTTTTCCTTCTGAGTGGTGCGGTTCGGGGTTGCTCTTATTTTTCATGGATAAAGGGAAACTATGAAAATGTCTTAATGTAAGAAAATTCAAACCTTAAGGGGAAGGATCCTTGTGGCAAGCAGGAAGGCACGTACCTCTGCTTAGAACAGAAGTTTAGGAACCTGAGTTGTACTCTTTTTCTTCTGTTTTATATCCAGAACATCTGTGAATCCTTTCACAGCCTCTCAGCTCTTACCGTGAGATCTTCTTCTGTCTGAGAAGTTTGGTTTGCCAGATGTCCCCTTAAATTAGGATATGCAGTGCTGATTTTACCCTGCCTTAGTACTTTTTTTAAGAAATAATCCAAGGAAATATAGATATTGTGTCAGATTACCACAGCCTTAGGTACTGTATATCAGAAGGACCACTACCCTGCTCATCTATACTCCTCTAGTGCTCAGGAGGAGTTGTAATGTAGTTAAACATATAGCTAGGTTGGAAAGTAAAGAAGCATAAGCAGTGTTCTGCACCTGGTTTTGACCAAAAGGCACTCGGGAATTGTTACCATGGCTCAGCTGATACACAATAATTAAACTGTGAGAATGTCATTGTATGCAAATCCTTAAAATGCTTCCTAAATCTCTCAGAAAGATCGTAGAAGAACAGTATCTGTCAATACCTCCGTACTGCTTTCCTGCCTCCTCAGTACTTCCACAATTATAACCAGATTTCTTCCTCAGTTTGGTACTGGCCTTATCACTTTTATTCTCCTCCACAGCTACAAGACATGATCTGGATTCTCCTCCTATTGTGAAACATGTCAGAGTATGTGCCTGTCTGATTAACAATATCAGACTCATGTCTTATCTTTCTGCAATTGGACATACTCAGTTGTGAGGATGTAAGGGAATTGAGTTAGAGATGTCCTGTATAACCCTGTGAAGATTAATGTACACTACTGAATCTCTGACTACAGGAGTTCCCACTGGACGACAGGATGGGAAGAGTAGGATATTTTGTTATCTATGACCATGACATTATGTCCTGGTTTCACACACCACGATACAAAGCAGTCGTTTTACTCTGAGAGAAGTTACTTACGGGGATGGTATAGATGGAATATCAGAAAGGTAAAAATGATTTGATTAGAATGAGGCATCCCAAGCTTCTTCCTAAGAAAAGCTGTAGTTTGGCAGTTACATTATACAGCTTCATGGAGACTAGCACCTTGCAGATATGTGCTAACCTGCACAGTTCTGAATGTCAGGTGTTTTTAGTAGTTCTCACTTCCACCTAGTTTCCAGTCCTATAAAATTCTCAACATGGTTATGCAATGTATTTCTGCTGTGATTCCTGACATTTTTCATGACCAGACATAGACACGGATTAAAAAGCAGTAAATACAATGCTTATTTTTATTCTTTCTCTTAGATGTCAGACTGTCTCCTTCACATCCTTTTAACTCCCCTGTTCTGCTCCTTTTCTTTCTGTGATGAAAGACCTTCAGAGTGGCTCTACTTCGCTGTTGGTCTTTACTGCCATAGGGGTTTTTAACATGTGGTTTGAGGCTCTCACTTCCATATCTAGAGCTGGCAGAGGAGGTTTCAACCTGAAGTTACTTTTATGCTAAAGCAATGTCTTCTCAGCAAATGAAGGGCAGCTTGGAAAGGCAATGGAAATTAAAAAAAATGGCCTGTTGCACAGGCTGTGTTGGATTTTAGGTCCACTCCTGCTAGCTTTCACCCTGTCATATATTGGAGGAAGGGTGTTTTAATTTGGTTTTAAGTGGAATTTTAGTGTTATAGAATAAAACCATTTTCTGTGGTAAGAAAGATTTGTGAAACTAATGCATGAGAGAGAGCACGAGATTAATAAAGAGGATTTTGTTTCCACAAAAGCCCTAAAAAGATGATTTTTATGTGGTTGCACATTGAAAAAAAGCCTCAGATGCAGTGCAGGTAGCTCCAGAGTCTCTATCACACTACCTATACTGAGCTGTCAGAAAGCTATTCTAATTTTGTTCTTTTTTTCTTTCTGTAACACTTCTTAGCCTCCTGCAAAAAGGGATTAAAGGGGAAGCAGCTCCGGCTAGCCTTGGAAAAGCTATTTAGTTTGTGTATTGTGGAAATGTCTTCCCTAGCTAGTTACTGCCGTTTTATAACACTGCAGCATATTGGATCAAAGACTAGAACTGCCACCTCCTGTTTACAATGGGCTGGAGCAGTCACAGAAGTGTCAGGGCTGCTTTCTGCGTCGATGTGCTTGGGAATAAGACTGACAACGCTATGTTGCTACCTACAGGTTAATTTCTTTTTTTTTTTTTGTCTTTTACTTGCAATGTCAATGCAAGTATAGCTAAAATTTTGAACCCAGAAGAGAAAGTGTGTTTTTGCATCCTTTCAAATATCCTTGAAAATACCTTGAAATACCAGTCACAAATATGCATGCAATACTATTGTTTCAGAGATAATTTCAAAGGCAAAAATATGGAAAGACAGGAAAAGAAAACCTAAAAATAATCCTTAAATTGTGTTCTAGATTTTTAATGTATGTTATGCTGAGACAAGAACTGCTGTTAGACTGCAGAAACACTATGTCCTGGGGCTTAACACTTGGAGAGGATACTTTTATAGCTCTGCCAGTACCAAATTTGTGTGAGAGCAGTCAGTGGTTTTCATTTTGCTGTGACAATACAGTGTTTAAAAATATCAATGGACTGATAAGAATACTTCCTTTTAAAGGTGAAGTTACATTCAAAGTATCCAAACAAAGGGTGTAATTTTGGGGTTCTGGTAGGATAATCGGCATTTGGCAGCCCAATTTCTAGTTTACACTTCTGATTTCCCTTTCCAGCTTTGAGAAAGTGTTTTTATTGGTTATATTAATCAAATAAAGAAGCAGAGCAGAGAGACAACACACTGCAATTTTCTCACTGGACTCAAATACTAACTTTAAGATTGCCTTCACTGACTCTGTCTGTTAATGCAGGTACCCAATCAGGAAGATGTGCATGCACCTTTAAAGGTGGCTTTTCAAGAGAAGAAAGAAACACAAGAAAGAAACATGGGCACTCATTGTGTTCTGATAACAGCAGCTAAGGTGGGAGACCTGTACCTTTCTTCTGTCTAACTTCCGTATATACCTGAAACAACTGATGTCATTTGTTTTCCTGTATGTGCCTTGTGCAAGACCTAGGAATTACATCATTGTCCACATTTAGTGCTTCTAGTTGGTTATCCAAGGGATGCACACTGTGACATGTGAAAAGTAATAGGATAAAGATGAAGTTGACCTGCTGCTTACTTTCTTGCAGTGGCCTTGGAGGTATGCCGAGATGAGAGAGAAAGATGCAGGCTGCTTCATAGGACCAAGGGTCTTGTGAGGATATTAGGCATCTATCTTCTTGTGGCTTAAAGCACTCTGAAAGGTCCAAACCTTTTGCTGACTTAGTTTCTGATATTGGTTTTTTTTTTTAAAGACTGACTTCTATGTGCAAGCATCAGTTTGTGGGCTCAGTAACAACTTAAGGATGTGCCTGGAGACTTCTAAGGTTTTTGCAGTCTGTACAAGTGCCCTTTTTCCTTCATGGTCTTCTACCTCCAACTAGAACTGCTTATATTTTTAGTTCTGGAAGTTTCTGATTCAGTGATAATGGTGATCGTGCATGCATTTCCACCCTAGGGCCTGCATACTGGGCTTAAACTTTGATAAGACTGTTTCCTTAGTGGTCACAACACTGTGTGTAAAATAAAGGAATGTGAGCTATTCAATATTTGTACAGTTTGGTACATTGAAAAAGAAATTATTTTCAATGCACTGATAAGTACAGCTTTTGGAGAAATTTTACAAAGTGCATAGGAAGAAGCTTTTCCTTCTTTAAAGTGAGGCCCTGGGCCATAAAAGCAGTACAACTTCTGCATTTTTTAGCAATTAGATATTAGCAACTAATTCATATGAAGGCAAAACTTAATGTATAAGCTTAAAAACTATGCTGGATCAAAAGTTGCATTTGACTTTCCCTTCTTTATTTTCTGTGCTTTTATGTAAGAAAACATGCCTTACATTTCTGTAAAATATTTGAGACTGAAAAGTATACATATTTTTTCTTAAACATTTTTCTCTTTCTGCATTGAGAGATCAGTAAGTTACTGAAATCTTTTCAGTATTCTTTGTAAATTCTTCAAAAATGAAGAAACACAAGATTTTACATTTTAAGTCTCTTAATGCAATCAAGAAATGATGTCAGTAGAGAAATGCAATCAAGAAGTGATGTCAGTAGAGACTAACTCAAGAAAAAATCTGGTACTTGACAGTTCAAAACATGAATGGGACTTTGAAACGTAGCTCACACTGAAGTCTTAGAGCTTCCAGCCTGGTTCAGTTAAAATATCATAACCAAATAGAGTGTTTATAATAACTACTACCCACTTGTAAGTGTATCTTCTAATTAATTACCTTTTCTCACAGACATTCGGGCTTACACATTTATGTATTAAAATTCAGGCAGTGTTTTTTAATCTTCTTCTTCAAACCTTGGTGTCCTTGTGTGTATTTGCTCAAAAGAGAAGCCAAAAGGAACTATTTACTTTCTCTATATTTACCAAAAGTTGTTATTAAGTCAGTGGTACAAAGAACAGTTGCTTCAAATCTTGCATATCAGACCTACTTCAAACAATATTCTCATACCTTTCTTGCTGCTACTTCTTGCCTTGTATATTGATTTTAGATATCTTCATCTATTTCTTCTCTATGTGTAACTGTTTAAAAGGGTGCCATATAGAAAGCAAAATACTCTGATGGTTACAGGAGCCCTGCAGAACAGCTTTCTCTGCCTCAGGTCCCCATTTGGAAAAATTATTTATCTTGGTAGTGACTCATCTTTCATTAAATTTTGAGAGCATTTCACCATGGAACTGAAAAGAACTATTTTCCAAGGAGAGCAAGTGTGTGTGTGTTCTTGCCATGTAGTGCATAGGTGATTACACTCTGCCTTTTCTTTGCCCTTTTCTTGTAGCTGTAATCTGCAAGCCCTATTTTAATAATGCTATCACGGGGGGGGGGGGGGGGGGGGGCAGAATTCCACCAAAATGTTTGTTATATGAAAAGCACTCTTTTTTAAAAAACAATAATTAATTTAAATTCTGTTCCTTAGGCAACAGTCAGAGAGTCAACATAGGTTATCACTGAGTAAGAAGGAAAATGGCTCCAGGTACATGTAAATCTAGTCCTTTCTTTACACTTTTGGAAAGTAACCAGTTAATCTCAAACCACCTGGCCAGGCGTGTTCTTGTTTTTGCACCTAACTACTCAGTTTCACATCTGGTACAGGTGAAAAAAAAAGAAAAAAATAATTTCTAGCTGGGTTGCTTTCCCTCTTCATAAATATGAGTAGAAGAGTTAGGCATTCGTTAACTGTTTCACCTGTGATTTGGATTTCATTTTTCATCACAGAGAGCAGAGTTGTGGGGATGTTGACTTTAAAATCCCTTCCCTTTGTTGATATTTATAAGCCACAGAGGGTGGAGGTTAAGCTCTGACCCTGTTTTCAAAGGCTTTTCTCATCAACCAAGGGCAGGAGCTGAGCTCCTGAGGGACCTTGGGTTCATAGTTGAATTACCAATGAGCAATGCCTTGAAACTGCATCTAGTTCTGCTGCACTTCAGATGTTTATGTGGTGCTGGTTTTAGTATCTTGATTAAAACTTAGTAGTTAACATAAAGTAACTCTCTTGTCACTATATATTTTCACTTTTTTACTATTTTCTCACCACTCCTCTTTATGATCAGAGTAATAAATGCACCTCTATAGGCTTTTCCCTGCCATTTTATGCTTCTGACTCCATCAATAAAATCTGCTGCAGCAATGCTAAAGCAATGTCTCAGGCAGTTAAATAAGCTGAATGACCTTATTAAATAGACATTTTGCAATATTTAAAAGTAAGATATATTTTAGACAAAACATGCAATTGACCAGCTTTGTGGTTTGCACTCTTTTTTTTTTTTTTTTTATTAAATTCAGTAAAAGATGATCAAGAATTGCTCATTCCTTCACCTGCAGATAAATGTGGAATGAAGCAGCCTGGGCAAATTTACTCTCAACAGAACATAATTAGGATCATAATTACACATAGATTTATTTAAGATTACCCCTATTCATTCTTGGCATTTTCTTAAAGATTTGTAGACCTGTTAGCTTTTCCCCTTCCCTGTTTTTTTTCTCCATAGTGTAAAGTGATGATCAGGTTCAGTGTCTAATGAGGCAGCCATTCTGAACACGTAGAGACAAAGAAGAGGTTTCCCTGGCAACGAGGACCATGCCAAAGCTCTCAGAACAGTTTTTTCCCCTGTATTCGGGTTCCTTTTCTGTTTAGGATGCCTATTAGTGTGAGTTCACAGGCAATGCCTGGCAAGCTTTTCAGAGATTACAGCTCCTTAATATACATAATAAAATGCAGCCAAGGCTGTGTTTTATGAGTAAACTGAAAAGTGGTGAGCTGACATAAATTTTTTCTGTTTTATATTTTTCTTTATGGAAGCTTAAAACAATGTTTACTACAAGATCATTACATATGTCTAAGGCTATTAAATATACTACCTATATCTCTTTAGAACTTAACTGGTCTCAGCAAAATTTGTGGGAGTTCACTGAATTCTGAGCCATATTTCTGCTGTCACTAGAACTAAGTACTGATCTAGGTTTTAGTCTTGAAATACACATGAATTTAAGCACATATAGATGTGACTAAGGATTTAGAACCATATATAATATAACTTGGGTTTAAATCTCAGTTTAAATGCAGAGCAAGATTACAGCAATAAAGTATTGAAATATTAGACAATTTTTACTATTTGAAAATAAAAAGTAATTACAATAACATTAAGTGTTTTAATTTAAATCTTTGCTTGCTATGAACAAACTGAAATCTATGACCTTTCTATGATAAAGAGTTGTAAAGTCAGATGAAGAGATGAGCTCTCCACATCCTTACAATTTCTTGAGAGAACTAAGCAGGTTAGTACATCACCCAGCCCTAAGCTTGGTCAGTATCCTGAAATTGTTCATGCAACTGTCCAACTCAGCTGAGAGATTTGATTTGGAAAGTGTTCTCAAAGTGCACCTGCTCACACACATTAAACATATAGGTGCAGTTTCCACTCCCTGTGGAACAGAAGCGTGAATCTCATGTCCAAGATATTCCCTGGAGATGTAGAATAGTTCCAGTTGGAAGGGACCTACAAAGATCACCTAGTCCAACTGAAAAAAAAAACATGTTTAATTCCATCTTCTTCAAGAGAGGATTCAAATCAACCACCTGCCTCTCTTTCTTTCTCCCTTCCTCCCTCCCCCCTTCCTTCCTTCCTCCCTTCTGTCCTCCTGCCCTAAAAACACAACCCTGTGACTGCAGCACTGTATGAAGGGATGGACAGCAAGTGTATGAATATTTTGAGGCAGTAACAAGGATTGTTTCTAGACAAAAGTACTGTGACCAGTAGACTTTTACTGCAGTCATCATTTCATCTGTCAGTAGCTGAACTTTTAAATCATTAATCCAGCTCATTTTTTTGAAAGAAAGATCCTGAGCACTTTAAAGCTCTTCAACTGAAAATTCATGCATTAGGATCCCAAGAGGACAAAACCTCCCTACAGCCTTGAGTAAAGAATCTAAAAGGCAGAATTTAATATCTCTCTCTTCATTATTCACTATTGATGATCTGTAGGAAGCTACATAAAGTGTGTCTATGCATACTGAGTAGAGTCCTGCATATTTAGAGAGGACCCTAGGCGGGTGATTCCACTGGGGTCTTAAACAGATGGCTACTAACTCCCGCTGTGTGTTCAGTAGGAAGCAAAGTTTTCTGATTGCCCTGGAATGATTAGAAACCTAAAAAACAGGCTCTGCAAAGTTCATTGGATCTGGTTGTTATATACTAACTAAATCACTTGTCACAAGTTCATCCAGGATTGACAGGGCTGGGAAGATATTGCTTGGCTCTCCTTTATATCCTATCTCAAGTCCAATTCCGCTGCTATATGTAAAGTCAAGCTAGTTGCAAAAATAGTAAGAAACTAAGGAAGAAAAATAAAAATGAGAAATAGGAGTAAAAATAAATTAAAAAGTGGAATCTTGCTTTGAACTAGTAAGGATGATATTCTCATTTTTTTCTCCTGTGAAGACTGCAAAGGAAACTCATTTCAACTTTGTAAGACCACAATGATTGCTTCAGACACAAAATGAATCAGGCCTCTTGTTGGATTATGTGGGTGGTATTTCCACTCTTCCCTAGTGTGATAATTCACAGCCTGCAGCTGTGGCATGCAAACTCAAATATATTTCTCTTTCTGTTTGGCTTTAAAGGAAGGACCTGCATTCATTTGCTGTTTTTAAGAAAAAAGGGAAAAAAAAAAGTTGAAGGCCCATTAAAGATTAGTAGTTTGAAACAGAGCAGTCATAAAACAAAACAGAATAAACAAAGAGTGAATTAATTTATCTTGACAACAGCATTTTTTAGTGCAGTTATAGTCTAGTATTGGAAAATTAACAATAAGGTATGTACTTGCTCAGGTGTATAAATAATAAGATAAATAAGATAATGGTGTAAACAAACCCTTTTGCAATGTTAAGAGTTATAAAAAAGACTTTTTATCTACTATTTACTTACCTGCTCTTAAAGAATTAAATTTTCCCTTTATACAGCAACATTTTTTGATGTTATTAATACCTGTTAAAACACATCTCTTGGATTCTGTGTGTAATTCGAACAAATCAGATATAAAACATAAACATGCTATTCTGTCATTAAAATAATTTTGCAGATTCCCAGCTGAACTTCACTTCCAAGTACACTTTTATTAGTCTAGGAATCTCTTCTCCCGGGGGGGGGGGGAGAAAAAAAAAGTAAAACTTGAATTCAATGTTTCTTTGCTTGCTACTACAACATAAAGTTGATCTTCCATGGCATGTTTCTTAAAAGCTTCTCTAAAGTTTTTCCATACCCTGTAAATTATTTTCTTTCCCTAATGGCTTGTTGTATTGTTTGCCAGTACAATGACTAGGAAAGCACTATTAACACTTTTAAGCTAATTAAGGTTTTCAGAAAACATTGGTTACGTTGTTCTCATTAACAGACTTTAAAAAAAATGCTATTCAGATGTATGAAAAAGAAGATTGCTTTTAAATCTCAAGAAATGAATGTAAGTGTTCATATTCTGGTACATTAACAGTTTGTTCCAGTACATTGATATTTTATGTGGAAATCCTACTCTGCAATTAATATGCCTGATGCAAATTGAAAAACCCATAATCCATCCTTCTCTGTTGGAATGTAAGAGCATATTATTATTGAGAAGCTACAGGATACCAGAACCATTTTTTAAAGTTGAATGCTCATTACCTTAAATCTGCATATAAAATGGTTTGCTTTCAGACTAGGTAATATATTACTGAATATATCATGATACACATGAAAATGTAACAAATAACAATAATAACAATAATAATAATAAATCCAGTGGTTTTCACCTCCACAGAGATATTTATGTCTTCTAACATTAGAAATTAAAACTACCTAAAAAATAAACACAAAATGGTAATGAAATACCTGACTGTTCTAGCTAACAAGAGATACCTGGGTGGTTACTTCTGTTAAACTTGGAAATCAGGTGGTCATTATTACCTTGCTAGGAATTTCCCAGGTCTACTGAAGAGAAAAAAAAATATAATTTTGTACATATATATCAATTAATAATTGTGTAAATGTAAATAAAACATGTCACTGCCACTTACTGCCTCCTGGAGACATTTTTAACTGAGGTGATTGCATGGGTGGGCATTGATAATGAGATTCCCTTTCCTGATGAGACATGCAATGTTTATTATGAAGGAGCAGGGTACTATGACTGTTCAGTACACAACTCTTCTATGAGTAACAGCAAGCAAGATTTGTACGTTTTAGTGGTTTGTCATTGTATTGATCTTCTGAGTTGAGTCCTCTCAGAGGCCTTATCTGAGCCAAAATAGATGGATATCATTGGAGATGTCATTTCCTGACCCAGTTTTCAGAAGACTTTGTCTTTCATGCTGACAATGTGAAGAAAAATGTTCTCAGGAGGCTTTTTAACATTGGACACAGATCTTAACGTAAAATTCCTCTGATTCAGGTAAAAAGAAAGTGTCACTAAAAAGTGCAGGTTCTATCTGAAATTGATAGTGGCAGGTTCTGGAAGACTATAGAAATCATTCCTTGTTTCCAAAACCAAAACCACCAAGAAGACTTTTCTATTATTGGGCGCTTTTTTTCTTCCCTTCTCTTTTTTCTTCCTGTAGAAGAATGCATGCACCTGGTAGTCTATGACTTTTTTTCCTGGGGGTCTGGGGAACACTCCTCAACCAGAATATTTTCTACAGCCATGACATAATTTCACAATAGGATGAGACCCAGGTGTATACCCTCAATTTCTGGAGACATTTTGGTTTCTATGGAAAGAAAAGGATGGTATGTTGGCTAGAAGGGATGCAAAGTGTTCTACAGCAAGTCCTCAGTTTGGATGTCATGAGACCAGAACCGTGAAATGTGCTAAAACTGCCCCACAGAAGAGTCATAGTCTATGTTAACCTTTATCTGAAGATCTCAAAGCACTTTGCAAACCGGAACAATCTTGGCTGGAAATGTGTTTGTGGGAATAACTTTTATAAATTTGAGGAATAATTAGGCTAGGAACAAGAATCTCTTAAAAATGTTCACAGATGCTTGTTTGGAAATGTATCTGGGCTTGGGAGATATTCAAGGCCTCCAAGTTCCTCATATTTACCAGAAAAACTCTAGCAAACTGTTGAAATGATGACCACCAATGGCTAAGTTTTTTCACAACCTCTGTCCCACAGGGTAGGAACTCTCATTCACCTTTTAAGTGTACCATCTTTTTTCTTTTTTGTGTCACAGTTTCAGTATACACATAAGAAGGATATAATGCAAGAGTCAAACTGTCATATTTGGCCATAGCACCGAGTAGCATGATGTGCAGAGTCTCAATGTATTCTAATAAACTCTAGGGAGTTTAGAAAGGGACTTTGCCTTTATAACACACAATCTTTCCTTATGAGGTCTGCAAATTCCTTTGGAAAAGTGCATTTATGGGAGATGTATTAACTGCAGACTAATGGCATTCTGCTCTGACACCAACCTAGTCTTCCCACTCACAATTATTTGTTCTCTGAGCAAGGAATGGGTTGCTACTCTAGCAATTTTCTCATTAACAATGATGACAACATCTCATTGTAACTCTTTCAGAGTATTAGTACTTCATCTAGGTTATCACAAGCTAAACTCAGAATGAATAAACCCAACAAACAGATTCTGCAAAGATTACAGCAAGATTGATTTCAAAAGAGTGATTAAAAACCTAGCTTTGTTCTTGCTTATAGATGTATTTTTTTCCTAACATGCAATGGGGGGTGGAATCAACCCCCAAAACCCCAACCCAAAAAGAAAAGTCCAAATGTGTGTCTTATGGCTTTATTGGTATGGTATTACAGTTTAAAATCTTTTTTTTAAACAGAAGGTCTCCAAAGCTTTCTTGGTTTCACAAAGCATGTTATCTTGATTCTTTGTCAGGAAATAAAAATGCCATTGAATTTTATACCCAAGAAGAAACAAATCCACAGCTAAATATCCACTTTTCTCACGCAGCAATGCTAGTTCACAACTAGTGTCAACTTTTTATTCAGGTTTTCATCTCTTTAGTATTTACTCTTTCTCTCTTATGAAACTGAATGTTGCTGATGAATTTGAATTAATCTCTAAACTTTCATCTTTCCTTTCTTTTATGGGTTCATTAAATATTCTTTTCTGTCAAGAAAAAAGTAAAGTTATATTAAAAGAAACACTTCCTTCTGTTAAAGTTAGGCAGGAGTTAATGGTTTGTAGTTTACTTGTAATACGTGCAAAAACAAGAAAAAGAAAAAAAAACATAGAACATCCCATTTACTTAATCCCGTTAACTTTTATAGGAAAATATTCTAACAAGAAAACAGATTTTTTATTTTCCTAATTATTGTAGTGTCATCAAACTACCACTCCTTGACGTCTTCTGCTCTCTGTAGCAGCAACAATAGCATAAATTACCTCTGCTGCTTTTCCCCTTGCATGTTTCCTCTTTCCTTGTTCAAGCTGCTAGAGCATTCACTGCTGAGGCAAAAGAAGGGAAAAAGCTTTATGGACATAGGGCATGGTCTAATGATTGACATCAGTGCTCATTGTATACGTATTTCTATGCAATACACACTGCAGCAGAATGAGGGAATATACTCCTGCTGCTTTTTCTTTGATATTGCAACAGCAAGTTTACATGGTATATTAAATGAAAAATCTCCATCAGCCCACTGCACAGAAAACAAAGAGACCACATTTTGAAAATGTTTATCCTATCACCACTTCAAACTCAGTTTCAGGAGAACATCTCAAGTAATGCACCTTTCTAGAAAGATCCCAAAGACTATGACGTAACTTAAAATGTTATCAAGCAGATAGAGGATGTTCAAAACTTTTGTGAATCCTCATAGTTCAGTCATTGTCTATGATACCCTGATGCATTCCTAAAAGCTTCTGGCTAGAAGCCCTCAATAGAAGATGCCACTGCAATAGTAACATTTTGTGTAACCAAAACCTAACCATATCATCTCAGTGGACAAACAGCACACCAACTTCCTGCAGCTGCCCAATTTTGTATTGGAGTGCTGGATACTGCACTGCTAGTACTGTGATTTTAGGTATTGCCACAGCTGTGGGAAATTAACACCTCATGTCTCACATACGATGAAAATATCTTTAAAGCCAGATGAAAGTTTAGTACAAGAAAATAAATAACGTGCAGCAATGCGTCTATTCAATTTAGAGGCACCATCTTTCTGCCTGTGCTTTAGATCTCCAAGAGATTTTGCTTTCTGATCCATGCAGCAAAAGCAGTTGGGATACTGCACAAGCTCATGAAATCAAAGCCCACCTTCAGAGGATTGCTCTCTGAACAGTATTCCTTTTCACGGGATACATGCAGCTTTTGAAACGTTCCTGAGACCATATTCAGACTTCACTCCATCCTTCTTCGGGAGGCAGCTTTTAATCTTCTTCCTTTTACAGAAGTGTGGAATGCCTGACTTAAAAAGTACTACTGTCATTTGGATATTACAGAGCTATCTTGAGCCTGGTCTGCATACAGAATATGCAAACCATTGCTCCAGTGCTTACCTATAAACAAACAGTTTAACCTTCCATGCTTGATTTCTTCATACACTGAAATCAACATTTCTTATAAACATATACAATAATAATATTATCTTACAGAGGCAATTGAAAATAATGAATCTTGTTCATGCCTAGCTCTCAGTCAAAATGAGACATCACAAGAACAAAACAACTTTGAGGTGGTAATGACTGGGAGGTGAAGTTGAAGGCTTTGAAGGATACTGTTGCAGTAACCAAGTAGGAGGTTCTAACATTCTACATAAATTGTCAAATACCATAACTTTTTAAGAAAATACTTTAAAACTCACAATGCTGACTTCTATAGCAATTAATTTCTTATTCTGTGAGAGGTGGAATCACATCCAGCTGTATGTATGTATGGAGATGGTCCATTATAACCTATTCTTGTATTTCAAGCTATGTAGCTGTATAAGCACTAATAGCTAATGCCAATCTATACCCAAGTTTCCCTTTACTCTGACTGCCACTTCCTGCTGCTGTCCATCTAGAAATACTACTTTGTGTTTCCTCCTGGCATATGTGTCCTTTTCGAAAGTATTTCCATCCTGAGCTTACAACAGAAAAGTTCAACGCCAGCATCCTCATGACTGGGCAATGTCTAACAGGCACAACTTTCCCCTTGCTTTGGTTTAAATTTAGGAAGATGTAAATCAAATTGGGAAGAAATTTTAGGTGCTTTATTCCCATCCCCTGAATGAATTTATTGAATAGCACATTCTTGTAGTGCTCTATAATTTGTGTAGCATAGAGTACTATCACTGCTTACTATCAAGCAGCAACTGCAGTCCCCCTGAGAGATATCAGCCTGTCATGGACAGAGCAGCTGGAGAAACAAAGTGATCTGCACACTGTAAGGCAGACAGCCACACACTTATGGCTGAATATCCACTCTGGTGGCAACAGGCTGGTAATGTTCAGAGTGGCTGTGACAGCTGACAGAATGGCACCAATGAAATTTTCTTCACACTAAATAAATTCACAAAGAATGAGCCTGAAAACTAGCAGTACTCAAAGAAAAATGAGGACAAAATTTGTAAAACTGAGATATAATTTTAAATTAGATTTTTATATGTCGAGTAGTTTCCTTTGAAAATAACTGCCTTCTACTTGCAATTAGATATAGATATATATATATATATGGACTCTTCCTTTTAGCAACTTTTCTTCTCTCCTCTTCACTCCCTACCAGCTGCTGATTCTCTCTCTCTCCCTCTCTCTCTCTCTGTGTCTGGTTTTTTTTTTAAGTCCTTCACTCTCTCACTGCACTTGTTCCACTTTGTTCCTCTTTCACGATCACACTTCAAAGACTTCCAGGAGTCAGACAAAGTTCTTTCAACAAGTTAGCACTTTCCTTCACAGAAGGGCAAAATTTTTCTCTGTATAAGACAGGAGCAGTCTAGGTATTCTTACAATCTTTTTTTTTTTTTTCTTTAATATATCCTATACCCATTACTGCTGGAAATGTCTGAGACAAATGCAGCGAACTACAGTTGTTAAGGGAGACCACATGATTTATTCTCCCCACATCACAAAGGGACTCTCAGTCCCAGACTGAAATAGAATTCAGATCTGTTTATCTATTATAGGTTTTTATATCAATGTTCCCAAGCAAAATCCTCTACTTTAATGCAAAGAAAATCCCTTGCTTGAGAAAGTAATTTTTCAGATGATTTATTTTAATAATTCATTATTTTTAAACCCCCGTATAACTCCAGACTATTTTTGGGGGGAGTGACTTGAAGTATTTTTATTTAACTGTGCAGAGAAAGCTGTCTTAGAGCCTCTGACTTCTGAATTTATATGGTATTTTTTTAATGACTGAATTTGAGTACTTAGTTACACTGAAGTTCTTTGTGGGTTATTTTCATATATCTAGGTTCTGAGATCTACAAAAATTAGTAAAAGACAGGACGTGATGCCACCTATTTCATTTCAGCTGTACAGTGCTTAACTGTCTGTGAGGATGTTGTGATGCAAAAATGATCATGAAGACTGACTCAGAGCCAAACCATGGAAACCACTGATGTGTTCTGGTTTATCTTACAGCTTTCAAAAACTTACCAAGCTATTAACATGTAGTTACTGAGGAAACTTGGACCACCTACTGGGCTGAGTATCTTTTATTGTAAAAAGACAATGTCGTTAACAATCAGTTTTATATTTTTTTATTTCAGTACATGTTACATTTTTACAAACTTAGATAAAGCTAGTAAATTACATAATAAATAGTTCTGCACATATTCGCTTTGAAGAGTTAAAAAAAAATCACGTCACACTGTCAGTAGGAAATTGCAATTATGGCATATAGTAAAAAGACTTTACAGATACAGTGTTTGTTTCAATAAAGGAAATTAAATGTTTATGTTATAGCTATCATTGGTAGGATGTTTTAAAGACTGGGAGGATAACTGTGAGTTTTAAAAAAATCTGATTCCAAGAGAAATATAAATACTGCTTGTCTAAAACAAGAACTACTGCACAGATACCCACAGACTTCCAATAGGTAAATGTTAGTTTCTCCAATCTTTCTGACTGCACACATTTTCTCTTCCCTTCAAATTAATTTTACAGCAGACTACAATGCCTAAAAACTCCCCGAGGACTTGAGCTAACTGAAAAAGGAGAGCTGTTGAAGCACTGTATACAAGATGAATACTTTTCACTACTCAGCTACAAGCATCTCAGAGACACTTCCCAATCATTTCAGTTATTGCTATGTGTTCTCTATCTTGGAGAATAGTCTGAACTACACTTTAACCCAAACACTCTTTAAACTGGTGCTGTGCAAAATCTACTGCTAAACCAAACTCTGGGTTTTGATCATTAGCTTCACCTTTAACTTCTGTGTGTTTGCAAATGGATTATCTCTGTTGGCCAAAGTGTCCTTATATTTCTTATCTGAACAATTTAGACCATTGTAATGTAATCCCACTAATCTAAAATTTTTTTTTATGCTGCTCCTTGTGGATTCTTTCTGAGTTTTTTAGCTAGCATGTTTAAGGAGTTTCTGTTTGCTTTACCTGTGAGACCATCACGATCCTTCTCACATTGTGCAGTCTTCCACAGGTGATACATAAAGGGGTTACGATTGCGAAAGCTTTACTGGACCAGAATAAGCGTAGTCCTCTGACCAAACAAAGCTGAAGGGAGATAACTTCCCAGGCACTTGCTAGAATCTGGGATTCTTATAACAGTAAGTCCAGACGAACTTTGAGGTACAGACTCACTTAATGTATTGGAAGGCCTCATAATGGACAAGGTTATTCCTCCAGCTATTTTTTCATGCTACCATGCTCCTGACAACTAGCAGCCTTTCTATTTTATGTGGATTAAGTGTGTGCCAGCTGCTGGTTTTTCTCAGATCTCCATTACATAAACTCTGCTTTATTAACTAGATCATATTACTCACAGTAGTCAAAAAAAAGCAAAAAAAAGATCTGTTGTGTAGTTAATTATGATTGTTTGCATATTGATGACATCAAATCTGTATTTACCCTGATTTTACTCAATTCTGAACGTTTGCTTGCTAACAGCATGATAATTATCAATGAACAGGGAAAGATAAAGCAACATACATATACAGCCTCTTATTTCTGTGTTTGACTTATTTACATCAAACACACAGCAAGCACACTTCATAATTCACAGAAGGCTAAGCCAAAGTCATCAATATGGGGAACGAATCCATGTTTTGAAGCCTATGTTCTGACTGATACTCTAAGGTGGATATGCAGAAGATCATTACGTATTCTTCACCACAGGTCAGTTGCTTAGCTACCAGAGAAGTAGAGAACTACTAATTGAAAGTATTCAGTATTGCTGGCAACATTTGCTGCAGGACACTGGTCTTGGAAACAGTCAGATATAAATGTTGCAGGAGGAAGGATGAAAGAAAAATCTGCAAAACATCATCTTGCTGAAAATAACAAATGTCTGTCTTCAGTACCATGATGTACAGATTCTCATCAGTTAAATGGTATTGATCCTGATAATCAGTCATCAAATGATCCTGTGATGAATTTAGTAGTTGTAGAGATTAGTTATTCCCAGCAAGTTAATATACTGTCATTATATTTTAAATGTAATTATTGTTGCAACTACTGGAGTAATTTCCTATTTATAGAGCTCCAACATATTTCCAAGTGTTTAATTACCTTCAGGGCTCCCTAGTTAATAGGTACAGTTATTAAAAGAAAAGGAAAAAAAAAAATGGACAACTGACCAGAATATTATCCTCTCATGAGATCCCTAATTGCTAAAACTCATATATTTGGTTCACATGTAAACCTGAAACTCTGTAGTGAAAACAAACATTCCTTTTTTTTTTTTTTTAGATCACACTCCTTTTTTTTTTTTTTTAGATCAGAGAAGAATTAGATGATACATTATCAGCTTTTCTTTTCACAGTATTCTCCAGCAGTCAATGTTGTCCTTTGCAGTCAATGTTTTATAACTTCATTTTCTGTGAGTGTTAATGAATATAAAAATTAAGGCCATATTGTTGGGATAAATGAGAGGCTGTCTTTAATTTATTGTCCTCCTATCAGACTTTTCAAATGAGACATTTTCAACCTTAACCTTTCATTTGCCAGGTTAAAAAAAATAAACTTGGTCTGGAATTCCATTCTACTGCAGTCTTTGCTTATAAAGCATTAAGAAAACATTCCTTGAAACAAAGTCTCAGAACTTTTGTTGAGAAACTTCAGTTAATTTGCTTTCACGAAGAAGTGTCTCTCAGATAACTTCACATGCATTCAGTAAATCTATATTTCCATAGATACATAGTTTTTAAAGTTAGGATGGCTCATAACGATGACTTTGTTTATATACCAATTCGTAGATTTGGCAGAATGTAAGTGAATGAAAGATACAAGTTTGCCATATTTATCTGATTTCCAGAGAATTTAAAATCAAAGATGAACTTTCAGAGTTTCTGGACCTATTTAAGATATATTATTTAGTTATTATAGAGCAGCTAATGCTTTTATAATAAAAAAAAAAAGCATAATGCACTGCCTCACAAAGTCTCTTGTCCGAGGATTATCTGTTCACATACTGAGAATTCAAATTCACATACCAGGATTTCAAATACCCTTCACTGAGACGAGAGTCCCAAATCTGAGTAAATAAAATAGATTTAACTGACAGTGCCCCTTGTTAATTTAGCACATTTTTACCTATCCATTCTTTCATATCCTAGTTGCATTAATGAATCAAGTGTGACATTGCAGAGCTCCAGCTATATAACTTGCAACTCAGTAAATCTTTTTTTCTAATTTCATCATTCATTCTGAATCTGAAAAGAACCCACCCTAATTTTGCTTATGTTTTACAGTTGTCCATTGCAGAGTATGCCTAGTACTATCCCTTTGATGCCTTTGTAAAATGTCCCTAAACTGAGTCACCAGGGAAAGTAACAAGTGCAGCTTCTTGGAGACAACTTCAGCTCACACAATTGCATGTTCTAAATAAGACATCCTGCTGAACATCCATATATTTATGACTGCATCACCTTGCAGCCAGGAAAAAGTCAGCAAGGCAGCTTACATTGTCCTTCATAGAATTAGTACATGATCCACAGGGAACACTGCACAACATACCACCCGAAGCACAGAGACATGTTTAATATACCAGAGGGTCCTTAATTCTAACCTATTAATTCAACCCAAATTTCAATCTCCTTAACCAAGTGAATTTTTTTCCTTTCGTAAAACAGTTACAGTTCTACAGTAGTCTCAGCTAACATCTGACATCCCAAAGCCTAGGGAACACTGGCAATGTCACTGCTTCCTTGCCATCCCTTGGGACTTTCACAGATAATTCTACTGTATTTAGGCTCTACGCTGCTCTTGGTTTTCCTTTGTGCAACTTTCCCTTTCAACTCTAAATTTTCTGTTATGTGGAGAATGTAGATTTAACTTCATAGATTTAACTGGAAATGTTAACACTGTGTCCTGGTTTCAGCTGGTACAGTGCTGGTTTTGAGTTAGATATGAGAAGAATGTTGATAACACACTGATGTTTTCAGTTGCTGCTAAGTAGTGTTTAGCCTAAAGTCAAGGATTTTTCAGCTTCTCATGCCCAGCCAGCAAGGAGGCTGGAGGGGCACAAGAAGCTGGGAGGGGACACAGCCAGGACAGCTGGCCCAAACTGGCCAATGGGGTATTCCATACCATGTGATGTCATGTCCAGTATATAAACTGGGGTGTTGTCCTGGGGGGTGTGGCATCCATAACAGGGGGATCACCGCTCGGGGACTAACTGGGCGTCAATCAGCAGGTGGTGAGCATCACTTTGTACATCACTTGTTTTGTATATTCCAATCCCTTTATTATTACTGTCGTCATTTTTTTAGTGTTATCGTTATCATTATTATTTTCTTCTGTTCTGTTCTATTAAACTATTCTTAACTCAACCCATGGGTTTTACTTCTTTTCCTGATTCTCTCCCCCATCCTGCTGGGTGTGGGGGGGAAGTGAGTAAGTGGCTGCGTGGTGCTTAGCTGCTGGCTGGAGTTAAACCACGACACACTGTAATTCTTATTATAGGAAAATGTTATTGCATGTTCCATCTACCTTATACTTAGTACATGTTCAGAAATCCTTGGCTGGCCTGTAGGACTCAGCTTCCTCTAGAACAGAAAGTGGATTAGAAAGTGTTGGTTTGTCCCTGTACTCTTGCCTGCCTCCTGCCACTTTCCTGCTAGCTACTGTACTGCAATGGCCACTGCAGCTCTGTAGCCTCCATCCCACAACGGAGGGAGGAGTGGGAATTGTCATTGTCACTATCCACAGTCAAGAAACTGCCTTGAAGACTAGAATAATTTGCTACACCAGACAGAAAATGAAGACAAGGCAGCAGTTATTAATACATCCTCATCTAAGATCAAATCTACCACCTCTCTAAACTGACTTTTTAGGCTAATTTCCCAAATTCCGTAACAATAGCAAAATTTACTTATGGGTGTGTTATGCCCTTCCATGCACCTTTGGGATAAAATGTATGCTCTTTCCTCTGACAAGCACTTTTCTTCCCTTGTCATCTTTTTGGAATGCACTGAAATCCATATCGACAATTCAGGGGTCAGTGAATATTTGGTCCCTTCTGAAGTATTCCTATTTGATGTAAATAATAAAACTTCTAACACAGAAGACTTAAGTGTTTTGGCAAATACTGTTCTAAGTTTGGGAAATAAGCAGGTGGTAATTGAAGGGAAAATACTTTCCATCCCAGCAGATATTAAGCAGGTTTTAAACCACAGCCAATAATGTTGCACATTTCAATTTGCAAGTTGCAAGTTCAAGTTGCAAATACCAAACAAGAATTTGAAAAGGCTCAGCTGATGAAGTCTCTGGACCATTAATATTCAATTTCAACAACTCTGGAGGTTCCAGAAGACTGAGGTTCCAAAAAACTGCCACTGTGCATGTGGTTTAATAGGGTAAAAACAATGGCCCAAATTACTATAGATTTTTCAGTCTGACCATTTTCACAGATTAAATAGCAGAAATACTGATGCAAGATTCAATAGAGAGATTTAAAGAAAGCTAAATTAATTAATGACAATTAAGAACTTAGAGCAAATAGAGCTGTCCTCGGACTTATGAACAAGGATACACTGAATGGGATAGGGGACATTATATAGTATCTGTATATGGCACTGAACTACTGTGTCTTCTTCTGTATTTCACAATTCAAGCCAACCAATGACAAATTTGAAGACAAAACCAAACAAACAAACACACCACAACTGATAGAACTCAGTTGGTAAGGTTCTAGATGGGTGAAAAGGAGATGGATCAGTGAGGTGGAAAAATGTAATAGTACAGTGTCCAAATGATGGTTGTGGAATTTAGAAATTTGAATAAGAAATAAAGCATATCTTTTAAATATCAGTACTTTGATGTATTTCACTGACTTTAAAATCAAGAACGAGATCAGACTACTTGATCGGGACCTAGATTTACATACTACAAAACTAAGTCTGCCCCTTTGATTCTCACAAATTAATCTGCAACAAGAGCCAGCAATGCACCCTTACAGCTAAGGCAGCCAACAGCGTCCTGGACTGCATTAGGAAGGGCACCACCAGCAAGCAGGTCTAAGTAGTTGATCCTTCCCCCCTACTCAGCACTGTTGAGACACACCTGGAGTGATAGGCTCCATCGTACAAGAGGCATGAATGGATTGGAGAGAGTCCAGTGAAGGACCAGAAAGACGATTCAAGGCTTGGAACATCTGTTGAACTAAGAGAGACTGAGAGAGCTGGGACTTTTTGCCTGGCGAAGAGAAGGAACAGGGGGGCGTTTATCAATGTGTATCAATATTTGATGGGAGGCAATAAAGATGTAGGAGCCAGACTCTTCTTAGTGGTACCTAACGAAAAGACAAGAGGCAGCAGACACAAATTGAAATACAGAAAATTCTATTTAAACACAAGAAAAGGTGTAACTGCTGTAGAATCATAGAATGGTTTGAATTGGAAGGGACCTCTTAAAGATCATCTAGTCAAACTCCCCTGCCTTGGGCAGGGACATCTTTTACTAAATCAGGTTGCTCAAAACTGCAAGGTGATTGAACACTGAACCAGGTTGCCTAGAGAGGCTGTGGAGTCTCCACCCTTGGAGACAGTCAAAGCCCAACTGGACGCTTTCCTGAGCAATCTGCTGTAGTTGATCTTGCTTTGAGCAGTGGGATTGGACAAGATTGGACCTCTGGAGGTGCCTTCCAACCTTAATGATTCTGTGAATCTATGATGAAAAAAAAATAAAGGACACTGTTGCATTACTGATGTATACTAACAAAACTGTGAGCAGATGTTTGAAATGGAGCTTCCCAAAAAAACTTGTTATTAGATACTGAAATAGTTCAGATGTTAAAATTTATCTATGAATTGTTAAAATAAGATATGGACACTTGCCTTATGAACTTCCCCTTTCTTTCTCTTACTCCTTGGTACACAGATGCACACAAATACATTTTACTTTCTCTCTTTATACAACCCGGCCTATCATACAATCATTGAAAATTATGAGGCGCTGTTAAAGTTACTGTGAGTTTTAGTAATCTTTTCTGGTTTCAGTTTTCATGAACCCCTGTTTTTGACAAATAGACATAACTGCGAGATGCCTAAATGGCATGCACTAAACCAAAGGCCCCAAGATTCCAGTTTCCTACATGTATACCAATGTATGAGAGCTGGGAGGCATTCCTCCAAATAAGAATTTGAAGTTTTCCAACAAAAAAATTCTAGCATTGTAAAATAAATTCTTTTCAGTATTTTCCTTTTGAGGAATTTTCTGACTTTCTATCTTTATTCTGTTCCTTCTTCCACCAATTTTCAGACTTTTCTGAAGAACATAAAATTCTCACCAGGTCTATTATCAAATATTTCCTTTGTATTGTTTTTGTATTGGGAAATTAAACCAAAAGCAAACACTTTTACCACAACTGTTTAACTGTTTCCTGTAAGTGTTTTCCTACTAAATGTCTGGAAAAAAAATCAGAAAAGCAGTGTTAAGAATAATGAAAAGTTCACTGGGAGTCCCAATACTTCATGCTTCTTAACCCAGCATCTAATTTCCTCTTCAATCATATATCACTAACTCTGACATACAGAAATATACAATACTGTCCTATTAAATTGTGGCTTATAAAAAAGAATGGTTTCCCACTCATTTTCTCACTCTAAGCTAGTCTTTGAAAATGTCATTTCTGGATAATTAGCTCCCATCAAAAAAAAAAAAAAAAATCAATATTTGTTTATGCCCAAGTTTATGCATCACTTTTATTGCCTGTGCAGAAACTGGGTGCTTAGACTGAGCTTGCAATAATAAGTCAAGCATGCCACTTTCTGAAAATTATTGTTATGAGGTTGCTTTTGACTTGCTGATGTAGTTTCAAAATCTGCAAACTGATTCAGTCTACACAGTCTCACTGAGAGCAGTGGTTGGAGTTAAGTCAGCTGCAGAGTCACCATTGTTCTGGAGATGATAGTAAGTACTTCCCACCTTGTCCTCATGACTGCTCTTTGAAGCTAGTTAAAACTGTCTCCGTTAAGAACAGTACTACAACAATCTATTAAAATCCATCAGTTAATCTTCTGTTAAACAGTCATCTCCCCTGTCACATGTCTTTAGAATCCTGGAAATCTAGAAAAGAGAGGGAGCATCCTCAAACTTTCCCTTCATACTCACAGTGAAGCCATAAACAAATCTCATCATTTCTATTGCAGATATATCTCTTTGTAATGCAGCCAGTAAGACATGAGTGAGCAATTTGGTCACTAGAATGAGCAAAAAGCAAAAATATCTTTTATTTGAGTACAGCAGATGCTCACCTTACTTATTCCACACATACTGATTTTATTTCCTGTTGCTTCATTCCTAATACTCTCACTGTGTTTTCCTTCTTTTTCTTTCGGTTATTAACTTATGTTTTAGTTACTTTGAGGATGGTGAGGATTTTAAAATCTGACACCACGCTAGGAGCCTCTGCCACTCCTTTTTATGTCCTCCACTCCAAATTATAAATGCACTCTTCCTCCTTTAACCCAGTAGACACGCTGATCATCAAACCTAACAAAGTTCCTTTTATCCCACCCTGCCCAAACATGCTTTCTAGACCACCCTACTTAAAATTCTCTGTCCTTTCAGATTTGATTCATAGGCTGAAGTAAGGGAGGAGCTTTGCTAACTGGTGGGTTTATGTCCAGTAAGGTTTTAAGGTAATAGAATAATAGAGATAGAAACCCAGGAAAATAATGATCATCTAAATTCCTACCTGTACTAATGTTAAGTCACACAAGATGCCAGCTTTTTGAATTTTGACTTAAATTTAAGTGCATGTTCTTTTGTTCAAAAATTTAAGAAGTGTTCATTTTCTTTTCCATATGGATTCAGCTTATGCTCAATTTGTATGCAAAGCAAATAATTTGCTCATACTTGTAGAGGATATGCATTATCAGAACACAACACCTGCAGGACAAAAGAGAGGTTAATTTCATTGTTGCTATGAAGCAAAGGAGATCATTATAGAGCCTGCAGTAACCAAGCTCTGTGAAATAGCTGCATTAGTCATTAACTTTCCAGCACTAAATTTCATATCAGACTCAATTAACTACTACATAGCTTTTAATGACAATATTTTTCAGATGCAGCTCTTGTTTACTAATAAGATTTCCCATCACAACCATCTTTGCCATTACTTTGGTGCTGTTAAAATTCAAGTCTTGAGTTTCTCCAAAGAAAATGGGACAATGAAAATCACATTTGCTGAAAGCACTCCATGAATGATGCCTCTAAATTTTAAAGTATTTAAGTTGCACTTTTGCAGTAAAAGGCAATAAGAGTGTAGAAGATGAATGTCATCTCTGCGTTATATCCATAGAACAGATTGAAGTTATCACAGAACTTCCACATATTTGACCAGAACATTTCTGTTGTGTTGGAGACTTTCATGATCAAAGCCCTTTAAATTAGAAATGTCCTTTAAGTTTGTTATTTTCTTATCATACTGAAAGTCAAAGCTCAGAATAAAAGAAGTCACGAAGTTAATATAACCATGAAATAATTTACATAGGTAATTAGCACAACATGCACATATTAACAGCAGCTGGATTAAGAGATCAGATCACCCACAGCCTACAGCAAAAATATTTTTGTCTTTAGCCTCTCTGGTGTTCACCCACAATTTTTGCCCTTTTTGGAGAGGTGGGAGAGATCCTTAGATTCACATAAAACCATCTATACCATTACCTATTTGTTTATCTGTTTTGATGCCTTTGTGTCACTTGTATTATTGTTAGTTGTTGGGGGGTTTTTTGTCTGTGCTATGGGAGAAATGGAAATGCAAATGGTTAACTTTTAAATTGGAGTTCGATTTTGGCTTTGAAAAATACCCAGGCACACACAGGTTACCTGTGAGAAAACCTAGGTTTGAAAATGCTTGTGAAAGCACTGCTTTCTAATTTCGAAAGAGTAGCAAATTATACACTTATCATCTATAGGCATTGTTGGGTTGTGTTTGTTTGCACAACTCTAGAAAGCTTGAATAACAAGGTATAAAGAAAGAACTATAAAACGTCAGAAAGACATGTGGACATAGTGTGCGAAAATAGCTAATGGAGATACCCAGTCAAAAGAAGACTTCTCAAAATGAATGGTAGTTTTAAAAGTTGATTAAGAAAGCCTATGCTTATTCTAATGCTAAAAAACCAAACCCCAACTGTTAATGTTCTAGCCCTGTATGGTTTTTTCCTGTTTCTCTGACTTTTTCTTCTCCAGTTTTCTCACCTCTTTGGTTTTCTGCATGTTTCTATCATCTGCTATGTTTTACCATTCTCTTTTGGATATGTGATTGGGACTACAGGAAAAAATCATCAGTGAGTGAGTTTTATGCTGTTTTCACTTTAATTTTTTTTAAGAATGAAGTTGTGTAACCTAGGGAAAGCCATTAGAAAAAAAAAAAGAAAAAAAAGAAAAAGAAAAAACCTATCACTTAACTATCTAAGACATATCAATCACGAGGCATTAATAATGACCACCATCAGCAGGTTTTGTACTATTTATAGTGACCATAGTGAGAAATCTGGAGTAGGATCTGTTCATGACATCTCACAGATCATGCATAGGGCAATCCCTCCCATTCTCCTTGTTCTGGGGCCAGCTGGGATTACTACCTTATTTGCACCATTGAGTGTCCTCTTCAGGCAGTACTCACAGCCTGCTGTCATCTCATCCTGTCCTTGAATAGAAAACCTAAAGGAGCAATATCTAAACAGTACGGAAAGCCAAAAGAAGGACCTATGTTTAGTGAAAGTCTCCAATAAGGAGTTGGATTGCTGCCCAGAGCAATATTTATCTGAAGGAGCATATCTATGAGCTCCACTGCAGTTCTGTTTAGTAATATGATGTGACATAGAGATGATGTATTGCATCTCATGGTAAATCCTCATGTTATAAAAACATCATGAGGGAGCCCTAGCCACTTGCTTCCTGGAAGCAAAAGCTATTCTAGCATAGGGCTACTCTCAGTCACCCACATGCAAGGTTGTAGAGGAGAGAGAGTAACACAGTACACAGTGAACAAGCACAACTGAATGAGAAAACAGATAACAGTTCCTCTGCAAAATGCAGAATGGTGCACATGTTTGTGTGTATGTTTATTTTTTTTACTCTAAAGCTCCCACTTTAGATAAAGAAATATGGTTTTCAGATAGATCACTGTGAAGAAAAAATATGTTGTTAAAGGGAAATGATCCACTCTGTCAGATAAGCAAACTATCTCAGAGAAATGCTGTGCATTTGAAAACTATTTTGATGAAAACTGTGAACACTTTTGCTTCCTCATCTCTTCTTATGCACATAAAAGAATCCTACTAAACGAAAGCAGAAACTCACTTCATCTCTCTTCCCAATGGTGTAGTAGAATAAGACTTCTCAGGTAGACTTAACTAATGAAACAGAGATCCTGTTCCCACCCTCCACCCTGCTTTCCCAGTATTCTTTGCAGTATAACAGTATGGGGCATTTCTCACATTTCTATTGGGAGAATCCTTTATTTGCTATAGGGAATAACCTGTACTAATAAGGAAAAAAGGTCTCGTATGAAAGCTTTGTTGTCTTGTCTAAACATTTTGCAAGCTTGTTGAGCTCATAGAGGGAGATCTCCAAGGTTATACAATTTTAATACAAATTCAAAACTTAATTTGATATTGGTTACTTCTCAAAGCTTACACAGTTTTAATTTGAAGTGTGGCCTCAGGGGTGAAAGGCCATTAAATAACCTAGTGATCCATGAAGGCAATTTCAAAATGTACAGTAGGTAAAATAATATGAGATTGTTTCTGTATTTGCATGTTTAATTTGTTGCTGTTAAAGAGCATTATTAAAGATCTTCCTCTTTGATATAAGGTTCTTCCTCTAATAAACTAGTTGAACTTTTTAGTACAACAACCACAGATTCACCTTGAGCCCTGTCCTCATCCTAAGCAAGTGTGTGATAAGCAGCTCTCTGGATGCTTCTGTGTTGCCTTCTGTCTTGCACACATATCCTATAAGATAGTTGGATCTAAAAGTAAGAAGGAGCTAGCTTCTCCCTTCCTCCCCTCCAGAAAAATGTAGGGAATCATACACTGTTTATGTGGGCACCTGTAGTAAAAAAAAAAATCACTTCCTTCTGAGTATCTCACTTAGCTTATCTTTCAGAGAAATTACAGATGGTAAATTAACTGAAAACTTCTCACTAATAAGACAATACAATATCCTAAGAAGAAGTGATAAACCTATTTGTACAGGACAGCAGTTAAACATTCTGAAGGATGTTCTTGACCCTTTACACCATTAAGTGGATGACTAACTACTGCAGAAGTTAAGTGCAAATGAAAAGAAGTATATTTACCAGGAAGACACTACCCTTTTAGATTTTTATTTTAATATTTTCAGAAGGAAAAGCTGTTACTATTTTTTAAACGATAGAGTTGCTGAAAAATCTAGACTAAAAGGGACCTCCAGAAGATCATCTGGTCCAATCTGGGTTTGAAAGCAGGGCCTCTGATAAGGTTCTCTGGGTCGCTGTCAAGCTGAGTCTTGAATATTTCCAGTGAGGGAGATTCCACCACTTCTATGGGGAATCTATTCCAATACTAAGTTATTCATACAGTAAATAATTTTTGCTACAAGAGTGCACTGCTGACTCATGTTCTGCTTGCTGTCCACCAAGACCTCCAGGTCCTTCTCAGCAGAGCTACAGGACAAGTCAGACCTCAGGCTGAGTTGTTAATTGGGATTATTTTGTCCCATTTGAATAATTTCACGTCGTCTGCTCTCAAGTGATGAATGGAATACTGTTGTCTGGAAGATTAGCAAATTTTTTTGTTTGCCTTGTATTATTACTAAAAGGTTCGAAATTATTTACTGATGGAATCTGATAAACTATAGAAAGGATTAGACAACAAAATGGCAGAGCCACTGGTGTTAGGTGTTACAACATTTTTTATGTGTTCCTCATGTGTTTGAGTATAAACTGACTACAAAATTTGGAAATTGGAAAGAATTTTGCTTAGATCAAATTGCCAGAGACTACTGAGATCTCTGAAATGAGGTGTTGACCAACATTTGGAATGATCTGAGAAATACTCTGTCTTAAAAAGACAAAACAACCCGATGACTCTGTCTCCAGTCTAGTATTACAAGGATCTAAGGCTTTGGTGATATCATTGTTCTTTTCTTAGTATTGTCCTGAGGTACATTGTATTTTTCAGTGTTGGTAGTGACTTTAATATAGCTCATTGGGAATTGATCTGTAACATGGATTTATATGGTAGTATAAAGCACGGTATAAAGTAGTGCAGTGTACAGAGGTGTGCAGGATATCTCTTCATGCTTTCTTGTGATCCTGAGGGATGGACTAAGTGACTCTAAGATATATAATTCACATGCATCAGATCCCAAAGCAGTTCTAAAATGAATATTTGCATATGTCAGCATTCAAAATGTCTCCCATTACAAGTGTGAACTGTTTGAGTTTTCAGAAATAATAAGCAATTGGGTCATCTTTATTGTTGTCTCAGCTTCAATTTTGAGCTATTATATGAATTTCAGCACCTTAAGTTGTTCCTCTCTCTTTCTTTGGTGTGAACATGACTCGCACTAATTTTAACTGTCTTTCAATTTTGCAAAGGAAAAGCTTTCAGCCTAAAAATTACTTATGTTGCTTTTAGGTATGTTGTAAGGGTTTTTTTACTGAGGTTAAACAAATAATAGCCCCTCTTCCATTGGTGTTTTAACCACACATATGCAAATAGGCTTATATGTATGAAAAAAATTCCTCTGAATAATTGTGGGACCATAAAGCTGCTTACAGAAATGATAAATGAAAGAGTTGTTGATGTGATCCCATAGAAACTCCACTCCAATTTCACACAAATGTCTGCAAACATCAGCATCAGAAAATTTTCCTGGCTGCTGGCTGAATGGACGATGACTATTAGAGCATTGCAGAGGACCACACTGCTGCAGTGGAAATAGCCAAACAGCAGGTGGAATATAGCAGGTGAAGAATAATATCAAGAAGTAAAAAAAGCTACAGCTAAGAGACCGGGACTGAAAAGATATGGAAAGATGAATGCAAAATGATATTCTTTTAGAAATAAGAAACACTCATTCATATTAGTATAGCACATTCTGTTATTAACCATGGACCAGAGATAAATTTGCAGAAAAGCAAAACAAAAATTTAACTTTTCTACCCCCAAAATTAAGAAATCACAATAGGTAACAAATAAAAGTATTTTCACACTAATTTTCCAAATTAGTGTTTTCTTTTATTTAAATCAACCTGGTGATTCAATTTATACATAGTCAAAAATAAGTCTATCATTGGGAGTTAAAATAGTTTGGACGTTTTTCAGGATGTAAGTCACACTGTAGAACAGTTAGAGCAACAGCAATTTTATTTTGTTTCTAACAAATAATATTCAATTAATGTTACAATTTAGGCGATTTAGCAAATAAACAGTTTATTTGTTTACTTGTAGGCCTAAAAAATCTTACTATAATGTATTGATTACATTTAAACATTAAATTAGATTGAATAAGGTAAAACCCAGAGAAACACCATGGAAGTTTTATGCAAGACACAATAGTTGTAATTTGACAATTTCATTGATCTTTAAACTTCTCCAAGGAAAATGAAAGTCAGGCTTTTCTGTACAAATAGTTGGAGTGGTTTTGTGAGCATAACCAGTACACACTAAGGCAAAAAGTGAGAGCACTAAACCAGTTTAATTGTGCTTTAAGTTGGTGATGGGCTGTGATCAAATCCACATCCCTAGTTTTAAGTATCTGCAATGCTAACCGCTAGTTGCTTTCATGATCCATTAAAAACAAACAAAACAGAAAACAGTGAAACTGTCAAAAACATATTGTCCTCACCTAAAATATTTTTACTAAAAAATTAAGGTTTTTACTTCATATAAGTGGGTCTACAAAAATCAGACAAAGAACTGAAGAATATCACACTTCATTTGTACCAGAAAGGCATACTAGGACTCTGTGTTTGTAGATACTGGGCATGGTGCTGAAACCAGTTATGATGTTTCCATCACATATTTTTCATTTTGTGATCACAAATTTTCTGTCTCCATTTTTGATGTCCATGTAATCTCCATTTCACCTGCTGCCTCCTTCACATTAGCACAATAATTTATTCTTTCCCTAACTTTCACCTATGTCATCATTCATAGCTTCCCAATATTTGTAAACATCTACAGCTTCATGACTCTTGTGTATTTTTATAGAGCCACTGCATTCTTATCTTCCTCTTTCTTTTATTCTAATGTCATCAGTCCTATATAATCTTATTTTACATGCTAGCCCTCTGGAAACAACACTATTTATTTATAGATATATTACTGTAACATATATATTACTGTTCTCATATACTTATATATATATGTATGTATATATTTAGACACTGCTATGCTCAACAGCTATGTCTAACATGCTTTTGGTAATTCAGACCTGGATTTGCTCTTATCAAATTCAGGATACTTGTTTAGAGATTAAAAGGTGTGTTTGAGAGACTGATTAGTGTCCTTGGCCTAAAAAGGAAGATCAAACCATAGTTATTTTTGTCTCAGCACTATATTCGAACAGGTAAAACTCATTATCAGCTGTTGCCAGTTAAGTAGCTAGGATGCAGACTGAATTTGGAAACTTTATGATTTTAGGGGGACAGACATAATATTTTATGATTTTTTTTAATTATTGCTTTCCATTATTATTATATATCAGAACTCAATAGTCAGTTTGTATGTATCAACTTCATAAGCCACAGCTTTGTAGAGGTTAGAGGGTCCAGACAAGGTTGTGAAGACTTTATTAACCTCTCAGTCAGGAGGATCTTCATTTATATTAATGGAATTACACTGAATGGGAGGGGCAGAAAGGCTTTTTATGCAGAAAGAAGAGCTGAATATTTTTTAATAGTTAAAGATAACTTCTCATGTGGTATGCATACTCCTATTTTTTTATAACATCTGCTGTGGTATGTCATGGCATAAATTATTTTATGATGACTTTATGATGACAAACATCACCTAGTACCTCCCTTTTCTCCAATATCTATGCTATCTCTATGTCATTCTTGACAAAACTATTCTCTAGAGAGTTCTTTAAAAAACTTTCAGGTCTTTAATCACTGCAGTTTCTCTTCCTAAACACCCCAATGATTCAAATCTTGCTCAATGTACAAGGATAAAAAATGGATTCAGAATTCAACTGAGACAAACATATCAATGCTAAGCCATGTGGTAGGATTGCCTTTTATATCTCGCAATTGTATTCACATGTAAACATACTAGTATGAAGGTTACCTTTTTAAAAATGATATCTTTTCATTTTGTCAGTTACAGACTTTTGAAAAAAACCTAAGTTTGGTAGGTGTTTGAAGTGGAAGAACTTTTCCTTCCAGTGAAAAGACAGTCTTTTAAAAATAAAAAAGCAAATTAAAAATAGTGATTTATTAGAGGTGAACTTACCAACTACAGAAAACTTTAAGTAGCTAGACCAAAGAAAACAAAAAAATAAAGTATATGTAAAGCAATACTCTCCTAGCCATGGAGTCTTTGCAAGGCAGATTTGTGTTTCAGATCCTGCAGTCTCTTTAGCCCTCCAGGGTGCTCAGCTGACCCACAGGGAGAGAAAAAGCTTCAGTGCTTTACAAAGAGATTCATCCAGTGCAATTAGTCTCCTAAAAGGACCATAACTTACACCTAAGACCACAAAAATTGAACGAATACTATCCATGGAAAAATCAGCCAGACAAAGCAAGAAGAAAAGGAGGTTCATGTGCAAAGGGGTCTTTGCAGTAACTCTTACTTTGTATTATCTTATTAATCTTTTTTTTTAATTATTTTTATTTTAAAATGGACTCAAAACTCATATTTTTATATGTTTCATCCAAAAGATCAGAAAGTTCCCAAAGTTAAGAAGAATGTCTATGAAATCAACCCAATAAACCTGGTAACATCAACAGTGGCCTTTTATCTTTACTTTTTAAAGGTAAAAACTGAAAATCGTGCCCATTTAAAGCAAAATTAAGAAAAAGATCTATTTCCTATATTTTGTAGAACAATGACAGAAGAGAGTGCAGCTTTAGCTATTACTGGTCATACTATTGCACCTGAAAATAGTTGTTGTGTATTCTTACAGTAGAACAAAGGAAGCTAAATCTTACCATTTGCTTTCGAAATTCCTTTCCTTGCTCTATTACCATGTTTGTTTTCAGCACACTCAAAGCTGCATTCCATTTTATATACCTTGTAATTTGTGGCCATGTCATCTGAGCTTCTCATTTCAAAACCAATCAGCTCCCTATTCATTCACCTGCTCCTGGGTTTTGAAATACTCACTATGCACTTATCGTCTCTCCAGTGTTGTTTTAGATCCTTTTCTAGTTTCTGCTGGTTTTGCTCTTTTGAATTTTGTATAGAAATAAGCAAGGTTTCTGTTATAAACAAATATGTCATCATGTCCTCTTTTTCATTTGCATTCATCAACAGTTTCTCAAGTAATTCTTCAGTGACTTCTGAATATTCTGCTGCATTACTCTAGTAAAGCAGGAAATTCCCAAGTCTGCTTTTGCACCCTGAAAGAGTGCTTAATTTATTAGTAGACAACATGAAAACAGTTATGTGCCAGGTTGCATTCAAAGCTGAAGAGATCCTTTCTCCTAATTCCAGCATTCAGATTAAGCTACAAACCAAAAGCACACTTATCACTTTAATTACCTTTCCTTTGGGCAAGGAAATCAGACAGTTAGGAGAATAAAAATCTATATTAGCATTTATTTTGTTTTTAATCTTATAATAGCATGCACTTACGAATAGGACTTAAAGAATCCGTTTATAGGTGAGCTTAGAGGTCAACATTACCCCAAAAAAGGTGCTCACAATATGCAGAAAAGAACTGATACTGGGATGACTGCTTATTGTCTTACTTTTTGCTACATGAGAGGCTAAGTTTTGAAGCAAAAAGCCTAAATATTTGCCTTCAGAGCTTTTAAAGACTTTTGAAGTCTTCCTTTTTTGAAAGAAAATTTAAATATGATAAATCAGGCTGGCAGAGGGGATACAGTTACATATTTTTTAATTATAAATTAAAAAAAAAAGAATTTTTCACCTCCCCAGTGTATTTGGTCAGCCTTAACTACCTTACCTTACCTACAAAGCTTAACCTGCCCAGACAAGCTCTGCAGCTATATTCCTATCCTAATAGAAAAGGGTTTGAAAATGGCTTATGAGTTTACTCTTCCAGTAGTGAATATTTACAAAATGTTTCATGCTTCCAGAATGATCTTGTACTTTTATGCCTGCTTAATAATATTTCTTATGAACAAGGGATCCAGTGTGGACGAAGAGCCTGTGTAATACGTATGTCTTCTATAAGTCCACATCTTGGTCTCTGCACAGTCACCAGACATTGAAACAATTGAAGTAATATAATTAGTATTGGCCTTAGACTCTGGTTTTCCACTGATACAACCATAGAGGTCATAACAATCTTTCAAGTGGTGAAAACCTCTTAATAATATCTCATCTATATTGACTCAGGGATGTCATTATTATATAAATTCCAGAGTTCAGAAACCATTTTTTTTCAGTCAACCATGCTGTTACAAATGGATATCTGAAGACTCACACAAACCTTAGAGGATAACCTGAAATCAACTCATACAGTTCACCATATTAGTATCAATAAATATGAGGAAAACACTTTAAACTGAGGTAACTGGGAAGAAGTCTCATACTGTCTTGCCACAAAGATGTTCCTGCAGACGAACCTGAGTAAACTTGAAGACTACAAAAAAGGAACAGAAGCTCAAAGAGAAGCTGTGACACATTCCACTTATTGAAAAGACACATTCATAATGGGTGAGCATACCTCTTCTTCAGAATGGTCATTTTAAAGATTATGAAAAGTAAAAATGCACTGAGAAACACTGAAGAATAGCAGCATCTACAAACAGGACTCTTAACTCATCTGAATTTTAATCTCCCTTGAGTTTTCAAAAAGGTACCTCATTTACGTCATCAGTCTGTAGTCATCCTCTAACAATTCATTTAAGAAGATCCTGCCTTCTGCTTCCTTCAGGCAACAGTGTTAGACCATAGTTCCTCACAAAAAACCCACTGTGATCACTTAATGGTCAGTTGCTGAACTTACAGAGTGACAGTGACAGGCTTACACATTGACCACCTATGACTGAAAAAGCAAAGTGCTACTTAGCTGGAGTAGGACCAGTTGAAATACAAGCTTTTTCTTTTAAAAAGACACTTACATGGATGCTGAATCTACCAGATGGTCATGCAAAATTGTTAATATGAGACCAGCTAATCATATGCATCCGCAAATCTTTTGACTTAGTCATTTTGAACCAGATCAAACCTGTCAGTATTTCCTGCTCAAACGTTGAAATATCAAAATATATTTCCATAAGATTTGCATTGGTTTTCTTATCTCCCTCATTTATAAAGTTAATATTAGATTCAACATCTGGTCTATGGTGTCTCTCATACTCTCTCTGATAAGAATGAAAGTTCTTATAGTTACCTAACTTATACCTACCTCACTTTTGACTTACTAAGACAACAGCTTTAGGGTGTAAGGAGGGGAATCCCTAAAACTGATATGGGAAAGAGAAGTCCATTCGGGCATTGAAATATTCATGTGTCCAGCTTTTCTCACTGTTCATATAAAAGAAGTCAAATTTTTCTTGCTATTTCAGTGGACAGCAGCCTCTTCTGAACATGTGTCACATATTACAATTTACAATTGGTTTGTTAAAAATGGGGCAATTAAGAACTATTGAAAACAAAAGGATACTTAAGTTGAATGATCCCAATTAAAGTTCATAATGAAAAAACTTAAAACTCACTGTGATGTTTTAACCCCAGCCAGCAACTAAGCACCGTGCAGCCGCTCACTTGCTTCCCCACCACTCAGTGGGATGGGAGAGAGAATCGGGAAAAAGAAGTAAAATTCATGAGTTGAGATAAGAACAGTTTAATAGGACAGAAAGGAAGAAAATAATAATGATAATAACAATAATAAAATGACAATAATAATAATAAAAGAATTGGGCTATACAAAACAAGTGATGCACAATGCAATTGCTCACCACTCGCCGACTGATGCCCAGTTAGTCCCTGAGGGGCGACTCCCCCCAGCCCCACTCCCACCAGTTTCTATAATAGACATGACATCCCATGGTATGGAATACCCCGTTGGCCAGTTTGGGTCAGCTGCCCTGGCTGTGTCCCCTCCCAACTTCTTGTGCTCCTCCAGCCTTCTTGCTGGCTGGGCATGAGAAGCTGAAAAATCCTTGACTTAATCTAAAACACTACTTAGCAACAACTGAAAACATCAGTGTGTTATCAACATTCTTCTCATACTGAACCCAAAACATAACTCTATACTAGCTACTAGGAAGAAAATTAACTCCATCCCAGATGAAACCAGGACACTCACTAAGGCAGAACAGTTTTAATACCTTCTTCTTGAAAAAACTTCAATGCCACTATTTCACTGTAGTTCAGGTTTCACGGATCCAAAAGAAATCGATGTTACCTTCTTAAGTCACCTTTTGCAATCAAAATACATTACATTCCCTGTGCATGCAATTTTCAGTTTTACTGTGAACTTTTACCAATATTTACAAATAAGAAGTTCAGATCAATAAGATTTATAAAGCATTTTGCACTATAACTAATGTGTAAAATATATTCTAGATATAAAATATTATAATACAAATTAATCTTTCTTAGAAAAAAACATGTCAATCAGATAATGTGAAAAAATAAGGCAGAACTAATTAAACTAATAAGATGACCCTGGGGGCTAAAGAACAATTGTTTGTATATTTTCAAATACATATTCTATATCACGCATTTAGTAACCACTCTCCTCAGTTCTAATTTCTCTGAAGTTTACCATCATTTTGCTACTTACCTGCCTATTCAGGTGTTTCTTCAAACTTGAAAGAATTGAGTCCCAAGTCCTTTCAAACTCTGCTAGCCTAGACTGGACAGAAAAGGTTATTTCCTTTTGTTCTGACTGTAAGCACTTTCTTTGCAGAACTGAGACCTTATAGACATGTTCCAACAGAGATTGCTGAAAGCTATCTGGAAGATGTGTGAACAACATTACCATTTCTTTTTCTACCTAATATGAAGGGCATTGACAATTAGCTTTTGCTTAAGAGCTAAGCTCTGTCTTATCTGTGATGATAAGAGTTAATATATTAGTGTGTGTTTCAACTCTGTTCTCATCCTCTAAATTGAGGAGTGTTTTACTGTGTTTGGATTACTCTCCAGTCTATTCAGACTATGGGGGCTCTATTTATCAGAACATATATGTTTATTAGTCCCTGAGAAGTCAATAACAACTTTTTCTTACCTGTTTAGCTGATTAGCAGTAGCACTAATCTCATACCTTTAAAAGTCAAGCTTTTTTGGTAGTTAAGAATACACCCTGGCTGATGTAAGTACTTTAGAAATTGAATGCATGGGGTTCTTTTATTTTTACAATATGCATTACTATATAAATGAAAGTGGGTTTAGTAGTAATAACAAATTTTCGAAAATTAAAAAGGACCCCTCTATGAAGTCAGACGTTTGTTTCTGATGTTTATTAAAAAAACCTCGTGAGTTCACTGCAAAAACTCTTCACATTCTCTTCACCAGGGGTGTTAATTTTAATCCTCATTTGTAGGACATGCACTCATTGCTCAAGCTGTAAGACTTATTAACACTTTCATAAAGCTATTATCAAGTATTTCATTGCATATTGATAAAAATGGACAGAAAAAAAGCTAATCACCTCATCCCCTACATATTCCTAGCTGAAGGTTCCACCCAGGCAAGCCAAGGGCAATGGCTTTGGATCATAGCTTTATCATCAACAGTTTGTCTCAGTGAGGTACCATGAAAATGTTGTAACCCAGACGTGAACTGAGAGACATGTATTCTTTCTAAAACAAACAAATGACCACAACAAAAGAACAAAATTCTATTGCACTTCTTGAAAATAAACTAAAATCTCCAGGGTAGTCTTGTCACCAGCCTTTGAGGACATAAAATCCAGGAATATTAATCAGAAACATTCCAAAAGTCTCAAATATTTTGTTCATTAAAATCTTTTCATTACTGAGTTTGTATCCAGATGTTCATGAAACACCTTTCAAACTAACTACAAATTTCAAGCCAAATTAAAAATTATATTGACTTTATCAAACTCAAGGTGAAATTTCACTATGGTGTGGTTGGATTACTCTTATAAAAGTGCTTATTCTAAGGAAAGAATATAAATGTACTCTTCTCCCAGTTAGAAGTGTTAGATGACAGACATAATGTTCCTAACATCTGCTGGTCATTAGTCCCTGTTTTATTAATTTGTTGTTAGGACCTTCATTCTCATTTCCACTACTTAAATTATACTGAAAATAGGAATGGACCACAGGCAACACTTTAAATATGAACTATTTGAACCTTTGAGTTTCAAATTAAAAGTATTTGAGATATGCTCAAATTCAATACTTTCAACTGAAATTCAAAGCAAATTCCTGTGGTGGTGTTGTTCTGGGTTTTGGGGGTTGTGTTTGTTGGTTTGGGTTTTTTCTTGCCTTACAAAGGCAGCTCTTTTTATGAAATTTGTTTCCCAGAGAACATACATTCTTCAAGAATAGATGAAATATGAGAGTTACTTTATTTTTTTACCCAAGATCATTTACAAGTGCCTTGGAAAAAAATCAGAATTTGAAAACCAGTTCCAGTCTGTTCTTAAATTAAAAATTCAACTTATAGTTTAATCATAATTAGATCTTAATAGTACCTCTGACAAACAGAAGACTTGTACATTTTCGACTCTAAATTAGATAATTTTTTGTAGAATGAACAATAGTGTATTAAATACTACAAGACTGATTCAAGATTGAATTTTTGTTCATTTTCACCAAAGTGGTACAAACATAGTTCCAGCTATTACTATTACTATCTATGGTGCGTTAACCTTTGCTGCCTGCCAAGTGACTACCAAGCTGCTCTCTCACTCCCCCTCCTCAGCAGGGCAGGGGAGAAAATAAGATGAAAAGAGTTCATGGATCAAGATAAGGACAGGGAGATCACTCACCAGTTCCCATCATGGGCAGAACAGACTTAACTTGGGGAAGCTTAATTTAATTTATTGCCAATTAAAAGCAGAATAGGATGGTGAGAAACAACAACAAAACTAAAAACATCTTCTGCCCCCCACTTCTTCCTAAGTTCAACTTCGCTCCTTCATTCCCGACTCCTCTACCTCTTCCCCACCCCAAGCAGCACAGGAGGGATGGGAAATAGGGGTTGTGGTCAGTTTAGAACACTTCATCCCTGCTCCTCCTTCCTCCTCACACTTTTCCCCTGCTCCAGCATGGGTCCTCTCCATGGGGTAACAGTCCTTCAGGAACAGACTGGTCTAACAGGGATCCCCCATGGGCCACAGTTCCCGCCAGAAAACCTGCTCCTGCATGGACTCCTTTCCATGGTCTGCAGCTTCCTTCAGGCATATCCACCTGCTCCGGCATGGGGTCGTCCCTGGGCTGCAGTGTGGAGATCTGCTCCAACATGATCCCTCATGGCTGCAGGGGGACAGCTGCCTCACCACGGTCTCTTCTGTGGGCTGCAAGAGAATCTCTGCTCTGGCGCCTGGAGCACCACCTCCCCCTTCTTCCTCACTGACTTTGGTGTCTGCGGGGTTGTTTCTCTCATATTCTTCTTGTTCCTCTCTCTCATAGCTGCTGCACAGCACTTTTTACCCTGTCCTAAATACATTATCACAGAGGTACCACCAGCATCGCTGATTGGGCTCAGCTTTGGCCAGCGCTGGGTCCACTTTGGAGCCAGCTGGAACTGGCTGTGCCCAACATGGGGACAGTCCCTAGTCTCTTCTCACAGAGGCCACCCCCGCATACCCCCTGCTACCCAAACCTTGCCGCATAAGCCAAATACAAGACCATAATTTGAAACAATTTTATGCTGCTTAACATTCTCAAAGTATACTGATATTTCAGCTTTACATGCTTCCTAGGGTTTTCTGTAAGACAATGTTAGTGATTTCTGCAAAGGTCTGGGTTCAAATCCAAACTATAACACTCTTTTTTAATGCATAGAATAATTTTAGGCAGAGAGATAGAAGAAGGCTTCCATCAGCGCAGAGAGGTTCTCTAGCGAAGCTGCAATAAGAGTTGAGATAAAAAAAAATGTTTTTAAAATGGAGCTCATTAAGTTTCTGAAAGGAAGTTTATAAAGTACTTGCTGATGTCATGAGACTGAACAGCTTTTCTCTGTGTGCTATACTATATCTTTACTGTGAATCATACCATTTACATGCATACCTGTTGAGTAGAGATGGCATGGAGAGCTGGGGAGATGCACTGGTTATTCTGGAAAAAAAAAAAAAAAACCTTAGCTAATCAAAAGTTAAATTAAGGAATTGGGCTTGAACAGAAGGCTTCAAATCTCTGTGTACATGAACAGCAAGAATGAGGCAAATTCCTGATGATTCTGGAACCACAGTTTAAGATAATACTTACGCTACATGAATTGGCATTTCACCCTTCCTTTCCCACAGGCCACCAGAATTTTCCTGCTCGTGCAATCCTGTGGTGAACCAAATTGAGAAAGTGATCTGAGTTAAAATTAATCTGGAAAAAAAAGGCAGTTTTACCTCTGATTGGTTCCCTGATCTAGTTCAATGAGCAGCAGTGCAAACATTTCTGCTAGCCCAAGGGAGGAAGCAAAGCGGGGTGAGAATAAGCTGTCAGGTAGAGAAGGAGGTCAGGACTGCTGCTTAAGGCAGCAGTGCTAGCTGACAGTGTACTTGGAACTGCAGCTTGAGGTGTTTCATATTTGCATTTTTTTCATCAAAACCAAATCTTCATGTTCTGCTCTTGATTAATTCTGATGTTCCCTGAGAAAGGACTGCAGTATGAATCTTTACTTATGAATACTTAAAAAGTATTAGCCAGATGTTCTGCTTTCTTGAAATGAACAACAAGGTTTATTAATGAAAACAAAGGTGGGGTCAGTATTGACAACAGTGAGGCAATAAAAAAAGAGCCAGACCAATAAAAAAAAACCCTAAATAAAAGGATAGTACTCCATCAGTTCAGACCAACAATCTTTACAGCATAGTCTCTAGCTTTTAGCAGCTCCTGTCATTGAATGTTGTGGAAAATTAGCTCTCATGAAGTGCCTTATTTTTAAAGGTATTAATTTGATATTTGAATAGTTTTGCACATGTGTAGCTGTTAGGCATGAAAACTAGCTGAGGAGTGAATCAGTATTTTGATCTGCAGTGGTTATAACTTTTAAAACAGTGATGTTTCCTCGTAAGACTAAGATTCAATTTATGTAGCTATAAACAGGGAAGACTCACACAAACCAGCCTTCTGTTGGAAAACCAGTCAGTTGAATGTACAGCCTTGGATTCATAGAATGACTGCTGCACTGCAGATTATATTAATTTAGAGCTGAAAATCAGCAAATACACAGCAACTCTTGCATGACATCTGTACAATGCTGTGAAACAGCAGTTGAAATGAGGTAAGGATGCAGCAACATGTCATCTAGCAGTATTTGCTACCCTGTGACAAAAGATCACTTACATGGCAAAGCAATCACCTGCTTTTTCACACATTCATGGATCATAGACTCCAATTAAATACAAATAGCTTCAAATATTTGGCAGGTAAGCAGACTTCATAGGTATTGCTTAAGAAAGCAAATTGAGGAAATCAGTTCCAGGTGACCAACTGATTCTTCTGATCGTTTTGATGGCAATATCTAAAAGAAATAGTATTTGCTCAACTATGCAGCAACAGAGAGCATTTCAGTATCCTGGGCTCACGAGGCAGAAAGATGTGATGCTTTGTTATAGCTGTCAACAATTTGCTGCATTGCAGGCTAATAGTAGTGGTTTAGGACAGCAGTGTTAACACTAATGTTCAAAGACTCAGCCATTAACCAGCACACTCGGGTTCTAAAATAAGATATTAATTGAGCACACGGGAGTGTTAAAATGCAAAAAATATTGTCTGTTAATTTTTAACATCAGTAGATTTCTGCTAGATCTTTACCTCTGCTATTACAGCAACATAACAAAATCGGAAGCAGACTTTTCATGCAGCAACCTTCTCAGAGAATTGCTTATACAGTTGGACAGATGAATGCAACAAAGAAATGGTAGATATCTATTTCTGCTCTCTCTTTTACACATGCATACAGAAACACTCATGCAAAAGCACACATATACATTTTGTTTAATAAACCCAAATATCCCTGGTGCCTGATACATATTTGTAGCTTGCTTTTCAATATTTCACATCTGCTTCATTAGAATACATTAGAAAAAATCCATACATAATAATAATAAAGGATAGATGCTGCAAAATTCCATAAAAAGTTATAAATAATCAGATTTTGTTGCCTGACTGAAAAAATCAACTATTTGATTCTCCCAAACATTGATATTCAGCAAGACATTGTCTCCTTCCCACGTCTAATTTTTGGTAGCTATCCAGCAGTGAATAAAGATTTCAAGAACAAACACACACTGGCACAGAAAATCACAGCATAACTTTATATGATTAAGGTTGAAAAGAATTATTCTGCTTAAAAGGCATGTCCCCTGTATTCCTTATTTCCATGTGGATTTCCCTGAAACTGTTTTTTGTCACTGGGATTTTAGGTGAACCAAAATTAGTCTTTGGAGCCAGGGGTTCCCAAAATTGTACCAAAATTTCCATAAACCCAACAAGTCCTTCTAAAAATTGTAGTGTTATAGGAGCCCAAACTGTGTTCTAATGGTCCCATCGCTAAACCTAATTACTTAATTTTCCACAGCTAGTGTGCAATGCCTATTACCTTCAGGTCACAAGCTTGAAAATGTCATTCATATAAGGTTTTTTGTCTCTAGAACACTACATGTACATTCAATAAAGTAATGGGAAGGCTTATGTACAGAAAGGGTGAAAAAAAAGCTTTGAAGGCAGTCAGTTGCTAAATAGCTTGTTGGCTTAAAGGGACATACTGTGACCACTGAACCAGAGGTACAATCCTGTACCATTAAATTGAACCCTTCCTATCAGAGGTCCCACCTAACTTGTAGGCATGTTGCTAGCATCTGTTTTTGTCAGAGGTGAATGTTATATGGGAGAAAATGAGCCTTGCCAATTTGCACACCCAACTTAAAAGAATTAGTCATGTATAGGTCATTGCAGAGTATGATACTATTTTTCTACCTAGGTGATTAAACTGGAAGGTAACATTAATCAGTCAGCATTGATTAACTGAAAGGGTGATGAAAAACATTTTTTTTTTTTTTAAGTCCTGAAATCAAGGTCAAGAGATTTCAGTACAACATTATCTGTGATATTTGGGTATTTTGTTTCTTGGACTGCTTTGGTAGAAAGTGGAGTTTGGAAGTGAAGGGACTGCAACAGGGATTGGTGGAAGAGCCTGGAGGCTCTGATGCTGAGATGATGGCCTATGTGCAAAGGATAGGCTATGAATGGGAGGTTGTAGTACTAAAGGGACTCTTTAATGCTAGAGGGCATGAAGTATTAGAGATGACAGGTACATCTTTACTTTTTTTTCATATTGAAACTTTCTATACCATCAGAGATCCCAGATATTTGCAATGGATGTGAGCTAGCACCCAGGAAAACCTCAACTTTCAAATATAAGTGGTTTTGATTTGCTTTTCCAAACTGGTTAAAAGAAATAGCATTAGGTAAGATTCCTTTTTTTCACCTCACCTGGGGGCCTGAGCATCTCTCCCTAAACTTTTGAGCAAACCAGAAAAAGAGAAGGGGATCTTTAGAGGATTTAAATACTTTTCTTCCCATACATTAGCTAAAACCAAGGGTAGGGTCCACACTTGTGAAGCAGGCAATGTCTTCTCCCCACCTGTTCTTTGACCCAGGATTTGGAAATAGCCTGTGCTAGATCCTCTTACTCCAAATTGTGCCAGAATTGAGTAACAGATGGGGCCTTTTGAAAGCCTTTTTCTGAGCCAACATTTCAGGAATCCCTGATTCTCTAACAGAGATCATAATCTCTGGATCACAAGTTAATGATGAGGTTTTAAAAAGGAAAAAAAAAAAAAAAAAACCTAAAATGCTGATGCCTAAACCACGTCTGTGATTTCTTTTCTTGAGCTTCCAATCCACTACTAGATTCCTCAAGGCACATTGTAAAGAATCAAACTTCAGAACCTACAAAGACTATCACCACCATTTGCCTTTTGTTGCCTTGCACACATATTTTCTTTCTAAATGTCATTTTTTTTTCCCCAGGCCCTGCTCTCTCTTTGATTTTTATGATAGCGTTTAGTGGAGAATATGACATTCATTTTTTTTCAGGCAATTTTCAGATTAAATCTCATCTACAATGTAATATTTTGATGCTTGTATTCCCAAATTACTTATCCAAAGTGGAAAAAAAAATCAAAAAGATAACTCCAAATCAGCATACATATTTTAATTCAAAATTCATGCCATTAGTGCAGATACAGGTTTTCAATACAATCTTTATCCTGAAGGTATTTTTAGGCCTTCTACCCTCCACTGAAGCAGAAGGAAAGCATATATATGACAAAAGGCACCAGTGCCTTTTGCCATCTGTGGGTGAGTATGCAGTAAACATATGAACCCCTGGCTTTTGCTATTTTGTAAGAAAGTCATTATATAGAAAGACGTTGAAAATAAAACAGATGCACTGTTTTCTCTCATTACTAGGCCTCATCCTTTTGTTAAATTCCTCTTGAGCTATGGCCTTAGGGATACTGCTGTAACGTAATTCCATAAGCCTTCTCTAGTCCACATTTCAGATTTTTAAACCTCGATGTCATTGCAGTAGTTGGCGCATACTGGAAGAACAGATGCTAAATGTTAGGAGATGAGTTTCTCAATCAGGCCTAGAACCTGACATGGCCAATTTACATCTCTGACTGTAAGAGCTCAAAGAGAAAAGGAAAGCTTTCATCATACTTTTGATAATCTGCAGAGTGCAACCCCATGTCTTTAGCTGATTATGATATTGCTATCATCTGAAAAAAGCCTATGGAAATCTGTTTCTTGTGAGGTTACAGCTTCACCTTTTTGAGCTGAGTCAAAAAGCCTCAAACTTTGAATTTGCTTAAATAAACTCAGCATCATAAATATGCGTGAATAAAATACTATCAAAATGATACTGTCAATTCAGGGTAGCCATTTCACAAAGTAAAACAAAGGAAGAAGTATGTTAGTGTCAGTAATAAATATGAATATTTTAATATTGGTATCAGAAGCCCTAATTCAAAAGCCCTCAATTAGCTTGTACTATTTATAATAAGACTAAAAAGAAGACACACAGAAAGAAATTTAAATTGCGGGGGAAAGAATCAACTGTAATTTGATCAAATAGCTGATTTCTCTTTTGCTTTAAACATGTAAAATCTAGGAAAGTGTTAATTATTATGTAACTTTCTATTTCATTTGAGCATTCTACAGCCAACTTTAGAAAGGGCATAGGGACTTAATTTGTCCAGTGAGGAACTATCTTCTCTCAGCAGAGAGGAGTAAAGGTTCAGGGACACATTTCCTGGCTCAGTTAGTCCAGCTCAGTTGGTGTCAAGGGAACAAAAATCTCCCACAATTGCTTGAAGTCATATGGATATTCAAATTAGTTCCTCTACCTCTCTTTTCATAACCTCAGTATAGGGGACATTTCAAGGATGGGGGAGATTATGAGTAGAGGAAAAGCCAGATGACATGCTTCAGTGATACTTCAATGATGTATGTTCCCTAGTGAGCTGAAATGATTCAAATGAAAGTTTGTTTGAATTTGTTAAAAATTGACCTTAGAAACTGAAACAAATTACAGAACATTTCCCATTAGACTTACTTCTTGGACTTCTTATTTTTAATTATCATGCATTTCAATAGAATTGAGAGTCTCCATTCATTGCTCATGACCCTGCTATATAAAGGAAAATGTTTTTCCTCTTACTGTAGCCAGTGTGCATGTAAATTCTGCTAGTTCATGCCCATGAACTTCAGTGTGGTGACAATGGTGAAGTTCAGGAGAATTTGACCCGGAATGATTAGGGGACTGCATTTTGTTGCCCCAAAATAAACAGGTTATACCTAAGTTAACAGAAACTCATGTGAATGTGAAAAAGAAGCAAATAAGAATTAATACCTTACTCTGTTGTTCCAAACACAAGTTGTTTTGTTTAAGTTGCCATTTAAAATTATTTTTTCTTAATTACATACATGTTAATTGTGAAAACAGAAGGTATTGCATATTTATGTGCAAACAAGATCTGTTTAGTGATCAGCTGGATTTTGTCTCAGGTAAGCACTTTAAAATGTATTGCAGTCTTAAAACCCATTCAAGTTGTTCCTTTTATGTGATTAGATTGTGATCTGATCTTTGGTGGATAAAGCTAGATTTCTTGAAAAAAAGTCTAGTGTACACTGTTTACCATCACAAACTTAATTCAGAATTAAAAAACTTCATGTCACCCACCAGATATAAAACTACAGAGTGGCTACTTGTGACAGCTAAGAAAAGAACAGATATTCCCAATTTTAAAATACTGAGAGATCCTCACATAACAATGTTTTTTTCCCCTACCTTATACAAAAGGTAACGTTCAGGCTTTGGGGTTTTTTTTAAACACTTTTGAAATCAAGCACAAACATTGTTTATGGAAAGGAAGCTAGTATGAAAAATGAAAGGAGCTTATTTTATTTTCAGGGTAGGACATCCATATTGTTCTCAAACTGTGTATGTATTTTGGAAGTATAACATGTAGACATAAACCCCCCCAAAAACCTTACAGTAATAGTAACAGTATCAACAAAATAAAAAAACATGCCAGTGTCCTAGCCTTTTCTGAAGTTTGAAAAATCTTGATTCAGTCATTGTATCTTTGGAGATAAAAGCTGCAACATTTGCAATGTGGTCACATAGGATACATTCAAAAGGTATCAGGTGTCTTCAAAAAAAACATGGGTAGCCAGGCTTATTCAATTCTGGTGTCACATACCAGTTAGGAACCTGGTGTAACAGGGTGTGTGAATGCTAGGAACTAGAGGTGTCAAGACACTGTACCCAGAAACAACATCAGAGCCTGAACAGATGGTTGAGGAGAGAGGAGACAGTATGCATCAAGTCCAGGAGGTGAAACAAAGCCTTGACCAGGCATTGCAGTCAAATCAAAAAGACAAGGAATTTATTTACTGAGGTTTGGGATAACAGGTAGATGAAAGATTCAATGGGAAAAGGAACCACAGAGAAAGTATGATAAGGAAACAAAGACAAGATAAGCACTATGTCTTATGCCAAAGGAAGTAACAGAGCTTCTGGTAGATGACAAAATGTCAGAAGTATTTTTTTACAGGCACTCTGCTGGCCTGCAATCAAGCTTTGCTTGGGAAAGGCATTACCTGTGCTCTCCGAGATATCTGACTGCTTATGGAATGATTCAATTCTACACAGATTTTTTGCTCTAATGTTAAATAAAATGCAAAGATGAACAAATAGGAAAATATAAAATTTTCCTCTTCCCAGACAAGGTATATATGTGTGTATATTTAGACAAGAGAGTGAACTGTTTAGGAATCTGCTTTGAGTGAACAAAGATAACCAAGATACTTGATGCATTATCAAGAAAAACTCATGCAGAATCTCATTCTCTGTTTATGGGAATTGGGAACAGTCATGGATAGAATGAACACCAAGAAATTTTCAGGAACAGAAAGGGACACTGCCTCTATATATGATATGTAGATAGACCGGGGGATATTTCTCTTTTCAGCAGCCCCTTCACCTTCATATAAGCAGAGAGCAGTAAGTCTCCAAACACCCTGTTAAAAATCCAGAGGGTGTGGAGTTTGAGTATGGTGGGGTTTGCCCTCCAGAAAGTGGGAATAATTTAGATGACCTGCATAGTTCCCAGATGACCTAATAAAGATGCAGTCTAATTAAATCATAGTCATTGGGTCTTGTGTTTCCTTTCATGTCCAGGACAAAACCCAGGTTTTGTACATTTTGTACACTCCCCTGAAGAGAAAGAGTTCCATTACTTTTTAATGGCTACTTTCTTCAAACTTTGCCTTTGAGTCTTTGTAAATCTATGTCATTCCTCTTTTACTGAGCCAGTCAAAAGATATGTACCTTGTAATGAAAGATGTGCCCTTTGAGTGATTTCACAAGAACACCATCCTTTATCATGATGTTGTGTTAGGGCGCAATTGTGGGCAAGATGGAGCATAGTCATACTGATTCCAGTGTCCTTGCTACCCAGGGGTTGCTTTCAGAGTGCTAAAGAGATGAAAGAGGCAATCAAGAAAGAGATTCCATTTCACTCTCTAGTGAAGGAACATTCAGCTTGTTTTTCTGCAGTGTGTTTCTGACGACTGCTGACACATGAATAAGAGAGACCTTAAGGCAAGTCCACATCTTCTCATAAGATGCAACAAAGGCCACAAGGCTGGCTCACTTTTTTCTTACCATCTGACTTCATTCCACTGGCATTCTAAGTAAAGCACCTCATAAGAACAAAATTTGTTACAAGAAAAAAGTAGAACTAAGCCAGGAGGGAAAACTCTTCATAAAAGAGGAGGTACAGGAACTTGGCAGGGATATAGACAGCTGCATTTTTGTCCTGCTTGCTTAATAGTGTAAACAACTTTTGTTGGTTAGCTTTGTATGTGACCATTCAGGAAACCCTCTATAAAGACAATGTATCTTGTCAACCATTTCCTGTGTGTGTAAAATGTAATTCGTCACCCTGCGCTGCCTTGGCAGCAGCCTTGTAAAGAACACACTGAATTAATGAATATTTCATAAAGATGTGATTTATTAGCATTCCTCTGCCTTTGCTTTGAAAAAGATCCATCCTTCAAAAGCTGAGCGCACAAAAGCTATCTGCAGGTATGGAAAGTAGACTGAACCCCCTGAAGACAAAACCAGGATTTCTTAATAACCTCTGGGCCATATAGACTTTAGAAGAGATATTTAGTCAATCTCATATTAATATTTTAGATAGTAAAGAAATGCAGTACTAAGCTATTATACTGAATTTGCCTGTCAGAACCATGAGCTATCACAAAAAAAATTATTACCGACTCAGAATTTTTCAGTTTCATATATTTTGATGAACATGTAACAAAATAGGTCACAGCATAGTACAAATACCTCTGGGCCTGCTGAGCTACTCACATTTCCATACTGCTACAGAGCACTTTTCCTTCCCAGAATTCACCAGTAAATCTACCATATGCACAAATTATGAAGTTGTACACACCTGTGCTTTTATCCCAACCACTAATGCCCTTGGGTACTCTCTAATACAACAACTGCTGTAACAACAAGTGTTCTTTTCCTATGATTACAAATATTTATTGTGTTCAATCAATATGCATAGTCCTGCATCCTACACAAAGATGTTCCTTTTCTGAGAATTTGCAGACTCTGACATGTGTTGCAACACAGACCCAAAATAAAACAGAAAATCAGGTGTGGTTTTGGTATCTCAGACACCTGATGCTTTCTATTGGTGGTATAAAAATATATTTTAACTGCATTTAATGAATCGCGCTGTTTCAAAAGTATTTGCATTTTTTCTCAACAGACATCTCTTATTTGCAGTGCTAGTGCAATCCCAGTATTACTTGTCCGCTGTGCATTTGATGCACAACACAGCTGGATTATTAAGCCCTTATCTTTAACTGTAGGAATTCATGCTTTCAATTCAGGAATCCTCTTATTCTGTGAAGATGGAAAATGCTGTATAATGTCAGATCGTTACAAAACAACACAGAAGTACTACACAACAAGAATCATCCATTATGATTGTGTTTAAAACTCCTAAACTAAAACTTTCTTGTGTCTCTTTCTCCAATGACTGGAAGATGCATAGCTCCTATGCATAGCTTTGGGATGTGAGATCAAAGGAGAAAGATGCATGTACATGGCAAGTTATAAAGACAGGTTGATAGATGATACTTTTGTAGTGATTCTTTTTTATAATCTGTTTTAATTAGTTAATTAAATAATTTTCAGTGGAAGAAGTACCCACTGTGTGTCTTTAGACTTCAGGGAGACAAATATGTACGGGAGGGGAAAGAGGCTTATGTTACAGGGTAACATTACAAACAGGAAAAAGAGAACTAAAGAACTCCTGAGGCATGCTCAAGCATAATATGATAAGCATGAGACAAGGAACCAGCAGGACTGGATGAACCTAACATCTGTATGGACAAAATTCCTGCAGAGTTTGTCTCAGAATCTGGAAAAGATTTCTCACTTACCAAGCTATGAATATAAGCCCAAACTGTTAAGGGAAAATATGGATATATTCTTCCTAGAAGTTGGCGCTTGCGCAGAGGCATTCATCTAGGAAAAATATACCTATAATCCATTAAGAGGGTGTACCAGGTATTGTGCACAGCTCAGATAAAGCTTATGAAATGCACAATCAAATATTGATATGATGTGCATAGAGAAATGAAAAACTATTGCATATTATCAGAAGATGACATTGTCAGACATGTCAGGAGAAAAGCTGCCTTCACTCCCTTTTAAGACTCATTCCCTGGAGTCTTGATGGATATTGTTGGTTTATTCTATGATCACCACAAAAGCGGAAAAACTGTGGTTGTGCCCATGTGACATTATTTTCTCTGTAGACGCAATCCTTTTCCTATTGCAGAAGTTGAAACTGTGTCAGGAGTTAGATTTCACTGACTACTAAGGGTGGATGAACATACTGTCAGACAAGGGAAAAATTTATTTACTCTAGTTTTTAAATATTTGTGGAACTAAATGAGGTAAAACAAATAGTTAGGCTGAGAGATTCGAAGGGACACTTAAGTGCAGGTTACTAATATATTGAAACAGCAAATGATTAAGTTAAAATTTTGCTGTACTTACCCTCCCCAGATAACTTGGCATACAATCTGACTTAATCACCTATCTAAATGAAAAATTGGAATTTTTTGGATGTTGTTAGAGATTTTGGGGAGGGTAGCACTGAACAAGAGGCTGAAGCAGTCATTGTATGTACTCAGTGGGTCATTAATAACTTACATTACATGAGGGATTTGCAGAGCAGTATCTTGTCAAGGAATTCCAAAGATAAGTTACAGTAAAAACTTATGTAAACACTTACTTAGGGCTTGAAGCCCATCTTCTTAATTCTTGTTAAATATCAGCAGATGCAGAACTGTTGGGAAAAGTCTTTGGAAGTCTTGGAAAAGGTTAATAACTTTACTAATAAAGTAAATAAAAAACCCTTTTCCTACAAGGTCACATCAACAACTGTGTATGTCAGTAGGTTAAAAACCTATCACAGCTGGGAGGTGGTTGTTAACTTCAGATGTGGCAGGAATAAGGGAATTCAAAGTGAGCACAAGATAAAAAAGTAAAGTTTGACAAATCAATTCTAATTGATTTTGTGATTTTTGGCATCATCACCAAAGAATGGTACAGAGTCAAACATGGAGGTTTTGTAGTCATTTGTGAAGCACATACACAAGAAGTAGGAAAAAAGTCAGAGTAGGGGTTTATAACTAAATTTTATAACTGAATTCTCAGATACAATTCAGATGCAGAACTGTATCTGAGAATACTGTGAGGAAATAGTAAGATAAGCTTGCACGCAAATCACTGGAGAGTCAACGTGTCACTGTGACTGATGCATTTCTTTTTTGGATAGCCCACCAGATGACGCAGAGAAAATAATGCCAGCACGCTGAATTTAACTGGAAAGCCATCTTTCCACAGAGGAAAAATAAAACCTGTTCTCATCACTGATGTGACACAAGATTATGTTAAAAGGCTGACTGGTCCTTAAACTGTATATTGAGGCAGGTCGGCTAATGCTGGCTGGATTACACAGTCATAACAAACTCGCATTGATGACATTATCACCTTCTGAAATTGGAAATAAACCAAAGAAAAATGGAATTATTTGGAGAAAGCTACCTACAGAGTTCACACTATTCAAAGGGAAAATCAGTCTAATGTAGTTCAAAAATAACTTGGGAGATAAAGGAAGAAATGTATCCCAACCCCTTAGATGTGAAGACCATTATAGATTGACCCAAATGTCTAAACTCAGTCTTTCACAGGACTTTCATGATATTACAGAAGCTTTGTGGAAAATTTCAATGACATTGTTGCTCCTATTACTGCACTGTGTAAAGAATAGAAGGCTAACAAAATAATTCTGGCCGAAGCTTTTCAGAGAGGCTTTAAGCGAGTAAAGCCCTTCTTGTCTAAATCTTTCTTGTCCCATCTTTGCTGTCCCAAAGTTTGAGAAAATATTTGAGAACATCTCCAATATTTGAGATGTGTTTATGAAATTTGGGACAGAGAAGGAAAAAAAAGCCACCTTGTTAATTTTCTTAAGGAAAAAAAAAAGTGAGCAAAAGTTTTCTATTATAGAGAAAGTATACTTTCAAGCAGCAGAACCATCATCTGATCGATTGCAAATGTAGGCATCTCTCATACTAGTCCTCTTTAATCTGGTTTGACAGAATGAAAGGAACATATTCTAAATTGCTATAATAGAGCCTTCTGCTTCAGGAATTTAGTATGAGAGTTGTTCATATCAAAGGTAAAATGTGCATATCAAAGTAGTAGATGATTTTTTCTGGCACTTTTCAAAATAGTAAATGGGATGTTTACATTTAAATTATGCAAATATATTTTTTCTTTTCTTTCTGCCTTAGCCTTTGGCTTGTGTCAAAAGAGACTTGGCAAACATCAAAGCACTGTAGTCCCTACCGGTGTCATCTTTAAAATAAATGTATTAGGCCATTTAACAATGTTCAATTTCCTGTGCAGGTCTCAAGATCACAGAAAAGCCAGGGAGAATAGGAGGGGAAATCCTTTAGAAACCTGCAGAGGTTTCTATAAACATTGTTAATGTAGTACATAAATATGATAGGAGCATTTCTTAGTGTCTCACACTAGCCACAGAATTCCTGATAAGTGATAGAAGACAGGGAAGACTGTTTGAACTTCAGGGGTCTCTACCAACTCATTATAAATATACAATATATTTGTATTTTAAAATTAATACATTATTTTTACATTACTAAGTAATACTAAAAAGAACCAATTGCCTCAATTAGTAACATAAAGCTTAATGCCAAACATATCACAAAGATATCAGATAGTACTGCCTAGACAGAGGATGAATTTTTCTTTCTGATTTTTTTTCCACTCTGCAGTTACCAATATGTAAGTTTTATTGCCACATTATGACTAACGACACAGATACTAACATTTTTTCTGTGATTTCATGAGTCCATCAAAGTACAAATGTGTATAATCTAGCACACTGATTTTCTACAAAAAAAAAAAAAAAGTTTTTTCTTACATAGCTTAAAATGTGTGGCTTTTCATATTGCTAAAACTCAGGGATTTCAGTCAAAGCATTTTGGAGACCTAGGTCTGGCGCTTTCTGATGCTACTGCTCTGCTGTCTGCCCTGTTTCTCCTCTGGAGGGTTATCTACGTATTGCCTGGACAGCTGGCCCTGTGTTTGAGAGTCTTCAGCACCCCAGACTTCAGTCAGCTGTATTATGTCAACTGCTTTCATCAGCATTTGCTCTGAGACACTAGTCTGTAAAATATGGGTGAACATGTCATGGAAGGGTCATACCTTAAACTGCCTTTACTGAGTCTACCACATCTTGCTTCTCAGTTTGATTGGGTATGCAACATGAACACAGGAGGAAAAGAGGAAACACAGTCAAAGCATAATCCTAGTGGTTGTTGTTTGTGGCTTTGGGGTTTTGTTTTGTGGGGGTTTTTAAAATTATTTCAGTATTCATATGGTTTGCAGTATTTTCCTTGTGTAATTCAAGTGAATGAAAACTCATAGCTCTGTGTTTTGAGCTTCTTGGGTCAACTGCAAAACCTAAGCACAGCAGGCTCACTGAAGAATGGCATTTTAGCCTTAATGCCCAGTTTTCTGTGTTTCAGTGATTTAAAACAAATCTTATTTATATGGCTTTTCAAGACTGTTATTATGGACTCTACCAACATGAATATAGACTTTAATATTTGAATAAAAGTATTCCCATGGACTGCTAAAAATTTACCTTTGTATGTTATCTTAATGTTTTCTTTTTGTATGTGCTGAGAACATGGCATTAAGTAATGAATATAAATAGCCACACTTGGTGAAGAATACAGATTTCTTTAGCAAGCAGTCTGAAAATGTTCATATGTTGTCATCTTAAAAATGTATTGCAAAAAAAGAGAATAAGGACAAGGATAATGCACATGTTTGTGAGTACATAAAACTTCTTAAATGACAATTGCTGTTTTATGATGTGTCTTGCTATACACTTCATAATGTGTATGTTATATCTAAATTCTCTTTAAAAATGTATGTCATGGTGAATATGCATGTAGGAGAAATTCAAAGGATTTTTAACTATTCTGAACTGCATAATAATGTATCTATTTATCTTCACCCATTCAGTAATATATTTATTAAGTTTTAATATACAGGTCTCCAACCTGCAAAAAATTCCACAGGGCTCCAGGTAGGACTATGCCTCTGAAAATTATTATAACTATCTTTACTGTGTAAATTAAATGTATTCAAGAAGTCTGATTTGAAGGCAGTGCTGAACATCTTTTTTTTTCTTTTTTTTACAAATAAATAAAAGCAATGCTTGTGAAAGGGGTGGATAAGTAATTCTGGACATTGATGCTCTGTTGAGTTATATAATAAGAAAAAGCATAGAAAATGACAGGTAATATCACAAGCAAAGTGTCCACAAAAGTTAAAACTAGTGAACCATCAAAAAGCCCTCAACCGTGCCTTCCTTTATATTGCAGGTGTGATCATCACAATTCATTTTGGTTCATGTTGTACATCTGAAATCTGGTTCTCTACAGCTGAAGAACCACTATAAATGCCTTTTGTAGTAAATTAAGATAAATATGCATTTTTTTAGGAAATCAGTTATCTAACTTTTTTACAAGATACTTCAGGATGACATAAACCTTTCCTATAAGTATTTTATTTCTCCATGTTCCCTATGAAGGCTGCCTGGAGTAATTAACAAGAAGAAGCAGAGTTCACGAAAGCCTGGTCAAGAATCTTACTCTCTTTACACATTTTTGTTGTTGTTTGAATATATTAGAAATCAGAAAATGAAAAAGAGTTACAAAACTGAGACCTTAAAATACATATTGCATTTATGAGGCAAAATTCCCCAACTGATCATAGCATTATAGGTCCAGATCAACTTTAGAAGCAATTACAGAGCAATATTTGCCCCCAAAATGCTATTGTTATTTATCCCATGTTAGTGCACTAGATTGTAAACACATTTCTAAAATTTGGCCATTATGTTGAAAAGTTTGGCTGACACAGAAAGAAAAGATACTATAAATAGTACCAGAATAGATACTCTGGAACACAATGAGCACAGAAAAAGAAAATACAGATCATAATTAGAAAGGAATTTTCAGAGACATGCCCAGTTACTGAGAGTAAATACTTCCATGGAAATGCAGAACAACCCAAGTGGCAATTATTAAGCTATTATCAAATTATTACAAGTTTCAGTAGAACTTTTTGACCTTCCAGAAGACTGGAATACAATCTTGCACAACACATGGCTAAGAGACATCATCCTTGTAGGAGAAGTAGTTCCCACCCAGTTAGAGTGAGCTATTGAGTTAACAACTACAAAATAAACAGTCAAACCATTCCTGGAGTCCACAGATATAGGAAATCAGAGGAGTCAGAACACCAGTAATAGTGGCCAGCTAATATTACCAGAATTGAGCACTTAGAGAGTTTTATGGTCCCAAATACTCAGACTATCAGGAAACAATAGACGCAACCAGATGCAAAAGCTCTTCTCTGCATCCTGTGGAGCACAAAATTCATTTCTCACTCCAATTTCATTGAACGTTAAGAGCAAGAAAGGAAAGCAAACCATATGTATAGTAATTTAAATGAAAAATTGGAAGGACAAAGTGAGTCAAGTGCTCAAATAGGTACCCCTTGAGTAAAATGTATCTCCATTCTTATTTTAGCCATATTTTATACAATCTCTGACACAAATGTTCTTTAATTTTTTTGTCCATCCAAACCTATTCATTTCAATAGAATTATAGAACTTCTTAAAATTTGCTTTAGAATTCTGAGAATGCATTTCCACTCTTTGCAACTTCAATGTAAATCTGGATTGACTACCTGTGAAACCATAGCACACTTCTGGAGTCAACTTACATATGAGATTTGCATCAGACTGGAACTGTATCATACAAATATAACTTTGTCTGTTATGTACATCTTTCGACATAGAAATTTTGCCATTTAATTTGGAATTGCTTTTGTTATACTCAAAAAAATCAGTGATTTTGAGTTCTGAGTAGACCTAAACAGGTATCAGCTTTGATCAGATCTCTTTTCTCTACCAATTTTAATCTGAAAAAATGCCAGTTTTGATGTTGTTACCAAAGGAAGTATCTTGTTAGCTGGTTTTACTAAATCTAATTTACACTGAGAAATATATTATTCCATTAGTGAATTGCTTTGCAAATAGACATATGTATTCATATAAGGAAAGTGACAGCTGTTCTTGATAATTTACCAATTTGTAGAAGATTCCTTAACTCACCAAATTGTATCTCATAGCTGAATGAAATATTGCAAAATATTTTTTCAGACCTGACCTCCAGGGATGAAGGTTTTCTTTGTATGACTTGTTAACTATTATAGATTATAAGAGAGAGACAATATAAAAATAACTTTTTTTTCTTTCTCTTTTGTTTCTTTTCCTCATGAGATGTCATAAAAAATGTAGGCCCTAGGGATCCAGGACCTAAAGTAAACATTTTAGTTAAAGTACCACAAGCAAGTCAAAGATTCCCAGACTATGAGAATGCAGTACACAGTGGAAAAGTTTTTTATTTTAAAAAAGGTTTCAAAAATGCTGAGAATTGGACTATGCTGAGACAATAGGCAAGCAAGAATAACGGTCAACTTATTGCCGTGGTACAATACAAATTCAATATTAACCGCAACAGAGATCTGCATTATAATATCGATGTTTTAGCTGATATGAATTTTTGGATCAAAGTGTTGTTCTATGAAGATTAAAGGCTTGTCTCCCACTAACTTTAGTGAGACCAATTCTCTCAACTTGTAGCATCTGACAAATTCATTATGAACACATAACATTCACAGGCTAAAAAATGAAATTAAATGGATACAAAATTTGAATGAATCATAGATATTGTCTTTCAGAAAGTAATTATTCTTTCAGAATGGCAAATGTATGAGTGATCGACATAGGAACAGAATTTTATTCTGCACTGACTTCCTATTTCAAGGTGACGTGCTTCTTTAAAACTGTATAGAGTGGCAGTCCTGGGCCAGTGAGTTTACCTAACGTATTTTAAAAACAGTTAATGCTGGAAAGAAACATTTTAGTGGAGAAAATTTCCTATCAGAATCAGGACAAAAAAGTCAAGTATTTTTCTATTTAACCAAAATGACAAAATGTGTCCTTATTAAGAATAATAATTAATAGTAATATTCTATGTAGTGTTCAATTATATGGAACTTAGTTATCGGGCCTGAAAGTAGCTCATGGTCACAAGAGTGTTCCAGACGCCTTTAGAAGGCTTTGAACAGACTAAACAAGATAGAAGAAGAAAGATCCCAATTAGAAAAACACAGGTGCGCATTCCACGATAAAGGGAACTTGGCACAAACAACCTCAATTCAAGGACTTATCTCGACCAATTGGACTAAGACAAGCCTTGCATGCTCTAATTAATATGGCCAATTATGTCCTATGTTTATGCGCGTGTATAACTAACCTTTTCTTACGTCTGTGCGCGTGGACAGTACCGATGTAACCAATCACCGTTTATGCTTGTGCGCGTGAACACCAAATGCTTGCATGCAGCAACCAATTAGAATTTCTAAACAACTTATAGAATTGTATAAAAATGATCGGCTAAGCTCAATAAAAAACTACTACTTTTGATCATCATATTGGTGTTCCATCATCCGGACCCCAGATGGATTAACCCTAAACCCTACAATTCTACATTTGTATATAGAGATATTTTATTTCAGGATGTGTTGTGCTATGGAATGGTGAGTAATTATTCTGTTTTATAGTTGGCAAAGTTAGGAACAGAAACAATTTCCATGTTGTTCCTACCATATTGACTGCAAAAGGCAGAGGGGAAGAAAGAAAAGTAGGACAAATGAGGAAGATGTAACTATGTGATCTGGCTACTCTATACCATTATAATAGTTCCGAACACAGCATTTATACAGTATGTAATTTAAAACACAAATTTTGGAACTTATTTCACCAAGAACCATGTAGACGTCCAGCTAACTTTGAAATATGGGATGTGCAGAGGTAAATCTTAATTTTATCTCCATTCTTGCAGTTGGTAGAAGAAGAATGCAATAAAGCAAAATAACAGCTTCTGTGTTTCATTGACAAAGCTTGTGTCCATCATGATGTTTCACTGATCACCTTTGTGAATGTGTCTTATTTTACTACTGATGCTGGTTTATTTTCTGTATGGGCCAAGTCACTATACCTTAGTGCCTCATCTCCCAGTTCTTTACTAGCTTTGAAGTCTTATAAAATGAAATAATAAAAGAAATGTACAGAATAAAACCTTTGTAATGCATTTGCATTCATTTTTGCTAAAGACTGTTCTCATTCTAGAGAGCCTTTTTGCTTTAAGAGAAAGTAATATGAGTGCATTGCTATGGAAACCTTTTCATCTTCATATTTTTTTCCTAGTGGAAAAATTTCATCACCAATTATGTTGCATTTTCTGTGGCTTGGAACTTCACAAGCATGCCTTGCTTTTACCTTTACTTCTGATTTTGACTTTGTTAATATTGTAATACATTTCTCCTAAAATAATAATTTTCTTGCTCTGTAAAATTTGTTATTTTTGCACCTAAATAAATTCAAAGCAGAAAAAAATGAACAGATCATATTTTTCATCTTCATAAGTCCTTTCAAATGTTATGTAACTTACTTTCAATGTAAGAAGAAGAATGATTAAATGTAATTATTGTTCCACTGGCAAAAAAAAATACAATAAAGTAATATTTTCCATTTTACTTACATTTTCTAAGGACTGAAAACTCTTACCAGCAAGCCCCCTTTCAAGTTTTGTTCTTTCCCCAGGCTTGCAGTGAATATAAATAACTGTCATAAATTGTGCCAACAAACCGCTGAAGGAATTCAAACTGCAAGAGTAAGGATGCCTTGCTGTGCTGCTGTGCCCATTACTTCACATACAGCACAAGCTCTCACGGTCTCATAGTTTGTGCGTGTGCACACACGCATGTCTGTCATGGTCTCAGCTGCACTATAAAGTATCTTTGGTTACTGTAGATGATGGGGCATGTACAAGATTCTGATTCTTCTTCAAATAAATATATATTTCGGTGAATTAAGGTTCAGAAGGAGGCAATAGAAAAGGAGAAATTACACAGGGAGTTGATCAGCCTAATCATAATAGCAGTAGGTTTAAGATTGTCTCAGATTAAATACAAATTTGTGAGGGATTTTTTCCTATAATAACAGAAACTATTTAAAATACACATATATGTGTTCAGATGAGATTTTATTAATTATGCAGATATTGATGTATACATAGTTATGCTTAAAATATTCTTCTAATATATAAAGGTATATATAAATGCAAATAGAATATGAATGGTCAGACAAATATCTATTACACACATAAAAGCTATTCTATCAAAGCTAGCTGAAAATTAGAATTAAATTCTGCACTGTATTTATTACTGAAATATACAACAAGTATTTCAGAAACCTCTGTGTCATTCAAGATTCTACTAGCTTTCCAGCCTCTAAAGTGTTATGCAGTGGCGTGCAGAAATAACTGAAGCAGTTCATGCAGCAGAAACGGTATAGCTGGGCTAATGCTGGCCTCTGCCTCGTGTAAGCGTTCCTGCCAAAATATAAAATGGGAAAGTCTGAAACATTACCATTACAAGAAGTTCATCGGTACCCTTCTGGCATTAGTTCACATCCTGCCAATGAAATGCTCACTAGTCCTACTTTAGATAAAATATCATCAATGAATCATCTCAAACCTTCAGTTTAAACTAACCTTGCTTAAATTGATCTTGTTGGACCAGATCAAGGAACAGTCAGATGAACCAGTACCAGCAGAGCTTTTGGGATGGCAACACAAAAGAGAAGCAGAGACAAACAGGTTTTTGGTAGTAGCATCCTCAAAAGCTAGTTGTCTGCTAAGTGAATACCTTTCCATAGCTGTTAATCTTTTCTGATGAGGCAACTTTGATTTTAATACCTGAGATAGCAGAACATCAAGTACCTACCTGAGTTGGTTTTGAGAACGTTATCTCATTTAATGGTTTTAGAGCTGTCCTGAACTGCCTGTTTAATGGCAGGCTCCATGGCTGTGTTAGCCAAACAGCAGCTCCCGAAACCATCTGGCTGTTCTCCCTCCTCTTGTTAAATACCCCTCTTGCATTTGCCTTTAACTTACTTGTGTCCTGATAGACTCTTTTTGTGGGCACTCTTGTTTTTCCACATGTAGCTGGATTTCCTCTTTTTATCTTAATGAAGTAGCACTGCTACTCAGTCTCAAAAATGCTCTGAACATAACATTGTGATCAGATCACGGTATCACAAAAAAACCCACCAATTTTTCCCATGTAATTTGAGAAATAATTTTTTTAAACCCTCTTAAGCCTTTGCTTAACCTATGACCCTGAGGAGGTATTTTGCTGTAGAGCAGATTCAGCACCAAAGTGATTCTGCAAATGTTGACACACAGAAGATTAAGCACCAAGGTTTATGTAACTGTAGGTTTGAGTAGCAGCTGAAAAGCAGCCTTGGAGATTTTGGGAAAGTAAAAAGAGAGGTGCCTACATATCTTTTGAGACCTGGATCAGAGACTTTAAAATGCCAAACTGAGAAAGTACTTTAAAAAAATGGCGTTTACAAACGTGGAACTTGTAATTATGGAATTAGTTCACCTATGGACCAGTCCAAGTGAAAGAGTTGGCCAGATTTAAAAACATAAGTGTAAGGGTAAATAAGTTGTCTCTATTAGTAGAATAGAATTCTGCCAATATTAGGAGAAACTGTTCAGGAAGTAGAATTTCAATAAAAGGTATTAATTTTTAATTCAAAAATAAGTTTTCATCTTAATACTTAAATTTTTAGAAGTTCAGTGAAATAATATATTTTTTACAATCTGACTTTTCCTTTCATGATAAATTTCTAGATACAAAATTTGTATTTGAAAATGAAATCTGAAATTTTCTTTTTTTGAAATGTTGAAATATTTTAACATTTGATCTCTTAATTTCATTGTTTTCTAAAAAATCAAAGTCAGCAAGTTTCAAAAGAAAATTTTCATTTCTACAACAAGATTATACAGTAAAATGATAGGTTCTGTTTATTCAGAATAGATTTTTATAGTACTTGGGTAATTGTTACAAAGCAGAAAACAGGTGGCATTACTGAACATGTACTTTGTACCCATGGGTACTTTTTCATAACATTGTAACATTGTACCTTTGATAATGACATTATGTTGCTCAGAATGCTAAGACAAGAAGAAATTTTTTGAACATAAATCTAGCAGGCTCATTTTAGAGCTCTGAAATCATTACCTTTATTGCTGCCTAAAGACATAATGCATCACTTGCAATGGAAGGCAGCAGTGGCATTTCTCTTCCATCACTTCCAGGCTTGGCTTCAGTTTTTATACTAATGTATGTGCTACATGTCTTGGAACTAAAAAAGACTGATGCATAATGGCAAAAAGATGCAGCACATGCTACAAAATGGCATACTTTTAGGGTAGATATTCTATGTTTCAGTATAAGAAATGCAATACTTCATATTGTTGTTTTCATCACAGAGCAGTAGGTGGAATCTGGGACATCACATTCTTATATTGCTTTATTTTCACTGTTTCATATATGATAATGACCAGTAGAAATTAATGGGATCTTTTAAGTGACGTGAGATCACCCTCCACAGGAAATACTGTAGAATGCAGAATTCCTTGATATCCTGCAAGTTCCAGTAATATCTCCATGCACTGCTATACTTTTCCAAATATTGCACAGCATTCTTCACCTGTTATACATCCTGTTCAGTCACTCCATGTTTACCAATCTTGTGAAAACCAACAACCCTTTCAAAACAATGAAATATACTTAGTCTTTCTATTCCCATATCTCTCAAAAGACATGCTTTTAAAAATAGATAGAGAATTATCACATAGGATTTTTCCATCCCTAACAATTTTTGCAAGGTCATTGGTCACAGCCTTCATCATTTCACTCTCCCCTGATACAAGTCTTGTAGAGGATAAACTTGTTTGGAAAATCAGTTACTGCTCTGTTCCCTTTTCTTTTTTAAATATATATCCACATGTTTTGCCTTTAAATTATTTAATTTAAAGGTGCAATAATACATATTTTCTAAATTCATAGCAGGAGTGATCCACAATATAATGTCTTTTCTCTTACGTAAGCTTAGATAGAAGGTAATTAAAAAACATATATTACCATTCCTAGATAAAAGTCCCAGGGATGAGGAATCTATGCCTGTGTTAATTTCAGAAAGAAACACCTTTGGTCTGGATACTACTGAAGCTATTTCTTCTCACTCAGTCCTAGATGTTTGGCCTCCCCGTGGAAAAAAATATATATGTATGACACAGTCTGGTGATGCCATAAGAGCCTTTGGGTTTGGTAAGATATGAAGGATTGGTAAAAGTAGAAATTAAAGGCAAGATGATCAAAGAAAATGCATATGTCCTTGTAGATTAATGGCTGTAATCAGGAATCTGTGGGTTATAGCAGAGAGGTAAGCAAAAATTCTCTAACAGGTGTCTGTCCTCCACAGAGGAGAGGTTAATCCCCAGAAAATGAATTTACAAGGTGTAGTTATTACCAGTTTGTTTTAGTGATTTGGCAACATGTCCTTTTCTCCATTCTTTGCCCCTGCTCAGCCCATCACTGCGCAGGACTCTGTTCACTGTTCTCTAACCTAACCTTTCTTTTTCCTTTCCTTGCTCCACCACTCTTCCTAAAAGTGACCCAGAGCACTCTAGTCCCTTTTTAATGTTATTTCTCCCTTTCATTCTTTCTGTCCCACTTGAGAATCCTTCTCAAGTTACTGTCCTCTTAGAAGGCTGTCCCATACACCTGGAAAACCATGACAAGCACTGGCCCTTCTTCCAGTTCGTTTCTGGAGCTCTCCCTCTGGACAACGGCTGCTTGCAGTGGCCCTCCCACGATTAAACCACTGCAGCATCTTTCTGAGGGGAGTGACACTCTGGTATTTCAAACTGTTCTATTCCAGGCAGACGATGATGTTTAGAAGCAGCTCCCTGTCAGCCCAGTTCCTGTTCTTAAACAGGACCCATGATGAGCTTTCCGTGACTGCTTGGTAAAGACAGTGTTATCACCACGTATGAATGATTTCCAGGGTTTTTCTGTTCTGTACCCTGCAGGGACAGTGAGCAGGAGACCCTGATCCTTGCAGAAATACACAGCACAAAGACCGGACCAGTGATTCTCAAACCCGCTTTGTTCAGACAGCAGGATCCTGCAGACACGGACGTCGTACGCAGGAGATGGGAGGCGGCAGCCGGCGGCTTTGCACCAGGTCCTGAGCCAGAGCGGAGGGAGGCAGGGGGCCAAGCCCACCTTCCCCTCTCTCCTGGAGGCTGTGCAAGGTCCTGCTGCCTCCAGAGCTCCTCTTGCTCCTCAGCAGGCAGAGGAGCAGCAGCTCTCCACGGCTTCCGAAGACAAGGCAATGAGACGGATATTTGGCAGGTGTGAGAGGGGCAGCTCTTACTGCTTTTTGACGTGCCTCTTGGCACTACCAGTGTACACAGCGTGCTTGGAGACCCCTTCTGATACGCATTGGAATGAATAGAATTTATTGCTGTTAACATTCTGTTCTTTTCTCTGAACTATCAGACCATTGATCATCTCATGATTCAATCCTATAGTTTATGCCTAGTAAACTAGTGTTACTGTTTTTTTCTGAATTTCAGAGGTATGCATTCTGGAGGGGAAAAAGTATGTGTGTCATCTAGAACAAAATAAATGCCTTTTTTTAACCTTCAAACAGTGTTCATAATTTATATTAAATGAAACGTCTTTTAGAACAATTTATTCATTTTTATCTTTTGAACATCGTAAGTATATTCAAAAGCTTTGGATTGCTGTCCCACCTTAAAATAAGAAAACTTTCAAAACTAAAACTATAAGCAAAAGAAACCTTAAAAACAATCAATATATTTTATTAACATCAAAGATTACTTGTTACAGTTATCATAACTGTATATATTATTTTATACTTGGGGTTTCTATCCTTAACATTTTGTCTTTGGTAAGGAGAAAAAAAATCACAAAAACTATAAGAAAACACTGAAATTCAAAATTATGTATAGGATGACTTATAAAGAACAAAACGAAGGCTAGAGATAGCTGACAACTTGTAGATGAAATTTATTTAACCTGTCAATTCAGGCAAACCTTGCACTGTTGAATTTTACTGACATACCAAATGGCAAGAGAATAGGAGAAGGCAATAAATAAATTGGAAGTTAGTTGACTAGATGATGCACTAATACCTACCTAGGATTCTCAGAAAAATTACTGTCAGCCTGGTCTTGACACTGCAAGTACAAGCAGAAACATTCTTTTCGGTAGTAGTAAGACAACCTCAAAAGATTCCATAGTCATGAGAAACTCACAAATTATTGTTATCTACCAAAACTAATCTGGTTATTTACATTTTGGAATTTGGTTTTTCTATCTTTATTTCCAACTGTGTTTTTTCTTTTCATATCTCTAAAATGATCCTTCCCCTTTCAAATATGGATGATAGTGAGAAACAATTGATTTCTTCATTTCCCTTGTACCCAAACTTGCATTCTCTTTGATAATTTCCAGCCAAAATGCACTCCAATATGCATTACAACATTTCAGTAGAAAGGCTGTTAGAAACTTGGAAAGAAACAAACTTTCTGGAATAAAAGAAGACTGCTTATTTATCCTGCTCTTTTTAAAAGCAGTTTAAATGCTATCCAGGGAACAGCTGACAGATAGCTTATTTTACAAACCATGAGATGATATTTGCGGTATCTTGGTTTCCAGTCTAAAATTAAACTCCCTAATCAGTAAATTAAATTCACCCTGTTTATATTTTTGTGGTCTGGTGATGTAATTATAGCTGAAGCGTGGAAGAGTCTTTGTTTTCAGCCCAAGAATGAATTTCACTGTATCTGAACCTTTCAAATCAAACTATTCATACAGAGCTTTACAAAAAGATTGAAAACAACTAGCGTATGTCTATGAGCTGTCTTCCTTTCTGAGAAGAGGTTAGATACATGCATAACAATAAAAACAGAAAACTTGATTCTCTAGAAGTCTAGCTGAAACTGCTTTAAAGCTGCTTTTCAGTGTTTACCTCCTACTCCCTGAAGATAATAAGACTGCTTTCTAAAAGATTTTCATCAGGGCCCCGTGTGATTCTTTTTCATCTCATTTCTACTGCTCCATGTTTAATATAGCAATGAATTGTCAAGCAAATCTGAAATCTTGTAAATCCAGAAAGCGAGAAGATAATCCAAATAATTCCTTCTTCACTTTTATGATTTTTATATCTATAATAACTTCAATAGTATTTGTGTCATGTCCAATGACTATACTAACTATAAAGTAAAAAGAGAAAATGATACTGCATTAATAAAATATGGGTACATATTTTAAAACTGATGAGGCCAGTTTATCTACAATATAACATCAAGGGCAAATATACCACAAGTCATATGCATGACGCAACTTTGACATGAAGCTGAAAAACTGTATTAATGCATGTTCCTTTATGGAAGTTCACTCCTACAAAATGTAGCGATGATTTGTAGTAAAGTAGCAGTGATCTTCTGAAATGAAAAGTGCGTCGATGATGATTCAAACTCTGGTTGCAACTTCAGCTAACAACAGCAAGAAAACACTTAAATGGGATTTTCTGTTTCTCTGAGGACAAACTGTTTTTATCTTAGTAAAAGATTTCTATTTCTGTTTCACTCTTAGAGAAAAGACAGTCTGCTGGAGTATGTTTCCATTATGCTTCCTTCCACTCATTCCCAACATAACAATTTTAACTGCCTGCCTTCATGTTAGATACCTGAGCTGCAGATTCTACATAACAACCTGAGAATGACAGGAAGGGTTTCACGCTCAGTTCCAGACAGCAATAAGGCAGACTTTCTAGGATGGGGATGTCAGGAAGACTGTTCGCTTAGCTCCAAATAAGACAAATGCTTCAGATTGCTACTTCTGGGGTTTTTCAAGTTGCATCAGCCCCTATCCGTGTAGAGTTCACATTCATGAAGCAGCTTGAAAAGCTGCAAAGTGTGCCCTGATGCAGAGCATGACCTTGGTTTATTTATAAGCTCAGAGAGAGCAACCTTATTAAAGTTTGGGCCCATGACTGAAACATTCTCCTGTATCTTGCAGTTAGTAAAAACTAACAGAGCTCTGGATAGTAGCTGTGCAAATAAAAGATAAAAAAAAGACAAATAATCATATCATCACCATAATTATGCAACAGAATCAATCATTTGGGATGCAAATTTCCAACTTGAGTGCTCTGGGAACAACTTGGCCTCCATAAGGAGTTACTATCTCCTGTTGTAATCGAATGTATTTACCACCTTAGGGTTCAATTACAGCTATCATCTTGAAATTGGAGTGATCCCTGAAGAAACTTAAAATGATAGATACTGTAGAACATTAGATCATAAAGGGACTTTGTTGGTCATTGAGACCATTCCCTCGCTAGTGCTAGAGCAGATAACCACATCACATAATCCATTGATCAAGCTCCATTTTGAAAGAAGTTACTTTTATGGGGTTTGTTGTTTCCTCTTCCCTCTCCCCCTCCTGCTGTGACTCATCCTTCTCCTTCCCTGTACTGCAAAACCCAAATTCTCCAAAAGGAAATCAATTGTGTTTTGATCGTGAACATTTCAAACAGAATTTGCAACAAATCATTGCTTGGTATAGTCTTAGTTTCCTTAAGTAATTGTTTTAATTTGAAAAAAAAAAAAAAAGAATTTAAAAAGGAAGTGAGGGAGATAAAATGAGGAAAAACATTTCTGTTTAGTTCTGTCTTCTGTGTCCTATTGTTAAAGTCTTCTAGCATGGATTTCATGTCTCTTTCCATCTCCTTCTCAGAGCTTTGTTTTTCTTTACTCATTTTCCCTAAGACTCCTATTTTTTGAGAACTTGTTTATCTTTCAGCCATTACTAATTAGCACTGCAAAGTACACTAAAGTCGATTAAAATTAAAAATGAAGGAATAAAGTGCTATCTTATACAAAGCATCAGATAGCATCTGATTCACCTCATCACATACATCACAGAAGTGGTCCATCCATGATTTTATCCACCATGTAAAATTATTGCTAACAGCTGGTTGGCTACTAAACTTCAGCTAGGTGCTGAAGCTCAGGTTTTCTCAAACGTTTACCTGCATTTCCAACAGTCACTCCTATTGTGACCATATCTCATCTGGACTGGTTGCCTCTTTGTTTTCAGGTAGATATTTTTCAGGTATGGAAAAATAACTATACTGCAGCCTGTTGCAAATGTGGAATTCCCTTTTTGTGTGAAATGCTGAGATTTTAAAATGCCATTCTTTCTTACATTAAGGTAAAATGTCCAACTGCCCCTCAAATGTATATCACGTAGGTAGAGATCCTGTTACAAACATACACATACATTATATGTAAGGATAAATAGGTATAAGCATAACAGATCTAACAAATATTTGACATTTTCAGCTTTTATATTTTCTTTTAAACATCTCATTATTATAAAGTATAAACCAAGCTTCAGGTTCTTAATATCAGGAATAATAATATAATTTCCTGTGACAACCTAGTTTTACTGAAATCTAATTTTTCTCTAGAAAATTTTTAGCCAGTTTTAAGCTTGAATTGGGAAATTCTCAAGCACCTGGTGGATGTTTAAGTAGTAAACTGTCTCCACATGCTATGCTACTACTGTTGTAGTTGACAGATGCACACATATTTAAATCTGCAATATAAATCATGGTTTTAGACCTTAAGAGTTACACCTTTAATATATGCTTGGCATCAATTTTCACAATACTGTGTGGTAAAAATACTCAAATTTCCTCAAGCAATTCAGGTGCAAGACTTCAAAATACAATCACAGTAATATTACATACAAGCTATTTTGGAAATTTATCCCAGGAATGTTTAATATGCAAGGCATATTGCAATATAAAAACATGGAACTTTTCTGTAAGTATTTAAAAACCAAAATATTTATATAATCTGATTGATTAACAGTCCATGGGTATTGCTTTTTCAAGAACAGCAAACTATTAACACCCAAATAATTTTCATGCCTGGCTGAATTATATGCCTGTCTCATATCAAACTAAATCTGGCAGAATAATCCAGCAAAAATATCAGTCATTTTCATGGATTAATTCAGATACTTTAGCAGGTTCATTCCACTGTTTTAGACATGGTTGATTTCAAGTGTGCTTTAAGTTAAATTTTTGTGGCACATATGGAGAATTGCAAAGTTCAGCTGATTTTATGAACATTTGTTTTGCAAATGCCAAACTAATTGTGTTTGTTGTTATGGTTTTCTTCCTCTGCTATTGTCTTCTAAATGTCTAAATATAGCATGTAAAAACCGGCTATATTATACTAATCTTCTCAAGAGTGCTGTGAAAAGAAAACCTTCCTTTACAGTGTAACCTATTCTACTTGTAAAACATGTCTTCTGTAGTCAGCATCTATCACATAGTTCTATCCATGATCTTTATGGGTACATTTTATAGAATTCTAACAAAACTAAAGAAACAAAAGCAATTTCTTTTATATTTATGTATTGGGTCTAGCAGAGGTGGAGTTAATTCTCCCCACAGCAGCCCTCCTAGTGCTGTGCTCTGCACAGGTGTTGGTAACACACCGGTGTTTTGGCTACTGCTGAGCAGTGCTGGCACAGCAGCAAGGCTGGCTCTCCAACATTTCCACCCCCCCTCAAAGGCAGGCTGGGGGTGGGCAAGGTCTTGGGAGGGGACATAGCCAGGACAGCTGACCCAAACTGATCAAAGGGATATTCCATACCTTGTCACATCAGCTCAGCTATAAAAGCTAAGTAAAGGGAGATAGACGTGGGGGCCATTCATTCTTTTACATTTGTCTTCTGGAGCAACCACTACGCGTACTGAAGCCCTGCTTCCCAGGAAGTGGCCAGACATTGCCTGCTGATGGGAAGTAGAGAATAACATCATTTTTTTTCCTTTGATTTCGTGCACAACCTTAGCTTTTGCTTTCGCTTTATTAAACTGTCCTTATCTCAACCCACGAGCCTTTTGTTATATTTTCTCTCCCCTGTCCAGCTGAGGAGGGGGAGTGATAGAATGGCTTTGGTGGGCACCTGGCATCCAGCCAGGGTCAACCCACCACACTTTATTTCAACGGATGACAAACGGTGTCATATATGTGTACCACACAGACAAATAAGTTATTTTGAATCCGACTACTCACACTTTTCTTTTGACATTTCATGGATGCTCTATGTGGAGAGTTAAGCACTTTTCCCACTGTGGTGCATATCACCTCCAAAAAACAAAAAGGCAAATAGCATAACCATGGACCTCAATATTTTCTAAATATGGAAGACCTGTTGCTTGAAATTGGACTTCTTTCAAATAACCTACCAATATTGCAAAACAAAAATAAAAAAAAACCATAAGAATATTTCAGCCATATGCTGTAGTGTAACAGTTTATGCAACAGTTCAAGAAATGGGGAGATAGAGGTAAAAAGGGACATAAATTAAAATAATGGTACAAGCTACCACAGAAATAAATTGTCAGGCAAGTAGAAGGATTCTTATTCTTTTGATACGTCATAGTCAAGATATGAGGCCAAATGTAGGTTGCTGAGTTCAGTACAGAGATTAATTTAATAGACCATAATGCTGTGGTTGTGCTTGTTCTTAATACTAATGAATCTAAGTCTCTCCATTTATTCCCCCACTCAGGTAAGAAGGTCATCTGAGTGATTAAGCTCCCCTATGTATTGATTTGGTTTTTTCAGGTATAGTGGGATAAAACATGAGTATGATCCGGAGTTACATGCTATACCTTTTGTTCTAGGGCACTACAGTATGCTATGAACTTCATCCTAATGGAGAAAAAATATAAATTAATTGTAATTGAAAGAAGAACCTCAGACAGACATATTCCTTTTTGTATATACTTTAATAAGGCAGCAAAGTAAGTTTGAAATAAATGGATTGGATTGTCAATGGCAATTGACCCTAGAAACAAATGAAGTCACAAAAAAAAAAAAAAAAAAAAAAAAGCTGTGAGTCAAGTTGAACTCTGAGTGAGACTGAGGAATGAGATAGAAGGAAAGTATCCACTGCATGTGCTGGGATGCAGTACAAATGAAAAATGTTATTCATCTGTGGCATTTTTAAGCTTAGTTGAAAAGCTGAACAAAAGTAACAGAGAACATAAGTCTGTGTATAAAGTGTGTGTAAAGAAATCTCAGTGAAATCAAGTAAGCTACCTAATGAAACAAGGACACTTTAATTTATAGGTGTATTTTTTGTTTAAACAATCTTTGTTAAATAAAACCACATCATAGTACTGTTACTTAGTTTATACAGAGTGTATACATTGTGAAGGATGGATCAAGGAATTTTCTCTTAGATCACATTGAAGGCTAAGACTAACTGCGAGAGTATCCACTGGTCCCCAGGCCACATGGTGCATAAAGGCTAATCTCCATACAGCCAAAGGCTAAACTCCACCAGACTGGGCAGGCTATCACCATATTGTGTAAAACTTTGCCAAGGTCTCTTCCAAACTCCTTGTGGTGACCCTCTGAGCTTAAAACCTATTTTTCTACTGTACATATGTTTCCAGTAATGTCATAAGTAATTAATAGGAAGCTATCACTTGAGGAAATGGGGGACACTACTATATTATAATAAGCACAAGACCTCCATGGATGAGCATGAAGGACTATGGAGAGTTGAAAGAGCCAAATGTTTGTGATTAAGCCATAGAGCCTACCAAGAATGATCCCTAGAGAGAACTTCCACCAAAATAAAGACTTGTCTAAATGGGACCTAGCTGGTTTGCTCTAAAAAGAAGCTTGGAAGTAATGTGATACACATGTCTGTAGACTAGGAGCAGAGAAGTTGGATTGAGCCTGATGGCAGAATTACGTGATGATGAAGAAGTAGCAAGAATCTCCCACTCAGCTAAGAAGTAGAGTTCAATTATTTCAGAAAGGAAGGGAAGGGAAGGGAAGGGAAGGGAAGGGAAGGGAAGGGAAGGGAAGGGAAGGGAAGGGAAGGGAAGGGAAGGGAAGGGAAGGGAAGGGAAGGGAAGGGAAGGGAAGGGAAGGGAAGGGAAGGGAAGGGAAGGGAAGGGAAGGGAAGGGAAGGGAAGGGAAGGGAAGGGAAGGGAAGGGAAGGGAAGGGAAGGGAAAGTGTGTGCATCTACACTGGTGATTTAGTGCTTTGGAATGGCTCTTTTTAGGTGTTGATTTACTTTGTATCTATGCCTGGATTTCTTTGCTGTGCACTGCAGAACACTGCTGAGCTCTCTTTAAGGTTTTCCTCGTGGCTAAGCCAAGACTGAAATTGTGCATTAGTGCACCATCTAGAGATCACCACTTGCAATGTGAAAGAATGACCTTCCAGCAGTTTGCTCTTTACATGTGTGCAGGATTTTAGCAATGACAGCAAAACAGGGATATCTGTATCGAAATCTACTTTGCGTTGCCTATTAGGTACAGCTGCACAGCGTGTACCTACAACCAACAGTTGGTGCAAATTTCATTGTTTTTAAAGATGTAATGTAAGTATATGGTCCTATAACCATAATGGAAAGTCAAATCTTCCTACCTTCTTCTTTGTATAGCACTAGTCAGTAAGGTAGGTGCATCCTATGTGTGTACATTTGAAGTTTAAACTGTGTTTTGAAGGACAATGTGGCTTTTAGAACATAGTGAAGAACAATGTAGACATTTTGCTTTCACCCTTAGATCTGCTCAGGACTAGAGGTATGAACCTTTTGTTGTTGTTGTAGAAAATGTTTGCTTAAAAAATCAAACTGTGCATGATATCATTTGACATTTCTCCATATGTAAATAAATTTTGAACAAAATTTATGTATTTTGTTGTAATTAACACTAGCAAAAGTTTTAGCAAAATAAAAGGCAAAAGCATTCTTCACTGAAAGATACCCATTCATAAATATTTAATAAAACCCATGTTTTCACAATCTGGCAGACAATTCACTGGTTGCTGCACTAGTTTTCCCATGCCCTGAATCCAAGGCAATACTGGGAAGCCTAATTCTATGAAGGACTTGCCGAATTTAGGAATCTGGCTTTACAGCAGGCAGGCTGGATTATCCAGGCTCAGTCTAGGGCTGTCAGGGCTTCAAGCATATTGCCATACTCTTGTCTGACCAATAATCATATCCCTTTCTCTTTTTCTTTCTTTAGCAAACAGATGGCATTGGTGCCTGACTGTGTCCTAAAATAGTTTCTAACTTTGCAACCAATTCTACAGTCTCTTCACACTCAAATGCATTTCATTTCAGCCCTTTGCTCTCTATTTCAGCACATATTCAATGTAGCCCTAATGGTAAGTTTACAACTCATTCCTTTTTGCATTTCCATTCATTTTGTTTTGCTTGGGTACATATAGTCTGAAAACTCCTAAATGAATACAGCCTTACAAATTGAGAGGAGAAAAAATGTCAGCTAGAGATTATGTTCCTGTGTGGAATAAAAAGGAAACCTATAATAAACTTGCTATAGAAGCAGAGAGTCTGATATTCAGTCATGAGCTCCTGAACTATATTGCCCACATAAAAACATGAGATAGCGACAAAAGAGAAGCACTTTAGCCATCTTGATATTCAATGAATGTGCTAACTGCTTTTGTGGAATTGCAGTGTTCTTCAATGTGTTACCTTTATCACACTGAGACCTGCATAAAAATGAAATGTCATACTCCAATACACTTCTAGTCAGTCATACAGTTTATTTTCTTGTCCCCTGATAGAGTTCACAAATTTAATAACTGTCCTTTATCCTTGTCTCAATTCTCTTTCAGCTTTCTATTCAGCTTTTCTTCTCTCCTGACTTGCAGGAAATGCTTCATATTCCTATAGCAATCATAATAGAAAGAAAGAAAAAGGGTGATATCAACTGCCATTTAGAAGTCTATGAGGGTTGATCAGACCACTTCAATGGTTAGAGAAAAAAATGTTCATTGCTATTCTGCCACATACAATTTAACCTATTTAGACATTTGCTGCCTAAATTAATTGGATAGTTTAAACTGAAAAGCTTATTAAGATTCTTATTAACCGTGCTTCACACTTTGTGTGGAAAAAAATATAATTTATCCTTAATCAAAGATAATATGGTTATTTGGAAGAAACTGCTGATAACATCAAAATTATTTTTCATCTGATTAAAATGTTTAATCATGAATTTTTGCCTTTTTGTTTTGGTTCCTGTGACTATGATTAAGAATGACTCTGCAGGTCTCTGCATGATCTCTAAATGACAACTACAATATCATTAATACTGGTATCTACGTCTACCAGAATATTCACAAATGAGAAAGAACTGAACTCACATTTTCTCTGAATTGAAATTACTAAAAAAAAAAAATAATTGCTAGAACCACCTGCTACTATGTCAGATACAAGCTTCTGTGGAGATACATGCAACCACTAAGAGCAAAGCCCTGATCCTTTGGAGTGCTGAGCAAGGTTCATATGTGAAACAGTAGCTAGCTCCTTTACAGCTGTGAAGTCTCAGCTCAGATTATCACTAAGCAACATATTTTTGTACATGTAATATTAATATGGGCTCAATCCAAAGCCATTTTAAATTAATATAGATCTTTCTACTGATGTTCATGGTCCTTGAAAACAGAGAAATCTTGTATCTCTGTGCATTTTTCAAGAAGGGTGCTTGATGGAAGCACAGAAGCATAGGAGATGCTGAAGTACTATTTGGCTAAATAAAAAAAAAAAAGTACAGAAAAAAAAGGTAGATGTGGGCAGGTGGAACGCTGACAGGATGAGTGGAAGGGAATATGGGAATGAATCAAGGGACACAGTGCTGCCTTAAACTCAGGGACAAGTGTTGATAACAGAACTGAACTACCAAATAGAGCAAGGTAAGGGAAGTTGAGGCTGTTGAAAAAGGATACCAACTTTTTGTAGCTGGAGTAGAAAGCCACATGAATATTTAAGCAAAAACAGAGATGAGCTTACAGTATGGGAGATAAACCAGACAATATAAACAACCTGGAGACAGAAGGAATGTGCAGTACCGGGAATACCTTTATTTCAGGCTTGAGTTGAAAATGTTGCATACTATTGGGCTGATCAGTGGTCAGTGACCACTATACGAAGAAAAGATGGTATCTGGGAATTTTAAATGTAATCTGATCATCTAAATGGTAGCTCTCTTTTCTGTCAAGTCAGGCATTGTTTTAAATGTCTGGTCCAGAAAAAGATACTGTGAGGATTTGGCAGCAGTTGATAAGATTTTGAAATTCCAGGACTACATTTTTTGATAGACACTTTTATTTCTCTTCAAGTTGTAATCAATTAGATTACTGTAACAGTATAATAAAATCAGTCTTGAGAAAATTATTTGTATTGTGGAATAGTGTATTCAATGTGGTACATTCTGTACATAAAAATTGACCAGAATTTTATAAGATTTTTTTTTTTTTTTCCCAAAAGCCACTTAACTTTCCATTACTCTTGAAAGTTTTTTCCATCCAGGTAAATATCAATTCCTAAGAGACTGACTGTCATTACAATTACTTTTATATCATTTCCTGTTCCTAGCATATGTTCACAGAAAGCACATTCACAATGTTATTCTAGGTAGCCATTCAAATCTCAAGACTGGGTACATTCGGTGCAACTTCACAGTTTTAACAGATTGGATTTTGTGTTCATTTTTGTTCTCATTAGAGAGCTAACATAAAAAGAGGGGCATCACAATATTCTAAAATGACTCAGAATGAACCCATTTTCGTGACAGATTTCACAAATTATATGGAATAATTATTCTGAGAAAAGGAAAATAGAAACCTGCAGTAGCTTGCTGCAGGAGAAAGGAAGATTTCTAGTTAAGCTGTTCCATATAGTTTTCAGAAGACTTCTTTTTGATTCATACCTCTGTTAGATGTTTCCTGTGTGACCTTAGGCAAGTTGTTTAATTTTTCTGTTCTTCTTTCCTCATCATGTAAAATGTTTTCTTTCTCACAGCACCATTCTTCATCACCATGGAGCTGGTGGAATTCATCCTAACTGCAAACTCCCAACCCCATGAAAGTGCCAACAAGTCTGGATAGAATAATAGCATTTAACTGTGGGGGAAATAAACTAGAAGACACAGTACTTCTGGCATTTCCACTGCTAGCAAACATGCTATCACTTTCCCTAATAATTACTTCAGGTTGTACATTCTTGACATTTACTAGAAGGAACAAAACAGCAATAAAAAGTAAATATCATGAAATGTACAAATCTAAAATTAATAGGAAACCTTGGATCACAATATTTACTGAAAATATTGATTCATTTCTTGAAATGTTGTTTGTGTAAAAGATACAATCATCTCATTAGGTTAGCAATCTGTTCTTATTATCAAAGTAAAAGTAACTTATGAAAATTACTAAATTAATTTATTTTCTGCTAGTTTATAATTTGATGTAAAATCTGTGGGACATAAATCAAAATGGTTCACTAGACCTTAGTGACTTCTTGATGGGGACTGTATGACACAATAGTGAAAAGAGAAATGTCCTTACAATGTACTGAATAGATAAGGTAGCTGTAGTCAATGTCATAAATATTTTTCCTGCATGAGTAGAACTTGTTTGAGTTAGAAAAACACTTCCCTCTTAAAGCTTGGTAATCAGATGTACACACATTTTGATTTTTGCATATGTTACATCTTCTTCTTCTACCGCTGTTGCTGGGAAACAGCAAGCACATTGTTACATGCTCAGGAGGGAGCCGCCTTGTTTGTGGTTTGTGTGCCCATAACCTCGGTGGACCCTGGAATCCATGAAGAGTCTCCTTGTGCTACCACATGCTCAATGCAGATGGCATCTTCAGAGAATACATTGGCAGACATACACAAGCCCATATTTAGCATGTGCAAACATTTTTTCAGGAGTTTGTAAGTCAGCCAAAGGCAGGTGTCTTTTACACAGATAACAAAACAGCTCTCTGACCTCATGTTGATCCTCTTTTCGATTTCTCCAGCTCCCCAGTTCCAAGTCTTTGCTTAAAGTATGAAAACACTAGGTTTCCTCATCCAAATGATATGATCTGTTTCATAAAGATGAACAATTTTTTTTCCATCTCCAAAGAATAGTTGATCTGTTTGAGCTGAAATTTAAAAGTTATGTTCAATGTTCAGCCAAAAATGTCACTTTCAATTCAACCAGCAGCATAAGAATAAGGAGGATAACCACGCTGTAAATTTAACTTGCAAATGTAAATTCAAATGTAAATTTTTAAGAACATTTATACAGCTTCAATAGGGATTGTCCCTAATACATCCTAGTTCTTTCACAATAAATTTCCAGAAGTTTCAAAAGAGGCAGGTGAATGCTGTCCCTGGTTTATGCAAATTGAGGATCTGGCTCAATCCACTTTAAAGTGATGCATGATAAAATTTCAAAGCAATATGTGATGTTTCAATAAAATGAATGCCTGAAGTGTCCTATTGATCCTGCTTTGACTTCTGAGCTTTCTTTTCAAAACCAACATTCATATCTGTATGTGGTTTATAAAGTGTATTAAATATATATTTTAGTCAAACAAACATTTTACAGGCAAATGAATAAACTTAAATTTATATATCCTCAATTATATCTGTGCCAATAACTGTTTCGAACAAATGTCTTCATGAAGGTTTCATATTTAGATAACAGTCACCAGTGAAGAGTAAACAAATATTCTAACAAACACTAAACAACACTGTAACTCCAAATTGATTTTTCAGTTACTCAGCTGTTGCATCCATGGATTTTGATTACCTCAGTTTAGAAAGCTTTAATCCATAGTGAATATTTTTTCTTCTGAGAAAAAAAAGTCAGTATCTCCTTGAGTCCTTACTAGAATTGTCAATTTGAAAGAATTAGTAGAGATGAGGAATGAGAAGACTAAGGGTCAGGACTCAAATGCAATATTGTGATGAAATGCATTTTTCTTCCCTTCCTCTCTGCTTCTCAGAACATTAGAATATATGTTTGGGGAGAAATATCTTTTTATTATAGTGATCTACATGCTGAAAAATTGAGAATTTAACATATTTACCTCAACACATTAATTTGTACCTTACTTTGAGCATATGCTGTATTTCCTATTCACACTAGAGATTCTTGTGATAATAGCTTCTCATAATTTATATGCTAAACACACCTGAGGATTATTTTCACATATGGAAGTACAAAGCTAGAAGATATATTTTTTTAATCAGTAAAGTAAAGCTAATCATATTCATGTACATATTTGGGTGAAATACATTTGGGTGAAAACATGGACCCAGCAACATCAAACTGTAAAACTTTGACCAACATGGTCAGTGATTTCAACTTTTAACACAACAGCTGTTAGAAAGCTTATTTCAGTTGGAAGAAAGAATGAAAAAGTAAATATGCCATCTTGCATTTACAGTACAGATAAAGAGATCAATTTTCAAACATTTTCATTGATTTTCTATGTGAGCTTGGACAGGCTAGCTAATGGAATTTTACCTTTCAGAGATATCAAAATAGGAAGTTGAAACAGACAGTAAAATGTCTTTTCACTGGAAATATACAGAAAATAATCCTTATTTGGGAGGCAGTTGGTTTTGAGTAATGAACACTTCTCAGTGGAATGATATTCAATCAAAACATCCCCCAAAGCATATTACAATTTAGGTTGTGTTTCAAATATATGTACTTAAAGTGATGTATCTATGTCATTATATATACCTTACTGCTCTTGGGATATCTGTATGTGGTAGAGTGTAGAACTATGTAGACTCCTGAGCTAGCTTCCTAAAAGCAATGATAGAATGAGCATTAGTGAACGCAGTTTCCCTGCTTTTTAACAGATTTGATTCAGCAGGCTGTGATACCGTGTAGTCTTGCAGTCTGCCAGACTGGGCAGCTAGAGCACTAATAGCAACCAGACCAGAAGTGGCCCCCAGCCATCAGGGACCTGGTCCTGGCTTCCCTATCTTGTCTTATGAGCCAAGGCATGCCCTGGGGCCCAAATCTGATAGCTAGTTCTCTGGTTTCTCTACCAGACCGTCACTTCCTGGATGAGTACAACACCCAAATTACGTATTTTTCATCTAAAGGGAAATACATTTCTGAACATTTTAACATTTCTACAGAGCTGAGAAAATTGAAAGATACAGCTGAAATAGTTGCTATTGTATCTCAGAATGATCACAGTAGCTAAAGATGGAACTTATCATATCAGCTGTTTCACCTTCCTGCATTACAGTATCTTCTTAGAGAAAACATACCACTCCCAACTCAAGAGCAGACACTTTCCATCTCCTAGATTGCATTTAAAGTCCTAAAAGAAATAAAGTGAAAAAAAAAGCTACTGAAAGGGAAGCTCTCTAGTTCATGGCTCAGCCAGGAATGAATGTGAGGTATACAGGGTTGCTGCAGGTTTGAACTTGTGAAGCTTTCTCCTTAGTTGAAAGGGAAAAGCACTCTCTTTCCTAACTGTTACATTTCCCCATAATCACATAATAAATTTCTCTCAGCCCTGCAAGTCTTTTATAAAAGTGCATGACAGTATCATCACAAATTACTGGATAGTCTCTTTAAAAAAATTACAATCTTGCAGCATAAAAGAATCTCCACAATATAGGTCAAGATAGAAGATATTAAGTTCCTTTACAGATGCCATTGAAGAGGAGTATAGCCAGACTTAAATAGCATAACATACAGATAGCAGAAATAAAATATAAACCCATTTCACATACATTACATAAAAATGTACCAGATTATATGGAGGATGCTGCAGAGATATGCTGATGTAGTACATTATATCATCAATGCAAAACAACTAGCTAATACTATAAAACTGAAAGAATAATGTTTCATTTAAAATGCTCTGAGAGGACTATTTCAGTGTGGTAGTTTAGATACAGGCAGTCATGATGGCACATATTCAAATACACAGCAGATTTCATAATGGATGAAAATCCCCCTGCTATATACACGACAGAAAACTAAGCTCTCCATTCCATCTGACATGTGCAAAGCCTGAGAACCTGGCTTTGTGTGGTAATGACTCCATACACATTTGATAGGATAGAACCAATCAATTTACCTCAAATATATTGATGCCAGGTAATTAACTAGATTCAATAATCACTGACAGAGGCAGATGTTGATGATTATACTTTAATGTCCAGTTTTACACTGCCTTGCCCCACACCAGGTCAGAGAAAATGATTGCGAACAGTTGGGTTGAAATGGTCACACTCTTTTCAAATAAATAAAGGAATATAAGATGTAAATATGTTTGCTGTGTGTTACATGGGAAAAAGAGCATCTGTAGTAGCTCTGCACCTCGTACAGTAGAGGATGTCAGTGACAGTTCTTTAATGGAGGTTTAAGTTTTGTTCGTAGAAGCTACCAAACTTAGAAAGGAACACTAAGCTGACACAAAACAATAATCAAAATAATAACTATTGTGGGTTTATTTCCTGCAACATTTCTTTTTTTATATATATTTCTAGGATTTAGCTTTAAAGCTCTTCAGCTCTCTCTTATTGGAAACTATACCACTGGTCATTCTCAGTATATATTATGCGTCCTTAATATCTTGTTTATAACAAGTTTGCCTTATCATTAAAATCTCCAAACATACAGCTTTGAAGTAGCCCATCAGAGGATGCTTTTCTTCAACTTAGTGGCAATATCTACAACTGAAAATAATATTCTTCTTCTCAAACATCATATTCACTTGGAAGCTGTCTGACAGTCCTCACTGAAAAATGAATAGGAATATCTAATGAAATTTACAGGATGGTTAAAATGAAGTGTACAGTAGTACTTATAATAATTATGTCATGCATACTGTATCTTCTAGGAAGGCAACCAGGTTTAACCAGGAACTTAGCAAGAGAGGAAGAAGCTGACACCTGTCTTGGTAGCTTTCTCTGGTGGTTAGTCCTTCTCCCTTCTTTTAGAAAATACAGGTCTGTCTAACATGCTTGTACTTTCTCTGGTTTCAGTTTCCAGTAACTGGTTCTTGGTTTGCATTTCTCTGCAAGGTTTAATAGCTGTTTACTAGGCAGTCACTCATATGACTCTGCTTATACACTGTAATTAAGTCACTTTGCAATCTTCTTGATAAAAATAAGCAGACTGATTCTTTAAGTCATAGCCATAAGATATGACTCCACTTTTTGTTTGAGAAGCTTTTACACTCCTTTCCTTGCTTTTTTTTTTTTTTTTAATATCTCTTGAGCACAGTGTACATGAAAACTTTTTGGACTATTCCAGTGTGTCGTATGCCAAGGTAAAAATATTGGTCTGCTTCCCCTCACTCACTGCTCCCCCATTTTTCAATTTTCTTGGCATATCAAGATTCATGTCAACATTTCATAACAACATTGAAATCTAGTCTTCTTGAAGAAGAGTATAACACCAAGGATAGAGGAAACTGTGATTCAAAACAAATGGAGGTTGAAGGTTATAAGTCTAAAAATCCATGTAACATACTATGTAAACAGGAACATGTGCTATGTCAGCTGTAGCAAAATTGTCCTTAACCAATTTGGAAAACTTTTTGCCTGTAACCACAAAAGAAGTATCAGCTATGCAGCACACTGCACAGTGATATACAGAGAAGAAAACTTGTGGCTAAAGAGATGACAATAAACCCCATCTTTTAAGACAAGTGCCATAGGATACATAGACATCAGTAGGAAAGGCTCCCACTGGTTCCCTGTGCTTTTGATCAGGCTTTTTATACATACACAGAAAAAAGAGGACCTCTGTTTTGGGGGTCTTGACTAAAATTCTCAAAGTCTTCTGTAGCTGGGTGGAACTCATTTATCTATCTCAGTGGGATAAATGAACAATGCTATTAAAAAAGAGAAAGATTTCTTGGGGCTGTTTCCAGCATCACAAGAAAGGATCGACTTCACATAGTAGTTCTTCTGATTTAAGCTTTTTAATCAAGAGATGCTGCTTTTTTAACAGTATTGTCTTGCTTGGAAAATGAGTATTTTCCTCTCAAAGCAAATTCTATTAAAACAGTAGTCTCCTTGGAGGTTAAATGTGAAGAACACATGTGGAAATGTGGAAAACAGCTGCACTTGCTAATCAATACAATGTATATGGGTAATGAGATGCTATTCTACAAGAAAAAAAAATGAGAAAAATGTTTTTGGAATGATCTGTATGGAGAGAAGCAAAGCAGTGCAGCAGTTTTACTGATGTCAGCATATATACTCACTCGGTTCATGAGAAGCTATGCCATTTTGCATAAGCCATTATCAAAGGTGCACTTTCATGTATAATTATTGGTGAGCACTCACAAAGCAATATGTCTTCTTGTATCTTGTCATTTATATTTTGTTCACATTTAGATTTGTCTGTAAATGATTCATATTGAATGACATCAAAATGCTTTGCCACTGTTATGCATAAATCTCATCAATACCTGATGAAACATCAACAGACCCTGTTAAATGGACTGTACTAGCTTCTTTGCCTTCAATATAAAAAAGAGCATGCATAAATAGTAGGAAGTGCCACATACAGTATAATCAAAAGATTTGTCATATTGCAAATATTCTGCTGAGAACCTGATGGGGGGGCAAACCCAGTCCTTGAATAATGAGTCTGTTTCATCTAGGTTACCAAATCAAGTCCTCTTAAGCTTATAGAAGGGACAACTAAAGTTCCTAGTGTCTAATTACATTGTGGTCAACTATGGCAACTGAGCAGGTAGCTTCAGACCAGATCTGATTAAACAGAAGTGTTCATTAAAATTATCTGTATTTGAAAACTCTTTCTTGCAAGATCAGCAGGGAGGACCAGGACAAAATCAAGGAGAATGAATTGATTTTTTAACAACTCTTCCTTACGAGGATCTTGAGCAGAGCTGATTGATGCACACATCACAAATAATGGGACTAAAGTGAGAATTCAGCTGATTTCAGCTTGGCATAAGACCTAGTCAGAAAGGAGGGAACATTTATGCTTTTTCAATTAGGGAAACTATTCTACTGCTTACCTCCTTTTCTGAAAAGAACCTAAACTAGGAATAAATTCACTACAGAAATATGTAATAATCAGTGCGTTGGTTTAAGACATTTAGAATTGCATAGTATTTACACCCGTTTTCTCTCTCAGACCAAGCACTACCACCTTTTGGTGTGTTCACATGTTGACTTTGGTTGAACCATTTATTTCATCTGATGAGAGAAAGCAAATGAGAAAACAGTGAAGAAACTTCTTTGAGAAGCTAATGCCCACCTACCCTTGACAATTATTTGAATCTTCATAACACAATCTGTTGTAAGGTATTTGGATAAAGTGATGACATAGAGTTAGACCTTTCCTGAGTAGGAGTAACTCATTGACCTCTTTCAGCTTCTAAAAGTTAAGAATGTGCCTCGTTATATCCTCTCTTACCCTTTTCTTCTTTAAACTAAACAATTCTTTCATCGTTCTTCATAACTTATCTCATCTTTCTTCTCTGGCGTCTCCTAATAGTTTTATGTACCTTTTCTTCAGTTCCAGTGCCCCATGATAGGACAATGAAATATCTGAATAGTGAGTAGAGTGGAAAGTTTACATTATGTGGCTTGTAGACTAAAATCCTGTTTATATATATTACAATAGAATCTTTGCCTTCACACCAGCATGGTACTGTTGACTCGCATTCAGGCTGTAAGTTTCAATAAGCCCCAGAATCTCTTCTGAAGAACTTAGAAAGTTTCTAAGACTAATGGGAAATTTCTACAGAAGAGGCATTGTCCACTGTGGGCACCTTTATGGTGTTATGCTAATCCAAGTAACATCTAGATGCTCAATTGATTTAATTTGCTTTTATTTATTTTGATATGATTTAATTTGTCCTTCACTTTACCTCCACAAATGAATATGTGTACATCTACCTATAATTAGCAATTTCCAAGAGACATATGTCTGTCTGTAATTTTTAGTAGATAACAAGTGCTTTCCAATATAAAAGAATGAATTTTAAATAAACATAATTACACAAGAACTAATTTTACTTGTTAATATTATTTCTAAATTACTAAATCACTAGTATGAAGAAAAGAAGAAAAATGAGGAAGAGGAGATTGTGAAGAATGAGGAGGTATTCTTATTGTTTCTAATATTTGCAACTCTGTATTTGCTTTTCTGTGTTTACAGATCACTAAGTAGTGATTTTTTGTTTGAGTGTTAGCTCAATGTGGTAACATATGTGTAAATTATGCATAGCCATCCCATGAATGTAACATCCACAGGTCAGGACTGCTGACTGTTATTGAGGTAATAATGATCTCCTTTGTGTCTGACTCAATTTTACTCAGAATCGAAAAAGTAATTTTTTATTTTTTTTTTTAGTATTTCAACAGTGTTATAGCCTTCATCCTTCATTGCACAAACATTTATCCTACCTTCTGAAACTACAAACCTTGTGAAAAGGGCATGGTGGTAAACTAAACAATACATTCCCACTTTACCTTTTTTCTTTCACAACTTTTATTGTACATGCAGTTACTGTTATTTTAACGAGCTTTTTTGGATGACTCTCTTAAAAAAAAGCTCAGTCATGCAAATTTCACCAAGTAAATACTTATCCATCCATTTAGACATGTGTCCCTATACATGTAAGAATGTAATTTTAAAAGATGTTTCAATTTGAAAGTTAATTTTTTTTAACTCTAGATCTTTGTAGTTGCACTATATGCAGTGATTTCAACTAAATACCACTAAGTTAATATAGTCAATTCATTTTTGTGTTATTTGCACAATGTTTTGCTGTACAAATGGAAAATAAAAAAGATATTTTTATTCAGATGTCAGCCCAGCTATAAGTTCAGCACTGAAGTCTTTCCCTTCCTTAAGAGCACCATGGATGCAGTAACTGGTGTCACTTGTTACAGAGTTAGATGATGTGTCCTATTTGGACATCCTCTAAAACATTATTTGCATGGTTAGTTATTTATTTTCTCCTTTTGGCTTCAGTCTGCCAGACTGAGAAGGATTAAGAAGACTATTATAGGTGCTTGTAAAGTTGGATTTGTGTTACTATAGAAGATGTAGCAGTGGATGGCATACAGCCAGGTAACAACATGAAAGTGGATGTGTCTGATATGATGCACAGTAGTACTTGAAAAAATACACAGCTATAGTTGTATTCTCCATTGCCGCTGCTGACAGCCACTCTCCTGTGACTTACAACACTTCCACCCTTGAGGAGAATAGAAGTTGTTTTCAATGCTATTATGAAGAGGAAGTAAAAAGTGTAACTGCAAGGTTGTTCATCTTAGAAGTCCTTTTCATGTGTTGGTACTAGTACAATAGCTACAGGGGTAGAATGTATTGGGTTTGCATGACAAGGTTGGTAGCAGTGGGGCTACTGGGGTGGCTTCTGTAAGAAGCTGCTAGAAGCTTCCCCCATGTCCAACAGAGCGAATGCCAGACAGCTCCAAGATGGACCTGCCACTGGCCAAGGCCAAGCCCATCAGCAACGGTGGTAGTGCCTCTGGGATAACAGATTTAAGAAGGGGAAAAAAGTTGCAGGGGGCACAGAAACTGCAGCCAGAGAGAGAAGTGAGAATATGAGAGACAAACAAACCTGCAGACACCCAGGTCAGTGAAGAAGGAGGGGGAGGAGGTGCTTCAGGTGCTGGAGCAGAGATTCCCCTGCAGCCTGTGGGGAAGACCATGGTGAGGCAGGCTGTCCCCCTGCAGCCCAGGGAGGTCCACGGTGGAGCAGGTGGATAGATCTGAAGGAGGCGGTGACCCTGTGGGAAGCCCACACTGGAGCAGGCTCCTGGCAGGACCTGTGGACCCTTGGATAGAGGAGCCCACACTGGAGCAGGTTTCCTGGCAGGACTTGTGCTCCCGCGGGGGACCCATGCTGGAGCAGTCTGTGCCTGAGGTACTGCAGCCCATGGAAGGGACCCACGCTGGAGCAGTTTGTGAAGAACTGCAGTCCGTGGGAAGGACCTACGTTGGAGACGTTCATGGAGGACTGCCTTCTGTGAGAGGGACCCCACGCCGGAGCAGGTGAAGAGTGTGAGGAGTCCTCCCCCTGAGGAGGAAGGAGCAGCAGACACAACGTGCGATGAACTGATCGTAACCGTCATTCCCTGTCCCCCTGCACTGTTGTGGGGTGGGGTAGGTAGAGAAAATCGGGAGTGAAGTTAAGCCCTGGAAGAAGGGAGTGTTGGGTGGAAGGTGTTTTAAGATTTGGTTTTATTTCTCATTACCCTTCTCTCGTTTGATTGGCAATAAATTAAGCTAATTTTCCCCAAGTCGAGTCTGTTTTGCCCATGACAGTAATTGTTTGGAGTGATATCTCACTGTCCTTATCTTGACTCATGAGTTCTTTGTTATATTTTCTCTCCCCTGTCTAGCTGAGGAGGGGAGAGATAGAGTGGCTGCATGGTGCTTAGTTGCTGGCTGGGGTTAAACCATGACAACTACATTTACATATACAGGCAATTCATTGATGGAGCGTTCACGACTCAAAACATAACCCCCCAAATTCTCACCACCATGTAAAAAAAAGAAAAATGAATGAGTAATAAAAGAAAACAAAAGGCAGACAAAGAACTCAGATGTTTAGGGTGTATTTTTTAGCTAAGTCTGACCCAATACTTTCGAAGCATGTGGCTCATCTTATGATCTGTTCTTCATGGCTTTTTCACTGCATATCTGCTCCCACAGCAACAGTTTTTCATGTAGATGTTGCATGAAAATGGATAATACATTCATATATGTGTCATTTTTAAGTTTGTAGGTTATATTAATCTTCAATTTGTTTGCTTCTGATCATACCGGAGTACGCTTCCTTTCATCTTTTTAATAATAAGTAGAAAATTACAAATTGTTTTGCATTTTTATACGTATTGATAGAATTATAGCTACAGAAGTCACTCATCAGTTTGAGTAAGATAAGTGGCATTTGATGTACCTTTATAAAATTTTAGATGTAGAATACAGTCATGCAAGACTCATAACATCAAAACAAACAGAACTATTGTATAAAAAGATAATGTATTAGAGGATTGTACATTTTATAGGGAAGGAAGAAAAGAAAAGGATAAAATCACTACGCAGTCATCGCTATTGTTTTCTCCATTCTATTTCCATCCAAATCTTAATTCTGAACTCTACTTACACATATTCTCAGAAACTAATAAAAACAATTTGATCCAAAAGTTATAGAATTCAAGGAAAGAGTTCAGGTGTCTACTTCAAAAGTACATTTTACATTAAATGCACTCTAGTGTTAATGTCACATTCACTTATGTCCTGGTTTTGGCTGGGATAGAGTTAATTTTCTTCTTAGTAGCTGGTACAGTGTGTTTTGGATTTAGTGTGAGAATAATGTTGATAACACACTGATGTTTTAGTTGTTGCTATGTAGTGCTTATCCTAAGTTATGGATTTTTTCAGTTTCCTGTGCACTGCCAGGAAACTGGTGTACAAGAAGCTGGGAGGGAGCATAGCCAGGACAGCTGACCCAAACTAGCCAAAGGGATATTCCATACCATAGAATATCATGCTCAGTATATAAACTGGGGGGAGCTGGCTAGGAGGTACGGATTGTTGCTGGGGCATCGGTCAGCAGGTGGTGAGCAATTGCATTGTGCATCACCTCTCTTTTCTTGGGTTTTATTTCTTTTTTTTTTTTAATTATATTCCTTTTCATCATTATTATTATTGTTGTTGTTGTTATATTTTTTATTATTATTACTGTTAGTATTATATTTTATTTTACCTTAGTTATTAAATCTTTCTTATCTCAATCCACAAGTTTTACTTTTTTTTTTCAGTTCTCCTCCCCAGCCCACCAGGGACAGGGAAGGGAGTGAGCGATAAGCTGCATGGTGCCTAGTTGCTGGTTGGGCTAAAACCACAACAAGTTACTAGCTAGTCAAATTAGTAATAATGATGCAAATTAAATTCAGAATGACGTTAACTACAAAGGTATGCTAAAACCTGAAGACTGAAATATTTATTTATGTAGTAGTAGTAGATGTCAATACTCCTAGGGTCATGAGAATATTCTGCATGACATTCCTATGCATTGGACCATTTTTCAGTCATATCTCTTCCTGTTTCATATGACAAGTCTGGAATTGATAAATTTTCAACACAAAAAGGCATCTAAGATCTTGGACTTTGTGGGTTTCAAGACAAATGTTTCTCCTGGACATTTTCAAATGCCTGGCTTACCGGCAGACTGCTTGGCCTGTTTGCATCTGTGAATAGAGGATAGTTGTTTTCCTTGACCCTAACTAGCAGGAGATTTTGTGTCTAGAGTGGCACTATGGTTTGTGTTAATACTGAATATTACAATGCTTAGCTCTGCAGTGCACAAGTCCTTCTGTGGCTCTAATAATAAGCATCTCAATGAGCTTTGAATGTGACTTTGGTGCCTTAAGAATTATCCCTTTCATTATTCTTCAGCCCCTATCTTTTGGCATGCAGACAAAAAAATTACTTAGGAATTATTGTCACTAAAAATTAGTGTAATAATATTAAGTATGATCCAAATGTCTAAAGTCAGGCATTGGAGTGCAAAGGTTTTTTTATCTAAAAACTTTTGATGATGTTTTGGACAAAAGTATGTAAGTTGCTTGGGAGAAATTTTGTTTTGAACATGTGTGCTCTAAAATGTGTGAGCATTTTCAAAAATTCCACCCTTAATCCTTAATTTGTGTATCTTTCTCTTTTTTTCTAGCACTATCGTTCTTTACTGGAGACAACACTATGTGAGTCCTCTAATATAACAAAGGCTGGTGGCATGACATTTCTATCTTTGGCCTTCCTTTAATTATGTTTCATGCTGACCCTCTTGTGTAGAGCCAGTACCAGAAAGCACAGCTTTGATAGCAGTGTTTACATGAATGTTTGATAAGCATCTGTCAGCCCTTAGCACTCTACAAGACTGTGTAACACAAAAGACAGCCAGGGAACCCTGCAGCTTTTGCCACCTGAAAGCATAATCTGTGTGTTTTCTGAATTTCAAATGAGCACAGAGATTGTTCTTTTGTAACTCAAAATGTAATTTATGTTTTATTTACTATAAGAATATATTAATCAGAAAAGATGGTTGTTACTTTTTATAAAATGCAGCTTTGAGGAGCAAGGTCAAGATGTCTTTTATTGCATACTTATCTTTCTAAATTGTCTTTGATCCCACTGGATAAAAAAAGCAGACAGATAAAATTGAATAGTTGACAAGACTATTGACTATATCTGGATGAGTAGTGAGCAATTACTTGCAAACATTTTGACAATTTCTGATTAGATTTTTCATTTCAACTGTGTTCTCAAATCTTTTGATTTGCTTTCTGCAAAAATTTCAAGAAGCAAAGCTTTGTTTTTACTTGTGTTAAAAAGTGAGTAGTTAAGCTGACTTCTGGTCAGAGTGCATGAATACAACTCCCAGGTCTATCAGTAACCAGCTGCTGCATGACCTTGAATTGGAACAGTGTATTTTTACAGTCTTTTCCTCTGTTGCACTGGCCCAAACCATTTATATATAATTTATATTATATATAATTTATATATAATTTAGTTTTTAAAATGTGGGCCCTCTCTGGAAGGAAACAAGAGACCTGGTTCCCCAGGACATGGAGAAGGCTGAGGTACTCAACAACTTTTTTGCCTCAGTCTTCACCAGCCAGTGCTCTGGCCACACCACCCAAGTTGCAGAAGGCAAAGGCAGGGACTGGGAGAATGAAGAACAGCCCACTATAGGAGAAGATCAGGTTCAAGACCATGTAAGGAACATGAAAGTCCACAAGTCTGTCAGACCTGAGGAGATACATCCACAGATCCTGACGGAACTGGTGGATGAAGTGGCTAAGACACTATCCATCATATCTGAGAAGTCACGGCAGTCCAGGGAAGTTCCCACTGACTGGAAAAGGGGAAATATAACCCCCATTTTTAAAAAGGGAAAAAAGGGAGACCCAGGGAAATACAGGCCAGTCAGTCTCACCTCTTTGCCCAGCAAGATAGAATCATAGAATCATAGAATCATGTAGGTTGGAAAAGACCTTCAAGATCATCAAGTCCAACCATCAACCATGCCCACTAAACCATGTTATGGAGTACCCCGTCTACACGCTTTTTGAATACCTCCAGGGATGCTGACTCAACCACTTCCCTGGGCGGCCTGTTCTAATGCCTGACAACCCTTTCAGGAAAGACATTTTTCCTAATATCTAATCTAAATCTCCCTTGCCTCAACTTGAGGCCACTTCCTCTCCTCCTGTCTCCAGCCACCTGACACAAGACACCAGCACCCCCCTCACTACAACCCCCCTTTCAGGTAGTTGTAGAGAGCTATAAAGTCTCCCATCAGCCTCCTCTTCTCCAGACTAAACAGCCCCAGTTCCCTCAGCCGCTCCTCATCAGACTTGTGCTCCAGGCCCCTCACCAACTTGGTTGCCCTTCTCTGGACACGCTCCAGCACCTCCATGTCTTTCCTGTAGTGAGGGGCCCAAAACTGAACACAGGACTCGAGGTGCGGCCTCACCAGTGCTGAATACAGGGGAACAACCACCTCCCTGCTCCTGCTGGCCACACTATTTCTGATACAGGCCAGGATGCCGTTGGCCTTCTTGGCCACCTGGGCACACTGCTGGTTCATCTTCAGCCGGCTGTCAACCAGCACCCCCAGGTCCTTTTCTGCTGGGCAGCTTTCCAGCCACTCTTCCCCAAGCCTGTAGCGCTGCATGGGGTTGTTGTGACAAAAGTGCAGGACCCAGCACTTGGCCTTGTTGAACTTCATACAACTGGCCTTGACCCATCAATCCAGCCTGTCCAGATCCCTCTCTAGAGCCTTCCTACCCTCAAGCAGATCAAGCCTCTCTCCCAACTCGGTGTCATCCGCAAACTTACTGAGGGTGCACTCGATCCCCTCGTCCAGATCATTGACTGAAGATCGAGATCATGGAGCAGATCCTCCTGGAAACTCTGCTAGGGCACATGGATAATAAGGAGGTGACTGGTGACAGCCAACATGGCTTCATTAAAGGCAAATCGTGCCTGACAAATTTGATGGCCTTCTACAACAGTGTTACAGTGTTGGTGGATAAGGGAAGAGCAATCTACCTGGAGATTTTTTGGGGGAAGGGAAGAAGAGACATCATCTACCCGGACTTGTGTAAGGTGGTTGACACTGTCCCACACGACATTCTTGTCTCTAAATTGGAGAGATATGGTTCTGATGGATGGGCCACTCGGTGGATAAGGAATTGGCTGGATGGCCACACTCAAAGAGTTGTGGTCAATGGCTCAACATCTGAATGGAGACCAGTGCCATTCCTCAGGGGTCAGTATTGGGACCGGCACTCTTTAACTTCTTTGTTTGTGATATGGACAGTGGGACTGAGTCCAGCCTCAGCAAGTTTGCCAACACCAAGCTGTGTGGTGCAGTTGACACGCGGGAGGGAAGGGATGCCATCCAGAGGGATCTTGCCAAGCTTGAGAGGTGGGCCTGTGCAAACTTCATGAAGTTCAACATGGCCGAGTGCAAGGTCCTGCACATGGGTCAGGGCAATCCCAAGCACAAATACAGGCTGCACAACGAGTCGACTGAGAGCAGCCCTGTGGAGAAGGACTTGGGGTTCTTAGTGGATGAAAAACTGAACATGAGCCAGCAATGTGTGCTTGCAGCCCAGAAAGCCAATTGCATCCTGGGCTGCATCAAAAGAAACGTGGCTAGCAGGTCAAGGGAGGTGATCCTCCCCCTCCACTCTTGTGACACCCCACCTGCAGTACTGTGTTTAGCTGTGGGGCCCCTGGCAAAAGAAAGACATGGACCTGCTTGAGCAAGTCCACAGGAGGGTCATGAAGATGATCAAGGGGCTGGAGCACCTCCCCTAGGAGGACAGGCTGAGAGAGTTGAGGTTGTTCAGCCTGGAGAAGAGAAGACTCTGAGAAGACCTTATAGCCACCTTCCAGTACTTAAAGGGGACCTACAGGAAAGATCGGAAGGGACTCTTTAATAGGGAGTGCAGTGATAAGATGAGAGGTAATGGTTTTAAACTGAAAGAAGATAGATTTATATTAGATGTAAGGAAGAAATTCTTTACTGTGAGGGTGATGAGACACTGGAACAGGTTGCCTAGAGAAGTTGTGGATGTCCCATCCCTGGAAGTGTTCAAGGCCAGGTTGGATGGGGCTTTGAGCAATCTGGTCTAGTGGAAGGTGTCCCTGCCCATGGCAGGGGGCTTGGAACTAGATGATCTTTAAGGTCCCTTCCAACCCAAACCATTCCATGATTCTGTAAGTATGGATTCTGGTTTGAAAATGACATGCAACGACCAGCAGAAGGTGGTCACATCTGTTTATTATGAAGTATACCAATTATGTGTGTGTACAGGGCTTAGTACTGTACTTAACACAGGCCTAAAACTGACAAGATCATTAAAAAAAAATTAGTCTATATCTAAGAAGAGCTTTAGAGATAAGGCAAAGTAAACAAGTGTTCAGATGTCAGACTGCTGAGGGTATCAGACTTCTTTTTTGATGCTGCTAGAAATTGGGACTGGCTTTTGCAACATCTTTAACAGCTCAGGCAATCAGTATCTCAAGTGTGCATTCCTCTTGTATAGCAGCTGTCATTCTCCCTCACCTATCATGCACGGACCTCTGGCCACTGACAGCAAGGAATAACAAGTTCAGCTTTCCAAGGTCCTTATTGCAGCTCTCCACCCTGCTCTGGCCTTCCCTTTCCTTTCTGTGATTGCTTGAGCCAATGCTATACATTCCCTTTGGCTTCCCAGTGCATTGTGTTTCCTCTCTATATATGAAGATGGAATATTCATAAGGAACAAGATGTCTTTGGTGTCTTGATGTCAGACACATTGCCAGTTCTTAGCCAATACAAAAATTTTTTTTTTTTAAGCAAATTGATAAAATCCATTTTTTTATGACACTGTTTAAAAATAGAAAGGAAAGAAGTCTGCAAATACATGACTTGGTATACATTATTTATCCAGCTCTATGCTCTTTATTCGTTTTTGTAAATCGACATGCATCTGTTGCTTGTTTATTGTGTAGGAAAATTGGAAATGGAGTTTTATGGGATCATGAACATGAAGAACGTATTTGTTGATCTATCCTTCATACAGCTGTTCTACAATATAGACATAATAAACTCAGTATCATCTATGGTGTAACTCCATTTATTTCAATCTAGAGAACAGAAAACACAGTAGTTGCACTGAGTGAAATCATACTGAGGAGGATTTAGCACATTTAAGCACATTGAAGAAATTTTAATCATTTCACATTATTTGAGTGAACATTCAGGCTGTGGTGCGTTGACCCTGACTGGATGCCAGGTGCCCACCAAAGCCACTCTATCACTCCCCCTTCTCAGCTGGACAGGGAGAGAAAATATAACAAAAGACTCATGGGTCGAGATAAGGACAGTTTACTAAAGCAAAAGCAAGGGTTACACATGAAAGCAAAGGAAAACAAAAGATTTTATTCTCTACTTCCCATCTGCAGGTGATGTTTGGCCACTTCCTGGGAAGCAGGACTTAGATACACATAGCAGTTGCTCTGGATATAAATAACAAATACCCCTCTTTCCTCCTCCCTTTACTTAGCTTTGATTGCTGAGCTGACATGATATGGTCCTGAATATCCCTTTGGTCAGTTTGGATCAGCTGTCCTGGCTGTGTCCCCTCCCAAGATCTTTCCCACCCCCAGCCTACTGGTTGGGGGGGGGGAATGTTGGAGGGACAGCCTTGATGCTGTGTGAGCACTGCCATAAACAGTGGTGTGTTATCAACACCTTTCTAGCTACCAGTACAGAACACACCAGTATGAGGGCTGCTATGGGGAAAATTAACTTCACCTCTGCCAGACCCAATAGAGCTGCTAGATAAAATGATATTCCATTTAAATTAGATTAAGTAAGACTCCATTTTACTATGAGAGATGTTTCTGTCCTTGGTCTTGTGACAATTCATGCTCATATCCCACAGCTTTGAAGGGCCAAGACAGAGGGATAGGTTAAGAGGTTAATTTCTTGGACTTTTTTGGAGTTATACTTCAGTTCTTCAGGACATAACATTGACTTTGACTTTGTTTAGACTTTGTTGACTGCAAACAGAATTCCTTACGTTGCCAAGTATTAAGACAAGCAGTGTGAGACAGCACCTCTTTTCTCCCATGTACATGGCAAGGGAAGGTCAGCTGAGATTCACACAAGCCAACAAGGGGGATGGAAGAGACTTGACTTAACATGAAATGGCCAGCAAAGTATCATTTTCAGGAGCATACTTATCTAACTCCAGACTGCAGGAAAGTTCCTGATGCTCTAGTAGATGCACCACTTCACCAATTTTTAAGCCCTTACTCCTTCAGAAATAAAAGATGACAGCTGTTCCTCTGCATTAATGAATAAATTCTAGGGAATTCTTTTGTCTTTTTTATTAAATAAGAGCAAACTAAGTTAGCAGCTTTGCCAAGAAACAGTTGGCCCATCCCATCTCTATGTCCTGTATGTGAGATTAATGTAAGCGTGCAAAAATGGATGGAAATCCACTTGCATCAATTAGAGAAGAAACTTCTGAAATACAAAAGTGAGAGAGAATGAAAAAACAACATAATATTAATGAACATTTAAAAATTCCACTCAGTGCTTGAGGTGCCATTGATTAGCCTGCCTAGCAAGCTGTCCCTTAGTGTTCCCAGTTTGAAGCCAATTGGCTTTTTCTTTCAGACCAGGGCTTTGTACACTCAATTCTGTTCTCAATTACACTAGTATATATTAGGGGTAACTCTGCTATCTTCAAAGGAATTATTCTATTCACACCAGTGTAACTGAGATTAAAATTTGCCCCTCAGAATTCTATAAAAAAAGGTTGAAAGGCTATGGGAATTTCTGTATATTGTGTGAATCAATTCCAGAGAAAACATGCTTTTAAGACATTGTTAGTTCCTTATACTATTGGAAACAGTTCTTTGTTGTCTTTAAAACCTATTTTAAGTTGATCACAGATTTTTAAATTGGCACATGTGCTTGTCAAAATATGCTGCTCTAAAATTAATTTTTTTTGAGGAATGTTTCCCTGAATATTGCAATCAATTAAAAACATGCTAATTTACACTCCCCAAGGCTAGATATCTATATTTAATCTTTTCAATACTTTCTAACACTACCAGCAATTTTCCTCTGCACATTGGAGTAAATACAGGCAAATGTGGGAGCAGATTTCAAGTAGTCTGTAATGCTTTTTCTTAAAAGAAACAATGACAAAATTGCTAATTAATATTTTCCATTTTTGTGCACAAGCTGTGAAATTGCACAACTAGCTGAAACTAATGAGTCACAGAAACTCTCAATCTTGAGGGGAGTGAAATACACTAAAATTTAGTACTTGTAAGTCTCAACTACATAATTTTCACCAACAATGAACTCATCAGAGTCACAAATATCCAGATATGCATTCATAATATAAGTTGCAGGTGCAAAAATGCAAGTGTAAATTTTGTTGGTAGACTTGAAAATGGAGCCTTTCAGGAAAATGGTGTTTTATACATGCAAATGTACAACTGTAGGATGTAGGTATTAATGGAATACCAGTTTGAATACACATATAGAACCTTGTTTTCAATTGCTTGTCACTTTGCCAGACTTGTTTTAATAGATATTTCTGTCACGGCTGATTTGATAAAAACTCAGTGGATTTCGGGAATGCCGTGTTTACAGTCTAATCCCTACTAGACTGTAGTAAATCTGAGCATACTTACACAGGGCTAAGAAAGACTTTCCTTGCAATTCCCATTTATTTCTGGCAAAGAATGATATAACTGCATTTATGTTAGAATCATGCAGGGAACATTCCCAACCATTGGAACATAATCATCTGTTAAAAACTCTCTGGTGCAGTTCTGGCTCTGGGTCAGCTATGACTCTCCCAGACAATTGCCATGCACAGTTGGGAGTTACAACAGGCCAAGGACTAGTCCTATTAGGCAGTTTGGATGATGTCACCCTTGTTGGAGGGGGAAAGAGTGCAATAGCATGGATGTGGGATGCTCTGTTCCAGCTGGCCTCAGTGCTGAGAACGGTCCTGGGAATGTTTAATTTATGAGTATAGATGTAGTCTATGGTGCCAAGAGGAGGAATTGAAAACAGCTGTCCTATGCTCTCGGTGCCTGAACTGCCAACCATGGGTACAGAGAGGCAAGAAATTCCCAAAGAACCAGGAAGGAAAGCCTGAGATAGATGCTCTGTTTCTGGGGTTGCTTGAGGAGGGAAATAATGGGAATGTTTAGGTCTGGAATCTTGTTTGGATGAAGAATGGGAGCAATGGTTAAGACAGTAACCTTTGATATGTAGGCAGTCACGGTTTAATTTATATCCTGCCTGATTTAGGCCAACTGATAGAGCTTAACAACTATGCCAAGAGATTGTCTGCAAACTGCTTTCAGGTTTTCCTGTTAGTGCTGTTCTACTTTGTTCAAAAGACAAAATTGTTAACTGGGACAGGAGAAAGAAGGGCCTGGAGTCAAGGCCAAGTGGTGCCAACAACAGACTGTTGAGCACTCTGTTGTCCCTATGTTAGGTATTACTATGATCTAACAAAAAAGGTACAGTCTAGCCTTAAATAAAGCTTAATTTCATACAGTTTCAATATTTTCTGTACAATATATAGCACACCCTTCCTTACACATAATTAGGGGACAAAACTAGGTCTGAACGGTTTGCATACAAGATTCTATTAATTTTTCAGTATTACTATTTCTTGCATGTTCATTTGCACTCTTCAAAGTGCAAATACATCATTTCTTGCATGTTCTCCATACAAAGGACTTTATTCAGCTTTTTCTGACATGCATATTTACCTGTGAGTGTGTGCCTTTTTTCATACAGTTAGAAACATTAACACCATTCTTCTTGACTTCAAGAGCAGCTTCAAGAGATAGCACTGATATTATAGAAGATGTGGTTCTCAGCAGGTTGTGGAAACCTGTTCCTGAATTTTGGAGGCCAACAAAAAGAGGAAGAGTTAGCAGCGCACACAACTCATGAACATTAACCCAAATGTCTATCTTAACTGCCAATCCATCAGGCTTAAATTAAATTTAAAATAATATATAAAGATTCTAAAAAAACCAAATATGATGTTTTCTTGTCCTCTTCATTACTTCCAGCTTTATTTTATGGCTGTATCAGGTGGCTCCAACAAAAAATAAATCATATCCATATTCACTGAATCTTCATTGATGTGAAATTACTCATATTCATAACAATTACAATGTTAGCCATACTGTAACAGGAAACACCTGTGCCACAATTCATTTTTGTCTTTCTGCCTTCTGGCTTGCAAGATACAGATTGTGTCAATCTTTGCCTATGCCATGAATACTACTTGACAAATCTTTAAAAGTCAGCAAAATCATTGAGGCTGAGCCTGGCAGAGGCTGAACTCAGAACTCACACAACAATTGATTGCTTTTGCAACCCAAGTAGTACTTACCAGTGTTTTATCTTAAGCCAGTGAGTGAGTATATCTTGCAAAGAAACTATCATCTAATCCACTGACAAAATAATTCTTTCTGATCTTTCAATGAAAAACCCTGAGGAAACATGGACTTGTTTGCAAACCTTGTTTAAAACAGCAACACTGTGAAATAAGCATGTGGTATTGTTTCTACTTCCAAATACCACAATGACTGTGATCTAAGGAAAGTGATTTTCCCAGAGAGACACACAGAAAATGGCAAACTGGAGAATCACAGCTTGCAGTAACAGTCTTCAGACTGATGACTGGAACAAAAACCGGAAAAGTTAAAATCTGTTAAGGTTAAACTGAAACAGAAATTTTGGGATAAGGATATGGGAAATTCAACAAAATAAGATGAAGTGACAAATGTTGTACCAACTTGATGTTCATTTGACTTGAAAACTGAAATTTTTCTTTTTGTTTTCCCTGCTTTTAGCTAGTTGCATTTTGTTGAGGAAAATCTTGAGTGCTATTTAAAAATGAAAACTTACACAGCTTTAAAAAGGTCAAAATAAATTTTAGTAGCATATGTTTGGAGAAATGAAACCTTTCCTTTTGCAAATACCTGCAAATTTTTGTTTGCTTGCTTTCTGGCCAACTTGGGCTGAATTTAACTTGGGTACATTAAGAGTTGCAGCCCAACCTAAATCCAATGTTATTTCATGATTCTAACTCTTATCCTATATCTGAGCTGCTGAACTATAACAGTAGAAAGACAAGTGTTTAAAAAAAAAAAGAATGAGAAGAACTTTATGATTTAGAAGATACAGGAATCACCTGCCAATTTCAAGTGGAAATGTGAAATGTTTAGCTGAGCTATTCTTGCATGAGACTTCAGATCTGTAGAAGTTTTAACAGTGTAGGAAGGATAGATATTATCTTAATGACGGATGTAATATAACTGGTGCTTTCATTAACTTGTTATGTCATTCTTCTTTTTTTTTTTTCCCCTACCTTTCTCAGGTATTTCTTAAGAGTCCAACCCTCCTCTTCAAAACTCTCAATTTTTTGCTTCTTTATGTTACCTAAAATGCTAGTAGAAATACTTCTTGATCGCATTTCCCTCCAAGTAACAAACTAGTAAAAATTGCATATAAAACTATGATACAATAAGAATTTTTCATGCTTTAATACATTTAACACTCATTTACATAAGAATCTTTATGTAAAACCTGGGATAAATCTCTCCCAGAGCTTAACTTTGAAAATGGCCTTTAACAGAGTCTTACAAAACATGAATAAAAAAAGAGGACAAAGGGTGAGCTTTCTTCAGTATGCTTGCCGGCTTTTAGAAAGCCTCTCCAACATCTTGATGCCTTTCTCACACAGACTATGACACACTATCACTTCTCTAGTTTCCATATCTGCAAAGAGTGAAATTGTCACAATTTCACCATTGTTGTTAAGAAACATCAAATCTGTTCTTGGATAAAAAATTTCATTTATGGATTTATGTTGCTAGAAGAGCAACCTTTCAAATTAGTAGTAAAGCTCAAAAGTAGCAGAATATTCAATGGTTTGGGGTTTTTTCATAAGGGCTAAAATCTTTTTTTTTCACTTTTTTATATATTTCTTTTACACTTTCTCATACTATCATGTGGTGTTCTGAAGCAGAATGAGTGTTAGGTTTTAGTCTGAAAGTAGATGTATGAATAAATAACTGAATGAATTCCATACAGTGCTGCATCCTCCAAGGATTCCTGAGGGGTCTTTTATGCTCCAGACTACTATACTGTAAAAGTATATTCCTGAACTCACTCCTTTCTGGCAATACATGCCTTTACAACATTCAGGGAGAATATCCTTGCATTACGAGTCCACAAAAAGACTGATGAGAGCAACAGAGACACAACTATGAAGGTAAAGTAGGACTGAACATGTGCACTGGGAGAGAAAGAAGGGACATGTCTCCCTATCCTTGTTCCTCACAAACCTGCAGTTCTACAATATTCAAAAATCCAGCTGAACCTCTAAAGGGATGTGCTATTTTAAGTGATACTGCTTGGGGGCCATCCCTTTTATATTTATCCATACAGACCTACAGACAGGCAGTTAAATATCATTTAACTTAACATACTGTAGCAGCAGATGTACTTTTCAAGAATGACTCCTGCTTTGTGTTAGGTATCCTTCCTTGGAGCAACCCAAACCTGTAAAAGGGCTAAAGTTCACTCTGGTACTTACTGTGAAGTAAGCTGGTTAAAAAGATGAAAAGCACATTTTCCTATGTGTCACAACCCATGCTGGACAGACCAGGGAGGGATCATGGCGAGCTCGGAATTCCCTTGGGCTAAATTAAGGTGAAGTGACACCAGACGATCAGTTGAATGTTTTATTTATGGCAGAAGCAACCTGAACGTGGAAGGCGTTACAGTAGGTGGTGTGGCTTCTCACAACAGGAACTGGCATAAAACTACATCAGTAAACTGTATAACATGTGCTAACCATATGTATCAATTCAGGAAAGACAGTAAGGAGAGCCCTCCGGTTGAGTCACGAGGTTCAGAGCGGACCCCCTTGCTTTCTAGACTCACTGTCAGAGAGGAGCCCAGGGGCGGCTGGATCCACTCCTGGTCCCAGACTTGGTCAATGGTTTTGTGTCTAAAGGGATGAAATGTAGGGGTTATGGAAAAAAAGAGAAAGAAGGAGGAGGAGGAGGAGGAGAAGGAGAAGGAGAAGGAGAAAGAGAAAGAGAAAGAGAAAGAGAGAGAAGGAAAAAAGAGAGGGGGGGAGGGGGGAGAGAGATTTCACCAGTCCTGGGTCCAGTGTTGGTCCAGCCAGTCTAGACCAATTCTGGAGGGCTCACAAACATGGGGCTTCAATTCGTATCCTTGTATCATCTCCTTGCTCCTCCTTCAGGCGGGCACTCGAACTCATTAGGCTAATTAGCTGTCATGCGTGGTTTGTGCTTCCAGAACCTTTGGGAAATGGGTTGGTGGGCTTTGGGGTCATTTGGGGAGTAACTTCTCTCTCCCTGCAGCGTGACTGTTGTTTGATCTTTGGCAGTACGTGGTGAGCTGCCCTGCTCAGCCTACCAGAACAGGGAACTGCACGCCCTCTGGCACTGCATGCCCTCCGTGTCCTGTTGCTCATGTCCTGTGCTGATCTGTGCTGACCGCCCCTCACCTGCGGTTCCATTGTTATGCCCTGCCACAACGTTTGAGACATTAACTCTTTCAGTCCCTCACATGCGGTGTTGTTATGCAAGATCCATTCCTTCCCTCAACTGCAAAAGCCAGGCCCCGGTCTCTGTCCATCAGGACAGGTGTTTGAGGCATTAACTCCATCCAGTTTCTCACACTATGCAATATCATGACATATAAGCTTTTGGCAATTAGTTTCTCCACTGTTTTTCATTGTGCAACTGATCAGAAGTAGCATAAAGCAGGAAATCAGGATGTAGATCCCGGGGAAAATGTGATATTAAAAAAAAAAAAAAAATCTCTGCTTTTTCTTTCTTTTCAGCACATTTTTATAGTAATTTAAAGTTGAATGCAGGTTCCTTATGTAATAATATATTAATGAAAGTACTCACATGTTTCCTTCCTTGTTAAAAATGCTGTTTTAGATGTCCTCAGTGTGACAAAACCTCTTAACATCACTTTGCAGTTCTCGCACCATAAGAATACATAAAGTGTCATATTTGACAAGCAGTGCAACATGGAAATGAATCCATTGATTGCTATTAAAATTGTTTCTTGACCACAGAGGCTAATATTGAGGTACAAAGAAAAACCTGTACAATAAGGTTATTAAATGACCCTCACTTAAACCTTGAAATAAGTGTTCCTGACTTCTACTGGAGCTGAAAAAAGTTTCAAACAATTTGATGATCATGTTTTTACATGAGGCTCCCATTACCTCCTAAGTTCTGTGTGAACCATGTGCAAGTCTTCCCAGCTGCCCTACAAGCATTCCTTTGGGATGTTTTACTTGGCTATGATGATCTCAAATTGGTTTTATATTGTTAAATCCTGGTTTTAGAGAAGGGGAAATTGTTTGGTTAAACATTGAAACCCAAGCAGTTTAGAGTCACTGTGCAGACAGTAGTTAGGCCACAGCAAAGCTGGGTTACTGTAACTTTTTATAAAAAATTGTGGCAATGCCAAAGGTGATCCTTTATATGTTTTCATAAGTTGTTTCATTAGAATAATGTCAGCATTTGCTGAATTAGTTAATTTTATTCCCTTTTTATTCAGATGCATAATATATGGGCCATAAAGATTAGTCATGACCTGAACATGTGAAAACCCGTGGGAAGACAGACTGGCTTAGATATCTGCCATCACAGCAGTAGTTGACAATAATTATGGCTCAGATTATTTGTGTTAGCAGTACAAAATTCTGCTTTTTAATCACCTGGAGATGATTTCAGTTCAGCTATTGGGCACTGCTCGTACTCAGGAAACCAGAGGACAGACCGTACTGGCGGTGGCAGACCACCTGATGGAGGGTAACATTCAGCCCCCAGTTACATTAACAGTTGCAGGACAGTGTCTGTTAATTGCTTAGTGGTAGAACAGTCTTGGTTTTTCCAAGGAGCCATAGGAGTTTCTGATTCATCTGGCTCACCCCGTCTCCCATCCCCCAATTGTGGGTGACAGCAGAGGCAGAGATTTCCTTAGAACTACAAGACTTTAAAAAAAAATTGAAACACAACCCATATGTCATGTTGTAAAAAATGCAAAATATGCTGGATCTGTAAAAGCAGCACACCAGGCCATATGCTTCAGACAGAACAGCTTGCATATGTCTAGGCCTCTACACTGACTTCAGGAACTGAAAACAGTGGCTAGTCTACTCCACACTTTTCCACTTGTTAAATTTGTTTTGCTAAAGTCAGGTTTACATCTGAAGCCAGCAAAAAAAAAAAAAAAAAAAAAAGAAAAAAAAAATCAGTCTTTATCAAAAGCTTGAAGCTGATGAATGGCTGCTTATTTTCTGTGCTGCTTTGATCAGTCATGCTGTGACCAACTGAAGTGGAACAACTGCAAGGTTTTCCAGGGCAGTTGTTCAAATCCAGAGGTTTGGTCTGCAATGAGAAATAGGGTCCCAGTGTTCAAAACCAGGAGAGTTCGGCATCCCGCTGGTGGTGTGCTCTGTGCAGAAAGTGACACTCTGCCTGTTTTTGCCATCATCTCAAACACTTTCCTGGCACTTCCTAAAAGGCTAAGCAATGTTAATTCTTTTACTCAGACCTAATTCCCACAACATTATCTTTCACACAACAAAACCTGCATGAACACTGCATTAAAGGTCTGTTTCAGTCTGGCAAATGCCAGGAAATTCTAGAGTCATTAACCTTCCTTATTGTGCACAGTATTATGGAGGTCTTTGAACAGCAGGATACTTCACATACAGTATCCTATGCGGTATAAGAGCTAAAATATGCACAATTAAGCAGGTTAATATTCAGCTTTAACCTCTGTGTTTCAATGATGAAACGTCAACAGAGCAATTGAAAACTCCTTTTTATATATGAATAGTGCAAAGGTTTGCACATTTTGGACTTTCTGCAAAAACAGGTTTTTGAAAAAAATATGCAAATTCAGAATACATCTAACCTTGCTATAGTAAATCCTTATTTAAAAGAGACAAAGAATTTAAACAGTAAGTTTTTCACTTGTGTATGTCCCAGGCTCCTCATAAAACCAAGTGACGATTTTCAACAGTGTGCAAGCCAACTTCCCAAATGCTATGTGAAGTTTGCAGAATCGTTTCCCTCAATTAATCACTGTCAAGTCTAGATAAATTTTCTACAGGACATCAGACTGGATGACATTATGGTGCCTTCTGGCCTTAAAGCTTTATGAATCTGCTGTTACCGAGATGAAATCCTAAACTCCCAACTTAATGGTTGCAAACTTTATTTTTCCATAGTATCTTTACCTCACGCTGAATGAAGGCTGTTTCTTTCACAGAAAGAATAAAGCAAAACTGGTTTTGTTTGGTTTGGCTTTTTTTTTTTTTTTTAACTCAAGGCTTGATCAGAAGTCCTCTTCCCACTGCAGCTGTGTCAGTGAAAGATTTCTCCATGCCAGCTGCTTGTCACTATGTTCACTAGGAGGTTTTCATCCCCTCCAGACTATCTACTAAGCTGCTTTGCGAATGGTCCCTTATTTGTTGCTGTCAAAATGAATAGTGTTAGCAAAACCCTGCTCGTTAGACTAACTTTGCAATTTTAGACTGAAATAGGTCAAAGGATACCCATACAAATAGTAAGGTAGCTAGTTATTTTGATTCTCGAAGAAGGAAAAACATCTCATTTTTTCCTTATAGCTGCAGACAGTATTCAAACAAGTTTGTCAAACCTATCTAAAAAGACACTAAATCTATCATCATTACTAATGTAAGTCTAGAAGTTTCTTCCAATAATAATAATAATTATTATTAATTTACCACTCCATATGGATATCACAACACGTGTATTCTAAAAGGACTTACAGTGGGGTAATTCAGTACCTCCTGAAAGTAACAGATACAGTACACAATTTATGTATGTGCCTATATTTTCTAATGCTGTCAGTAGAGTTGTGTGTCACTCATAGGACATAGATATGTTTTTTCCAGGTTGTTTTATATTAGATTTGACAAAACAACAAAAAGTTCATATTGTTTTAATATTAATTTCCTTAAAATACATTAATATTTACAGATACCTATGCTGTTTTGTCACTCAAAAACAGTGATGTATTGGTTTTGGCAAGTATCTTTCATGCACCATTCATTACATTCAAGGATTCCAAAAATTATATCGCTTAACCGTTTTTTATATAGATATGAACATCCAATTGCCTTTTGTTTTTTAATTCTTTAAAGTTGTTCTGAGAAAACAGATTAAATAAATTCTATATTCTTGTAGTTATACTGGAAGCAGCATTTCAGCTTTACTCTCAGGAAGGGGCGCTCTTCAATATACCACTCAGGTATTTCTGTATTTTCCTAAGTTCTCTGAACACTGACTTGGTTTTAGTACGTTGCTAGTTATTGGTTTGTCATTCTCATTTATTTTTTCACAGGTTTCTATTAATAGTCTATGAAGTTTTGCTTTCCAAGCGTTATATCTCTGGAAGGGAGCTGAAATTAAATTCAAGCATTAGCAAAGTAAAAAGAAGAACATGACATGAGAAAGTCAGTGTCCATAGCTAAACTTGCGTGCACTAAGGTTCAAGAACATAAACTAAAGCAAGCACTGCAACAATGCTGAATACAGCTATTCCTGTTATGTCCAGGAAAAAAACTCAACCAGACATCATCTGTGTTTTCTGAACTGAACATGCCAGTTACAATGAAGTTTAGGAGGTGTTCTGTTCTTCCTGCAGATGCTGAGACATTTATAGCTTTAGTTTAAATTTGTCTAGCTACAGTGGTTACCATCCCCAGTTCTCCATCCCACTTCTCTGCCATAAATTTACACTCCCACAGCAGGGATGTCTGAGCAGGCTGTGAAAGGCATGGCTGCTGCTGAACTGTCATAGTTTACAGACTGTTATGCTAACATAAACCAGCACTAACTTTAATATACTTTACATTAATATGCCTGGCAGGAGACAGGAAGGAAGACTGCAGGAATGGAAACTGTTTCAGCTGTCCCAAATTAATTCATTCTATATATGAGTCAAAGTCTTTAATGTCTACAAACTATGCAATGGAAGCTGTTGAAAGATAACCTCTTCCTCTCCACCTCAGATGGGGTCATGGAACAGTACAGAGTAATAAGCTAACATTTCTGAAAATACATGTATAAGGAAAATCTTAACAAAATTTTACTTATTTCTGAGAGGAAAGATCATAGTACTGTAGAAAAGTTAGTAACAAATTAATTTTTTCACAGCGTCCAATTATAAAAGTATACCAAGTGTTTGAAAATGTTTCACATACCCAAGTTAATAATATTTTGTTTCTAAGATTATTTGTCGCTTTGTGATTAGCCAGATTCTTTTTTTCCCTCAGATTTGATCTTATGACAGTGATCTTTGCCACCACAAAGTACAATTAGTGCTGGTTAGCAGTATAATTCCCTGACACCAAAACAGAGTCTAAGTCTAGTCAAAAAGTATATTTATTTTAGCAGGTTTTTTCCTGTGTATTTCCTTGTATAATGTTCAGAGAGTGCTGGTGTAATTCTGTGAGACTTTTAAAACATGGATTTGGGCCTCTGGAACCTAGAAAGCTTGGAAACCCCTTCGCTTGCAAACTCCTCCTTTTCCCGCGTGATTCTGGATGGGCTGCAGAGGTTTCAGAGGTTGCAACCTTGATTCTGGAAACAAATCTGAGCATCAGTCTACAGCTGTTCTAGCTGTACAATTCATAAAAGTAACCAAAGCCATTCTCCCTCTTCTTGTTTATACTTCTCTGTGTGAATGCTTATATTTCTATACGTGACATGCACTGAAAGAGAAAGAAAGAGCAAAAGAAGCTGTGTGAGGGAAGAAAATGTTTCCTAGGAATTGGGATGGGCATTTCCAAAGAAATCTTCTTTGTTTTGTGCCTATTTATGGCTTATTTGGGGCTTTTTTGTTGGTGGTGGTGCTCGTTTTGGTTTTTTAATTATTTATAAAAGGTTTCAACAGAGGAGTAAGACATACTGAACATATTTTCATTGTCTCATGTCTGAGCTTTACCAGGCATACTCCAGATATAGAGGAATTAGTAACCACTACACTAATTCCTCCCCCATCCATGAAAAGAGACAAAACAAGGAGTAATTTTCTTTCAAATAAGATCTCCTACATAGGGCTAAAATTGAATGCAACATCTAGTCCAAAGAGTCTAAATAAAGCATTCATTTGCTCAAAATCTTTGTCACGAAAATGAGTTGTAAAACTGCTCATTTTTTTTAACAGCAGCAATACAACTGAAGTGGTGAGTTCATTGTTAAAACCACGCAGAGTTCAATGCGGGAATGGCAGGGGACTACTTTCATTTTTACCACGTGAAACCTGAAACAATCTATATCTTCTGTAGCTCACTCAGCTTGGAAGTTCACGGACTAAAACTTTGCAGAGTTCCTCCATGTTCCTTACATGTTTCATGTACTAAGGTGTGAAGTAGGGAGAACGGGGGCAGCAGGAAGTGGCTTTGATGAAGCGCAGCAGAATCTAGCCCCACTGCATTTACTAAGGGACACAAAGAGACTAGACCCTAAATCAGTTCTTTACTCCTATCCTGGTACAACATAATTCAGAGAAACAGCTTGCAGAGCAAAATTTCTTTGAAGAGACTATGCAAGCAGATACTGTACATCTGTGAAATGTCTTCATCTAGTACAAAACTGGCAGAGGTAGGATGTCCTGATGTTTCATCTGAATGGACATTGCATAGAAAACTGCTGCCAGGACACACACAGCTCTAAGAGCAATGAAGGGGCAATAATACAGAGTCTTTAGGAAAAAGAAGTGCATGTACAGATTGCTTGCACCCAGGGGTTGTATGACCCAACTCAAGACGCCTGCCACTATAGTGAGATACAACTGTTTTCAATTTAGAGTAACATGTTTGAAACAGAAAACAGGGAAGCAAAAATGAAGGCAAAATTTGTCTTCCCTGATAAAAAAAAAATGGTAATTTTTTATTTTAACCCTTTGTCACACAGAAACATAAACAATGCACATTTATTTGCTCAAACTGTTCGTTTGGCCTTTAAGCCAGTAAACTGCATGAAAGATAACATTATTTACGAAGTGGGAAATATCTGTTAGAAAAGAGGACTGAAAGATATTTGGCTATGTCAAACATTGTAATGAAAATACAATGTTGAAGGTTAAAAAAATACTTTAAATTTTTTATTAAAAACCAAAAAATAAGTCCTCTGTTATTAGGTAAAATGGATATATACAGAAAGCTCATCCAAATCTCAATGAAGCACTTCAGAAAATTTCTGTTTCAAATTAATTCATAAAGATGAAGAGCTATAAACAAATGGATGCATTTAAAAATTATGCATCATTCCTTAAAATAAGTGGTAAGAAGCAGAAGGCAGTATACTTTTGTAACATTCATATTTGTTCTTAATTATGATAATAAAGAAAAGTATTCAACTGGAATAGTCTGAAGAATAGTGGTGGTGTAAATTTTTAGAAGACACCAGTGATTTTCCTCTCAGTAGGATATATTTTTTAAATATCTGTCATTTTGCACAATCCAGTTAATCCCCAAGACAAAGAATGCCCTTATGAACCTTCAAGGTATGTTTGTAGGTATAATTTGTCAGTACTAAACTCATCCAAGACTGGCAGCAGACTCTGTCAGAGGTAAAAGATTTTTCCCGACCTTTTCTTGAGAGTGTTAGGAGAATTTTAAGAAGTAGTCCCAAGAGGCCTCAAGTTCCTTCTCCAGCCCACTGCTACATAAAATTTTACCAAATAAAGCCATAGTTAAATGATTCTTTAAAAGTGGTGTCTCAACTTTTTCATGATATACAGGAAATAAAGTAGACATCAGGAACATAGACATTGGAAATCACTATTACAGGAGGGCTTAGCATTGAAAGAAATAAATAGAAGTCATCATAGGTTGATGAAGTATAGTTTAAAAAAATGCCAGAAAGGCCTCTTTCATTGATTCACTACAGGTCAAATTTATTTGGGGGGAAAAAAATGGTACTTTGTTTATGCTGGTATCCTAAGAAGGGAAAACAAGTGGAGGAAAACCAAGTGAGAAGATGCGTGACTGAAGTAGTGGATAGTAAATCATACACGAAACCACCTTTTATATAGAAGAAGAGCAATTCTGATTTTTTAGGGGAGGACAGGTTGGGGAAAATGGGTTTGAAGGTTTGGGGGGAGGGTGAGTTTTTAAGTTAAAATCATAGAATGATAGAATCATTTAGGTTGGAAAAGACCTTCAAGATCATCTAGTCCAACCATCAACCATGCCCACTAAACCATGTCCTAAAGTGCCTTGTCTACACACTTTTTGAATACCTCCAGGGATGCTGACTCAACCACTTCCCTGGGCAGCCTGTTCCAATACCTGACAACTCTTTCAGTAAAGAAATTTTTCCTAACAGCCAATCTAAACCTCCACTGCCGCAACCTGAGGCCTTTTCCTCTCATCCTATCTCCAGCCACCCGACAGAAGAGACTAGCACCCACAATATATATATAAATATATATAAATACTTAAACACTTGATTTTGAGTAAAGTTGAAATAACTAATCATGCCTGGGTAATAGCAGTATCTGTGTGAATTACTAGGGAAAATTAAGCTTCAGATTTATCTAAAGTAAACAAAGAAAAACCTTAATAACTAGCTGTATGCTGGATGGTCTCTTGTAGAAAGAGGTCTGCATGAAAGGTGACACTGAATCTTATGGTCTTCATGACAAGAAGGGTCATGTCCTCTAAAGTAAATGAGGAACAATATGGGATGCCTTTCAGGAGGACAATGTGCATAGTAATAGGGAGAAGTAAAGGGCAAAAAATGAACTGAACATAGCAAGTACAGAGTGGAATGGTTGTGGGGAATTTACGTTGTTGTAATTGTGGTGAAGGGATGAGGGGTGGATTGTGTGTAAATTGTCCACTTTTTGTCAGTATTGTGATGATGTTATTTTGATTTTGGTGTGGAGAATTCTTTTTTGTTGATGTGAATGAAGTTTGCAAAAAGTGTGAAGATCGTGTGATGAATGTGGATTTTATAATAATTATTAAATATGTGATACACAGAGGTGAGGGGTAGAATGTATTGGGTTTGTGTGGCAAGGTTTTGGTAGCAGTGGGGGCTACAGGGGTTACAGCTTCTTTTGTAAGAAGCTGCTAGAAACTTCCCCCCTGTCCTGTCCGACAGAGCCAATACCAGCCGGCTCCAAGACAGACCTGCTGCTGGCCAAGGCCGAGCCCACCTGCAACACTGGTAGCACCTCTGCGATAACATGTTTAAGATGGGAAAAAAGGTTGCTGGGGCACAGAAACTGCAGCCAGAGAGAGGAGACCATGTGAGAGAAACAACCCTGCAGACCCCCAGGTCAGTGAAGAAGGAGGGGGAGGAGATGCTCCAGGTGCCGGAGCAGAGATTCCCCTGCAGCCCGTGGGGAAGACCACGGTGAGGCAGGCTGTCCCCCTGCAGCCCAGGGAGGTCCACGCTGGAGCAGATATCCACCTGCAGCCTGTGGAGGACCCCACACTGGAGCAGGTGGATGCCTGAAGGAGGCTGTGACCCTGTGGAAAGCCTGCGCTGGAGCAGGTTTTCTGGCCAGGATTTGTGACCCCGCAGGGGACCCACGCTGGAGCAGTTCGTGAAGAACTGCAGCCAGTGGAAGGGACCCCATGCTGGAGCAGGTTAAGAGTGAGGAGTCTTGCCCCTGAGGAGGAAGGAGCAGCAGAGACAATGTGTGATGAACTGACCACAACCCCCATTCCTCGTCCCCCTGCACTGTTGTGGAGTGGGGTAGGTAGAGAAAATAGGTAGTGGAATTGAGGAAGGGAGGGGTGGGGGGAAGGTGGTTTAAGATTTGGTTTTATTTCTCATTACCCTTCTCTTGTTTGATTGGCAATGAATTAAGTTAATTTTCCCCAAGTCACATCTGTTTTGCCCATGACAGTAATTGTTTGAGCGATATCTCCCTGTCCTTATCTTGACGCACGAGCCTTTTGTTATATTTTCTCTCCTCTGTCTAGTTGAGGAGCGGAGTGATAGAGTGGCTGAGTGGTGCTTAGTTGCTGGCTGGGGTTAAACCACGACAGTTGGATAGCCACAAAGAGTGCTAGACAGACTTTTTAGCATGAACAGGAGAAAATAGGTGTGAAATAGAGATAGATCCATGAGTCAGTAGTACAGACATAGGTGTTGAATTTGTGTCTTCAGGATAACTCAGAAATAAAATATTACAGGTGACAGAGATGAGGACAAAGAATGGAAGTCTCACTCAAAGATTAAGGAATGAAAGAGATCAAGCATCAGGTACGCTGAAAGAGCTGCTAAAAAGATAGAAGGGGAAATTAGAGGGAATGTAATGCCAAATTGAGATACGATTTCAAAATGTGTAGATGTCTAATGATGTCTGAGGTTGCCGATAGCAGGTCAAGAAATACTGAAATTGGGTACTACTATCTAGGAAGAGAACTTCAGAGGCATTGATAAGAGCAGAGAGGCTAGAAAAAATACGGAAGAGGAAGAAAAAGAAATGGAAATATGGCAGCATCAGAAAAAAATAACTAAGTAGGCAGAAATTATAAGTTGTTAACAGTGTAGGATTTCTCTGTAGTCATTGATACTGCTTTGATTTAATGGAAGTTCACTATTGATGTGTTAAGGTATAAGACTGAATCATTCTCCAAGTACTATACTGCGCTGCTCTAGACATACTACTGAATGAATCTGTCTTAACTTTAAACCAGTTTGGAAGCAAGGAATTTAATTGTGTGAGATTCCATCTATGTTTGCTTTTATGGCTCTATATTGTTAAGGTGTAGCCTAAGGTATGGATATTACAGATTGGGTAGTATTGCTGAAGGTCATTCCAAAAGCTTGCAGTGTTCTCTTTTTTCCCTGAAATCATTAGGTATGTCTGGAAATCAACTCGTGAAAGCAAAAGTAGAAAGAGCATATACAAAAATAGCATTGTACACCAGCTTTGATCTGGTATATCTGAGCACTTCTGAAAATCTCAGAAATATGGCTAATCTGAGATTTCCCAAAAGAAATTCAAATTAGAAGGAGGTGACCTAGGAAGATAGCAAATGCACATATGCAGATATTTTGATGTCTATTCTAACTGAATTTTATTTCTAAGATGTGAAGGTAGGCCATGCTTTTTATAGAAAATAGAATTTTATAACCTTAGACGAAGTATCTCCTTTCATCATAAAGCAGTCATGACCTATTGCAGAGTAAATAGAGTAGGTTTGGGGTTTCCTTTTCAAATCTGCCACTAGCTTACCATACAACTATTAAAAAGTTTTGCAATCTGAATAGACAAATCAGCCTTCTCTGTGAATGAAGACAGTACTAACCTCCTGTGTAAAGTGATTTCATGAATACTAACAAAGAGTAGTATGTAACACGTAGGTATGTTTACTTGAAGCATTAGTTACGTATTTGCCAACTCTGGTGGTTGCATGGGAAATTCTCACTGAAAATGCTATTCCTTTGAGTGATCCTCTAAATTCTCATATTGAAACCAGCCATAGGATCAAAAATATTTACTATTTCAATGGAACATTTCTACATCATATGTTACTCTTGACGGATATCACTGGGCTCCATTATGCTCATATAACTTATTAGCATGAGACGACATGTAATTGCCTCATCCAGAATGGCACTGAGATAGTACCACCTCCCCACTTGTATTTTTTTAGGTGTGCTGGGTATCTTTTTACAGAAGCAAGAAGAGTACCGTTTCCATTGATGCTGTTTGTCTGTTCATTTCTAGCCATATGCATTTCCCATGTCTAAGTACATGCTATTTTCCTCCCTTTGTAACAAATACCGCCATACAGAAATAACTCCAACTATAGCTGTTATAAGGGCATTTAACCCACCGTGTTATTTTTCTGAATACACTTCATTCAGTGGCAATAAGGGTGACCTAATTTAAGCCATCAGTGTGCATTTATAAAATATCTGCACAAACCTTAGGTGTTCATGGAGCCATTGGCAAAGGTCATTATGCAAAGTGATGATGAAATGAAAGCATATTGCTGCATATCAGTCTCATTAGGAAAAAAAATAATCGATCTATGATATTCTTATACCTATTTTTGTTGGGTTTTTTCTACAAGTAAGCTAAGAGTTAAAAATGTTGTTTCTCTTCTGTTTGCAACCCAAGATTCCCAGTTCTAATTTGAATTAATGATTCATATACAAATTCATTTACACTTTTTTCTACTACAGTAAGTACTAGTTTAAGTTTGAATCATGCGCTTGAATGTTTCAGTTATAATTCAAGACTAGTGGGTATGAAATATGCTTGCGTTGGTGAATTTCAGCAGAAGTATCTCTAGGAATGTTTTATATGCAAAGCAGAGATATTAATTTTATCGTACTAACTTTGCCACATTATGTATTAAAATAAAATAACATTCTGGGTTGGAATATCTACAATAGGAAGATGACAAATGTTTTCTTAAAACTTGTATTTCAATGGATATTAGTCATTTAAATATACTGTCATAGTGATGGTTCTGTGCTGCATAGAAAGAAAATTGCAGAGCAAAATTTTCTTTTAGTGGTGTTCACTCAGCTAATTCACAAGCTTGATTTGGTTTGGTTTAGTTTTAAGGGAAAAAGTAAAAATTACTTTCATTTCCTCCTGGAGAATCTGGAAATGGTTTTAAGTTGAAAGAACATCAGGAAAATAGCAAAATGCTGAAACTATAAGAAGATCACTTTGCCTTTTTGCAAATGCTGGATTTCTTTCATGCTTTTTCTTAAAGGTTGTAACATTTTTAAATTTCACATGAAACCAAATCTATCATCTCTTCATGTTCAACAATTTCATTGGATTGGACAAGATATGAAAAACTGGACCTCAGATGACAGATTCAAACCTGGACACCAATAAGCTCACCTTCTGAGTCATAGCTTACTTCTAAGTGCACAATGAAGAAAAGTTCAGAGAGAGCATAGGTGGATGACCTCAACAGAGGATATGTTTCAAATCATCTCCTGCACAGACTTAGGCAATTTTCCCTAACCTCTAGCAAGATGCCTCCTGAAACTGGAGTTCAGAGCCCTGATCTGTTTCTTGCGTTTACCCTGGATCCTGAAATCTTTAACAGGTAGCTGAAAATAGTTTTGACCTTGTGTCTTTGGTTAAGGCTTTTCTAGCTCTCCTTTAAAAACCACAGAATCTGCCACTCTGGTTGACTCACAGTCATTTTATGGGAAAGTTTTTAAAATATGTTTGGTTTGCTTGTTTCTTGTGGGTCCAAATTTTGTTGCCAATTTCATATGTCACACACTTCCAAGTGTCAAAATTGAAGTTAACATCTGGCTAAATATTTCCAAAAGTGGTAACGAGAGTCGGTCCTGATATTCTTCTCAAGGACAATATAATGAGCATAATACACCAAAACTGATCTAATACACATAGTTTAAATTACTAAATATATGTATTAACAGAAGATAGAAATAAATGTCACTACACGCATTACATCAGAAGTATTCTACTACTTTTAGCTGCACCTATGCTGTCCTCTGCTGTGCATTACCACTAAAAACCTTTAGAAGCCAAAATCCCTCATTGGCCATAACATCGAATCTTTGATGCACATGTGAAGGTATGAAGAGAGGAACCTAAATACATAGTTTGGGCTAGATTTTGCAATATATTCTTGTGTGCACCTTCAGGTAATCTGTATGACTTTATCATGGGGAAATTACTACCAGAAGAAGTCTTAAAACCAGAAAAATGTATTCCAAAAAGCAATATGGTGTCACTAATCCACCCAATTATTCCTCATTGTTTCCATGGCCTTACATTGAAACACGCTTTCTCAGTCATGGTCCTACAGGTGTGTCCAGCCCTGCTATATGCTGTCCTGGCCATGATATCACATACATATCAGAAGCCCCCTGATTAACTAAAGAATCCTTCAGAAGATTCACTTTAAAAAAACAGCATGCATAGCTGATACCAACATCACAGCCTCTAGCCACTTATAAATTTTCAATTCCATCTTGGCCGTCTCCAGCCAGATTTCACCTTCTCTTTTCCCCATGCTGTGGAAATCAATCAGATGCAATGATATCATTGCTCCAGCAGTGCAAAATAATGCCCTTCCTAGTCCAAGCCACACAACCTGTACAATTCCTGGGCCAGTGATAATATGAAGAGAGATCAGAAACACAACTCAGAATTGTTTGATTTCTCTTGGGATCATATTTATAGGCTCTTTTTCTCCTTTCTTTTCCCTGAAAGAAGAAAATAAAGTGTCTTTTTTTGAAAAGAGGTTGGCCCATTTTGTTCTGCCTGTTTCACTTGCCCCGGTCTCTGAGCCAGGAAGAGTTATTACCTTCTTTGATGAGACTGTCTGCCATGTAGGTCCATATGCTTTTAGAGGGGTAGCAGAAAATTCTGGGAGTGTCTGTGATTGACTCCAGCTTGAGACTTGGTCCTTGTTCTTATAGAGTTAGTATTTTCAGGGTCTGGCAGTCTAGGCTTTCTTCCCATTAAGTTTTGGATTATCCCATGGTCATTTAGAAGGAAGATACCACCCTGCCTAAGTATAGGTTTCCTTCCCCTGTACAATTCTCTATTGTAATTTTGCTCCTCTTTCTTTGTAATCAACAACAAAGTACTGGTTTCAAAGGGAGAAAGATGTTCATGTTGAAGCTATCCATGAAAGGCTATTCATCTTGAGGTAATTATTGAAGCATTAAGTATTCTACAAATGCAAAGGGGGAGGTTAAATTATCTATATTCAGAGAGTTATATATTTATAAGTGAATACCAAATCACACACAGTATTTCTGAAGAGTACTCAAAACTCTATTTAGATAAAGCCCTCTTTTCTCATTAATGCTATCTGTTTCAAATTACTGGATTATTTCATAATGAATTATAGCAAAATCCAGGGGAATGTTTTCTCTAAATATTTTACATAATTATTTTAATTTATATTGGGTTTCATGTTGTCAACCAGTGTGTTGCAGCTTCTTGTGATATTACACATGAGAAGCACATGACCTTAAATACAGCAAATAAGAGCTTATGGAGGATATGCTGTGTTTCATAAGCATATTCAAACTTTAGAATGCATAATACTTTAACTGTCATATGATAACAATCTCATAGACTGAAGCCTCCCAAAAGTTGAAAATTGCTTCAAGCATTTTATTCACATTCCTAGTGCATAAAAATATTTCTTCTGACCAAGGAAATAGGCATAGAAAATAAGGACTCTTCAAATCTGCAGATTTGCTGTGTGTGCATTCTGTTTTATGAAGATACGGAAAAATGTTGACACCAAAACCATCTGTGGGATACTCTGCTTGTCAGTAGTCACTAGCTGATTGTCAAATTGTTGGTTAATCTTTTCTGAACTCAGTGGTTCAGGTGATTTTTAAACAGTTTAATCATGCATTCATCCAGCCCATGCTTCCTCAGCTTGAGGGAATAGAAATGGGAGACTGGGTGAAAAAAACCTTATAAATGGACTTTTCAAGGTACATTATATTGACTGTTTTCCACTTTTCATCAAAATCAGTGATTTCAACATTGAGGGAAATCAGGTTGGTCAAGTTTGATCTAACTTTGGTAAATTCATTTCTTTCTGATTCTTTCTTGTCTGTAGCATGTTTGGAAATGGTGGAGTACATATTCTACAATTTTTCCTGAGACTGAACCCCTGGACCTCTGGATCTTCCTTTTTGCATTTAAGGAGGATGGGTAAAATGTTTGCTTTTTTAATGTTAGTTTTAGCTGGCTAATGTTAGCCAGCCAGTTAGGCTGGCTAGCCCTACTAGGATTTATATTAGGAAATTCTCACCAACATAGCACAGAATCTTCCTGGTTTGCTTACACTATACTGTGTTGACTTGGTAGATGTCTGGATGATTGAAATCTCCCACACAGATGAGGCTTTCCACAAACAAACAGCAGAAGTCCTCTGGTTGTCAGCCTTCATCCTCTGCATCCTGTTGAGAAGGTGGTTGGTAACAAACAATCCCCACAACAATGCCAGTGTTCTTTCCTCTCTTAGCAATGATCCAGACAGTTTTAACAGCCATATCTCTGGCCTTATACTGGAGCTCTGTGTAGTCAAAAAGGTACTTACACAGAACATAAATACCTCTTAAATAGTGAAACCAGATTTTTTTCAGTCCCTTCATTTCATCCTCAGGTAACATTACCTACAGAATTGTCTACATGAATCAGCACTATGAATTGGATTACTGTAACATTATATGCCTTCCCATTAAATTCTAAGGCCAGTATTTTGGTTTATTTGGTTATGTGAGAGATGTTTGAAAGATTAGATATATGTATACATAAATGCCTAGAACAATGGCAAAAAAACAATTGGCTTTTGATCCCTTTCATTTGTTTAGGAGGCTCCAGGTAGGACTGAACAGATGGTAGGTTAAACATTGAAAGATGGAAATGTATTGGATGGAATTAGTTGACTGTGATGTCAGTTCACTAAGAAAATTTTGACAAACTAGATTATTTTTTTTCCTGAGGGTAAAGTGAAAGTCACTGGTTCAGAGGAAGAGCTAATGGAATTTTTAGGCATTTCCATATCACCACATTTACAGAGAGATGGCACCTTCAAGTTTACTTATTAAAACCTTTTTTCTCTTTTAGGACTGAGGTAACTGCAGGCAACTGTTCTCTGAAATGGAATGATTTTCTGAGTTATCTGGCAAAGCAACATCAAGAACTGTTTCCTAGACATATTGTCTGATATTATTATAAGTAATTATTTATCCATGTAAACTTACACAATTTGTTTATCAAGCATTTAAGTAGAAGAAGTATTGGTGTAGTCAACAACTACAAACAAATGGATAAACACCTTCATGCACTCTACTTGCATGGAATCATAGACTCACAGAATAATTTAGGCTGGGAGGGACCTCAGGTCTTCTGGTCCAACCCCCAACTCAGAGCAGGTCAGAAGTGAATCACGTTGTTCAGGGCATTGTCCAGCTGATTTTTTAATATCTCTAGCAACAGGATACTTGTTCCAACCTCTGACTTCTTTCATCCTCTTTTTTTTTTTCCTGATATTTGATTAGAAGAAGTTTACTGAGGAAGTTTACTTCCATAAATCCAGAACTTTATTAGTATAGCTTTATGTTATTCTGAACTGAAAAAGGTGAAACGCTTGCCTGGAGTAGTACCATTGCAATCTGGATGACCAAGTCATTTTTATACTGCTATATGGCCTCCTAGATTCACAGATGTCAGAATCATAGGGGGGAAAAAAAACATGCATGCAGTTGTCTCACAGTTTGAGAGACTAATACACATGTGCAGATGATGTGAGTCTTCTCTGCTTATGGTCCAATTGAGCTCAACAAATATGTTCAAGTAATATAGCATAGCTAACCCTACATATATTGCTTAGGGACAATGGGAAGGCATTTCACTTTATTGTATCACCAGCTGTAGACAAAGCCTTGTCATTTCTGTCTGTCACACATTTTCTTTGCCATTTTTGAAATCACACTTTAGTTTCATCTCCATCTGGGGCAGGAGCAGGAGTGTTGTAATATCACAAGAAAAACTGCTTTTTCTGGTATTTTTAGCTTGATTGGATGATGAGAGCTCTGAAAATGACACCACATAGGCTGGTCTTTTGATGGTTATAGAGAAAGTTTGCAGATGCAATAGACTGACCAACTGCACAGCAAAAAGAAGCTTAGGATGTCAAGTACTACATTAGCACAGCTCATATGGGAAATGACATTTTTCTAACAGAGATAGATATGCCCTGCATGCTGCAGCCAAATAAGGATTCTTCAGATCTGTTCTTTGGCTTTTTGAATATGTATTCATCAATTTTATACATGTCATTAGCACATTTTGTGGAAAACAGGAGAAATGGTAAATCAAATTATTCCCCTACATACAAATGTAAATTAAGAGTTTGGCTTTGTGTATGAAACTCAGTAGTTAAACAGCTTATACAAAATTAATGGCAGTTAATTGTTCAATGTTAATTATGCTGAATTAGATTATGCTTAGAACAGGCTAACAGTAGAAGTAAGAAATTATTTTACTTTTATTAAGTATTAAGCAGCAGCCCTATAATTATTATTGACCATTTGAGCTTTTGATAATTTGCCAAATTTACCTGTTCATCAGCATAGAAATGGAGGCAGTAAAGCAGTTTCTCCTATTCTTTAACATGGGCACTGTTATTTATCAGTAAAGTCAAGAACTGAATGACAGTGATCTCAAGATATAGTTGCTGATTGTAGTAGAAATAAACAAACATTCAGTTATGCAGAGATTTGCTAGGTTCCTGCAATGAATCTGCTGGACTTCTCAGTCCCTATCTAACCTCTGCTGACAGTGTCTTGAATTGGTTTCTTTTGTTGGACCTCTTTCTTGCTCTACCAGAGAACAGTAACTGCACATTGAAGAATAAGTTAGAATCTCTTGTAACATGTAAGATATGATTTGATTATTTTATTTTATTTAAAATTATGAGTTTAATGAAAATTAAAAGTACTGTCTCAGAAAAGTAGTAATCGGACAGTGGAATAACAATACAGAGAACTGAAAACCAATAAAATTATGTTCTGCAATATTTTCAAATACTTATGAAAAAATCTTCTTTTAACTCATTTATACAAAGTATTCAAATTAAAATATAATGACACAGTGCTGTCTTTACCAAAGCCATGTGTTGTTTAGGAGTCTAACAGAAGCATACCTCAATCTTTGTAAGAGTTCTAATACATCTAACAATTTCGACCAAACCCCATGACAAAGCTCTAAACACAAAGCTTTCTATATTATTCCTAACCAAAGAAAACAGTAATTAAATAAGCAATATTTGCAAAGTATTGGTGATATTCAAAAGTCATATCGACATGGTCCTGGGCAGCCTGCTCTAGCTGACTCTGCTTTATCAGGTGCGTTGGACAAGATGACCTCCAAAGGTTCCTTCCAACCTACACCATTCTGTGATTCTCTGATATTTTCTAGGATAAAATATCTTAATAACTGCTCCCTATTTTCCTTCTTTCTAGGATTTAGAGCTACTGTCTAGTCCATGGTTTGTGTCTGAAATGACAGTGTTGTAAAACCATTTCAACTTTCCCTATTGTGGATGGACATATTTTTGTAAGATGTTGTCAAACTGGATTGCCAAATATTTTTTTTCTTTTCCTTTTTACCATATCCTGTCTCTTTCAACACATCCCTAGAGATTCCTAGGGATCCTGACTTTCATTCTCTGCAGACAAGTTTTTGCTAAACCACATCTCGAATTCATTGGTGTACTTCTGAACCTGGCAGTGCTAAACACAACTGCATCAAAACATTCACATGAGCAGACTAATACTAATTAATAAGACAAGTCAAACCCAGAGACGTGTGAACTTCTGCATCATCTAGAAACCTGATTCGAACTGCAAGTCAAAGCTCCAATTCATTCCATCTCTTTTTAAACAAAGTATGCAATCTAAGTTAGGTCCCTCGTTACATTCATCATCAGTTAATAGAGAAAGGAGGCAGATCAGGAAGAGTTACTTTTGAAGGAATGTTTTATTCAATTGGCTGTCCAGGAAGTCTAGGATGATTAGGCCACTAATTTAAGCACCTTGGTGATATGGAATGAATCTAGATATATGTGCTAACTGTCCAAAGTGATGGAGATTACCACCTGCAACATCAAGAACCTGAGCAGAGCTCATCCCTTAAAAAACACAAGCAAACATAAACCAGCTATCACTCAGCTTTTGAATAACAAGGCAGCAATTACAACACTGTTCCAACTAGTGAAAGCCTCAGTCTGAGGGACTGCAACCTCACATCTTTCATCTCATTAGATTATAGAGTAATTTAGGGGTTAGGGCAAACTTCATTCCTTCTGAAGAAGCTCACTCATGTCCAGTTGTCCTCTCATGTCCACTTGTCTCCAGAGAGGAAATCTGAGTTCTATTTATGTGATTTGTAAATATTTCTTTCAGTGATAGTCTCTTGTTAAATGCATAAAAAGCCGTTGTTGGAAGGAACACAAATCGGTGTCCTCACCTAAATGAGGTGATTTGGAACATGGTATCAACAAACAACTTTGCCCTGCTGACATTTTACAGAATTTAAATGTATGGTCATATTTAGAAATAATACAGGAACCCAAAGAGGTAACTCTGGGACATTTTAGAAACCAAAGCAACTTTTTTTTGCGTGCTCTCTCTCTTTTTACCCACTACTATCTCTGTTTACCCTAGTATTTCTCTTCCAGATAGCTGCCACTAGAAGGGCTTCAGAACATTTCTCCCAGTATGATGGTTCCCTTCTTTTACTAGAGCTCTAGGACCATAGTTAGCATACAGTGACATATGTGGAAGCCTGATATTGACATCTAGGCATCCATTCAATGCCAACTATGAAAGCAGAATAATATTAAATATGATTATTTCCAACATTAAATTTAAGCAATAAATAACTTTTCTGTAAAACTTTCTACCTTCAGATCACAAAGAGGTCTATAAAAGGAGTTTTGTCAATAGTCATATTTTACAAATGTAAAAACTGATAAACAGAAAACCAAAGAGGCTTGCTTGAGATGATGCCCAAATTTACTGTCTTTTCTGGAAAGGAAGAAAACAAATTTCTAAGAATTGTGCTCCTTTGAAGGGGATTTTGCTTATGTCAGAGTCACATTCTTTAGCTCCTGAATATAAAGACACTTAAAACAGAAATGTGAAAGTAAGACAGAAGAACAACAGTGATAAAGGAATTCTAATGAATTCTATCAAAGTGATATGGAAAGAGTGCAAATGTTTCAGTTTCACAGTTTAGTCTCATTCTGCAGCTTTAGAATCAAAGGGAAGACTTTTTTATCAAAGAAAAGAAAATTATCTTGAACAGAAAAACATTAAATGCAATGTTTACTTTATTAGAAAAAAAAATTACAGCTATAAAGTGGAGTTATATTCAAGTATTGTCACTGTTCCTTTTAAGATAAATACCTTCCTAGCTTTTATTGCAAGAGATAGAAAGGGAAGTTTTACCAACCCAACAATTAAATTATAAATAACATTTCCTGAGATGGTGAATAGGATGTGCCCCTCTGGGCGGTCTAAATCTATTGATGAGATCAATGACTCATGGAGCAGAAGTGCTTTGGCTCTATTTCATATTGGACAGGAATGCAATTATTTCCTTTTTTTCTTGTGTAGTCATCAAGATACTGTTGGCATAGGAGAAACTGAAAACTGTTGTTGCACAGCATTAAGTACTTACAAATAATTTTATTGTTATACTTTTAATTTTTTTAATTAAGTGATTTATAAACTCATTTGGGAATGACTTATGTCTCTTGATAACTAAATTGCAAGATAAAGAAAACCAAATAATTACTGAATTTTAATAAACTTAGCCTCTACCGCTGCTTAGCTTTATTTTCTCATGCCATGTTAAATCTTTTCTTCGGAGTTAATATAATCTGAGTAGTACATGAAAAAACAGTGCCTTAAATTCACTTTTCTCAAAGACTGATTCAAGACATTTTTACCTATCACTGTAGTATATGACAACTTTCTATATGGAATTAATGTCACTAGTGAAGTATTTTCTGAACTTGTAGGAGTAGTTGGCATGTTTCCTTTTTCAAGAAGATAAAGACTTTTCAAGATAAAGACTTGCCCAGGACAGGAAGAAAAAATTCCAGAATGTAAAAAAGACGACATTTTTTAAAACTGTATATGGCGATCCAGATTTAAATATTATCTATCAGACAATATCCCAAGATATCTGATAGGTCTAACAAATGTCTCCTCTAGGTGGTGGAAAAAGCATGACATTTATTTTCAAAAGTTTTCCCCCTATTTGCTAAGCATTATTTGTCTTGCTTAGTTTCAGAACCTGAAAAACAAAATTAAATTTCTTGTAATGTTATCTAACAGCAGCTGCAGTTCTAGTTAGTAGAAAAACTGTTTCACACCAATAGTAAATTGCATGGTTTAAAGACATTGCCTATCAAAGATGAACTTTGATGATGTGTATTTGTACTTTGTTAAGAAGAGAAAGCTTACACAAAAGTGATGAAAATAAATGTTTAAGCAAAAAAAAACAAACGAACAAACAAAACAAAACAAAACAAAACAATTTCAAAATTGCCACTGTTTTCTAAGTCAGTGAAAGATTTGCCATAATTCTAAATAATTCTATTTGCCATAAACTCAAGCTGATGGCAACATCTTTAAATAGATGTCTCCTTTGTAAGCCTTATCAGTCCTGACAAAGGCTAGAGGGTTCAAATATTTGCAGCTTTCAACTAAACAATGAAATAAAGACATAATTTTGTCCTTAAATTAATATAAGAAGGTTGTTACTATACAACAATATAGAAGCACATAAATTATAATCATAATATGCTGAAGAACAGTTCATAGCTACTCTATAATTAGCTCTTTGTTTGTCTTTACTGGTTTTGGATGATACCTTTAAGATTTTTATATATAAAACCTTTTTCAAGATAGACTGCAGTATGTAAAAAAACTTTACCATTTTATAAAAGCTTAATTTAATATTAAAACAAGTATTTGAAAGTCACTACATCAATAAGCAATAATGTGGTTATCCAAAATAATTATCAGAATAACTACTTATCACCTTGCAAACCACACAGTGATAACTATAGGAGGGTACAGAGTGTGACCCCTAAGATTCAACAAACATGGTTACTTATAATTCATAAAACTAATAGAGTTATCTAAAATCCATTCTCAAAAGCAAATAAACAATGACAGATATTATTATTTACTCTCACCTTTAGTACTTTTAAAAGCTCTTAACTCTCCTTTTTTGCTAATTTCATTCTCAGAAAAGTATTCTTAGAGACATATCCCAGGAAGGAATTCCCCATAATTTTCAAATAGCAAGAAGCCTTTTTCTGCAAAATGATTGGGTTCAAAAAATTGGAAGAAAAACACAATTTCTCAGAATTTATCAGTGTTTTAGAAACTATGGTGAACTACTTCATGGTTTTATGACACTTTTAGTCAACTGAACTGTGTTTAGATTTGATGAATAACGCCAGATAGCTGCCATGTTTATGCAAGATGTAAGGTCCTCTTTTTATGCACTCACATTTAAAGAAGTGATCAGCTTTGCCAGGCAGGGAAGAGAGGTAAATGTCAGGCATTATTATTTCCAGATCTTGTTGTTACATCTCATTCTGTTTTGAAAAAAAAAGTAAAAATCACAAATCTGATCTGTAACATAGTAGAGATTGTGCTGGCTTTGGCTGGGACAGAATTTTCTTCATAGTAGCTAGTATGGGGCTGTGTTTGGGATGTGTGCTGGAAACAGTGTTGATAATTCAGGGATGTTTTTGTTCTAGCTGAGCAGTGCTTACCCAGAGCCGAGGCCTTTTCTGCTCCTCATCCCACCCCACCAGCGAGCAGGCTGGGGGGGCACAAGGAGTTGGGAGGGGACACAGCCGGGACAGCTGACCCCAACTGACCCAACGGGTATTCCAGACCATAGGACGTCATGCACAGCATAGAAAGCTGGGGGAAGAAGAAGCAAGAGGGGGATGTTCAGAGTGATGGTATTTGTCTTCCCAAGTGACCGTTACGCGTGATGGAGCCCTGCTTTCCTGGAGATGGCTGAACACCTGCCTGCTCATGGGAAGTGGTGAATGAATTCCTTGTTTGGCTTTGCTTGCGTGTGTGGCTTTTGCTTTACCTATTAAACTGTCTTTATCTCAACCCATGAGCTTTCTCACTTTTAGCATTCCGATTCTCTCCCCTATCCCATCGGACAGGAGTGAGCGAGCAGCTATGTGGTGCTTAGTTGCCAGCTTTAGTTAAACCCCAACAGGTAATAATTTTCATGAAGTTTAACATAGCTTTACTCAGCCTGGAACTGCAAAGAGTTTCTCTTCGTTTCTTATTCTTAGGCTATATGAGAGTCACGCAGCTGTTAACCCTTTGCATTCTCCAGTGCTGTTATCTTGTCACAGCCTCTAAAAAGTGAATGAGCAAAAAATGAGAGCTAAAACATACAAAAGTTTAAAAAACAGGTCAGTGAAATTTTTCTCAATAACATAAAATAAAGGCTAGTCAGAGAAACAGAGACAGGATCTGGTTTCTGGAGAAAGAAAAGAAGTATATTTTTAAAATCTTTTAAATCAGAATGTGACTTAAATTTTTACTCTGACAGGTCCAGATAGCCAAAACAGATTGCCAGCTTCATAATAAAATAGCATATGAGAAGACATACTATGATTAAAAGTATAATCAAGAGTGAATGACATATACACGCTATAAACTGCTTTGTGGTGGACGGACAGCAGTTCAACTGCAAACTTATTAGAAACTACTAGAAAATTCTAGAGTGTCTCTCATATCAAATTTTAGATTACTTCACTACAGGTTTTTTTATGTGCTTTTATGTTTTATGTTTTATCTTTCATGCTCAGTTGGTAAAAATACAGCACTATATTCTTTTAGCAGTGTACTATTAGCTGGCATCATAAGCATGGACAGTAGAACATGAATTGTTTGCCTTCTTCCCAAGAAAAGTGAGGTCAAACAATGCATGATGAATAATGTGCACTATTATTTAAATTTTCTGCAGGAATTTATGATCTAGTACATTGGTAGAATTGCACAGAAAAACCAAAAACGTTAGCTATTACTAATTAAGCCCTAAATAATCAGACTCCGGTGGTCTGAACCATTGAATTCTAGCTATTGATTTAGTTGTTGCTCTTATGTCAATAGTCATCTCTGTGCACTATGGATAGCTTTCTTCAACCTTTAGGTTCATTTTAAACCCAGCTTTGTTAGAAAGCATGTTTGTTACAAAAATATATCACCTTTAGCTGTTGAAAAATAAAGAAACTTTTCAGAAATGTTTATGATTTTATTAAGAACTGCAGCTACTGGTTGCTCATAAATTAGTTGGTTTATATTTTCTGATGCTTATATGTGCTATGTACAACACAATTCTCACATTTCCTAAGCTGATAAATGGCTCACAGTGTGGTTAATTAACTTTTCAGGTTGGACTAGTCGTGGGTTTTGAGTTGGTAAACTATGAAGAATTCAGAGCAGAATTGAAATAAACTTAGAGAAATAACAAAATGCTATGGGTCTGATAAACTACTTCAGAAATAAGGTTAGGACAGAAGTGAAAAATTGTATGAGGCAAATGAATTAGTATACAGTTCTGAGAAAGAGTAAGATGCTAGAATGGTCCAGTTTGGTTAACTTCATAAGGAAGTTTGGGCTAGAGATTAAATTAGAGATTATAAACATGTGGATTAGATTCTTCTGCTAGAACCATAGCACAGGGCTTTCTAAAACTACAGATTTAAGTAATTCATTCCCTTCAAGACTTGTTGACTTCTAGACTGAATGTTTTGACATTATATCCACTTTTCAATGAGTTGTCAAGCTAATCCTATCTTGTCACATCCTTGCCAAGGTCCCACCAAAGAGCTCTAACATGTATTCTTAATCTCATTTTCCTGGGGTATAGCAGTAAACTACCAGGGTAGAATGAATGGGGAGCAGTAATGATGGGAGGGAAAATACTGACTGAGCAGGGGAGGCCAATATATGTTTTGCCCAAGAGATATGAGACAGCCATTAGCAGCCTCTAACATTCAGAAATCAAACAGCTGCTTGCAACCACTCAAAATCTTTTCTTCATTCTCCAGGAAATCAGTCACCAATGCAGAAAGTTTTCTTGAACTATGCAGGAAGGTGTCTACATCCTGCAGTCTATAAACCAACCATAAAGTCAAAGATTGATTATTTAGTGTATTCAAGCAGAAAATATAAAAACTTCACTTGGCAAGAGAACTCAGCTGTGATTATGGAGGCCTTGGCAGCTTTGAGCAGAGGTCTTTTTCTGTTATTCTGCTTCTAGAAGCACTTTTGTAGTGACAGGCCAGATGGTCACAGGCATTGAGAGTCTGTGTATAACCACTGTGTCCCAAAAGCATTTAGGGGTTTTTTTGGTGTATTGAGACAAGATGTAACTTCCAAGTGACACTTCTCTGTAATTATTTCGTCAGGCACTCCCATTCTAGCTGAAAAGAAACCATATTTGCAAACTAGCTAAGGGTCATTTAGAATTGCCTGGCATTTCTCTCTCTCAACTTTTTGGAGCCTTTGTTCTTTTATTTCTGCTGATAAAGACTGTCAGCTCCTTAGTGGTGTCCATTGCAGGGTGAATTCACAGAGGTGAGTGGTAAGGCAAGAGAAACTTCTTACTGTTCCTCCTGCTTGAAGAAAAACTTTAATTTCCAGGTCAGTAATAGACCCTTTCTGTGCACTGGATAGGTGCCCATGTTAGATGCCCACACAATCTGTCATGTTAGGCATTGTAAGGGAGGGAAAGGGTACAGTAAAGAAGACAGCCGTGCCTTGTTGTTTCTTTAGCTACTGTATCAGGCAGATACCATATAACACAGGCCCATAGCATCTTAAAAGACCAAGCAGTCATAGACAACAGAAGCATATTCTCATCCACTACATATATTTATTTAGGAACTATTCTAATATTCCATTTTACAGGTGTGAGTGAGTTAGCAATCTATCTCAGCATGTGAAAGATTTACTGCTATTGTTGCTGACTTTGGCATCCAGGAGGCAGAAAGTAGCTGCTGAATCCTACTAACTTAATCCAGTGTTTGTGGAAGGGCAATATGGCAATATTTGGTAACACAGATATCAGCTACAACCTTTCTGTGATGCAAGTGTCTGAGGCAGGTGAATGTACATTGAGGAGATGCTGTAGAGACTTCTGAGAGGAGTCACATAGACAGTAGCTGTATCTAATGAGCATGCATTCTTCATTTTGCTACTAGAAATTATGTTAGCCACTCTTAACACTTTTCACAACACAAGTTGGCAGCCAAACTATTCAGCCTATTATCTCTCTTCTTGAAAACTGGAAAGCAAGCACTGATTTTGTTTGAGAATGGATAGGTTTCAGATTAAAATCAAACCATATTACATCTCTCTCTTTAATGTTGGGAGGAATTAGTCATTAACGGTAAATTAAATGTAGTTCAGTGTTTCTTAACACACAAGCAACTCTTTGTATTTTGCACAGTAACATAGTCCAGCTTTACACTTGCCTCAAATAACTGGTCAGTAGTAATATAATCAGATTTAATTTGTATGTTGAATTTTATATTATTATTGTTGTTGCTGTTGTTGTTGTTGTTATCTGAGAGACCAAATCACTAGTCCAGGAAACACTGGAAGACCATTAGCCTCCTAGGGCATACCCTGTCACACAAATTTTTTCCCAGCTGTTTCAGAAAAAAGTTGCAGGAGAACAATTGTGGGAAAACCTGCCACACAAAGGCAGCTTATTCTTATTTCATCTGTTTAATTGACTTTTGCCCTGAAGCAAGCACATTTACATCACGTCTATAAATCTTTGTCTTTGATGTAAGAATAAATGTTTCAATTAATCATTAATGTAGCTACCCCCTTCTTGAAATTCTATTCTGTCCTCACTGATAGCCCCTACAGGAAATAAGAACTCAATTACCAATGCAATTGCTATCAATCAGGCTTCTACAGAATAAGCTGCAGTTCAGACTCCAACAATTTCACAACATGTTATTGCTCTTCTATAACAGTAGGGCTAAGTAGGTTTTATGGGTCCTGTTGGGGTTTGACAATTAACCATTGGGATGACTTTAGGGGAATTACAACCTCCAAACTAATCCATCTCTACCTGGTATACATAGTATTAAGAATTATTAGTTTTTCATAAGTTCTTGAGGTACAAGTGAAAAGAAGCCAGTGCTGAGGCACACATGCATCTCTAACTTTTCTTTTTGGAGTATTAGCAGCAGTGTACATTCTCCATTGATGTGGTGAATACATTAAGTGTTAGCAGGGAGGAATGGCACTGAGACAGGTGCAAAGTAGGGCTGGACATAGAGGCAGCTTGGTAATGGCTGTCTATTGCTAGGATCAGAGTGTCTTCCTGGGTTTTGTGTCCCAAGTTTTACTTAATACTCTGGTGTCTGAGGGAAGCCAGTTGGGAGTCTACCATGCATGACTCTGATGAGAAGCCTTGGACTTTGACTCAGTCTGATCTTAGTTTATTCATTCAGTTTTCACAGAATCACAGAATAGGTTTAGGGACCTCTGGAGATCAACGCATAGTCCAATCCCCCTGCTCAGAGGAAGGTCAACTGGAGCAGGTTGCTCAGGATCACATCCAGTTAGGTTTCAAATATCTCCAGGGATGTAGACTCACCAATCGCTCTCAGAAACCTGCTACAGAGTTTGACCACCTTCATAGAAAAAAGTTTTTCCTCTGTCTAAATGGAATTTTTTGTATTTCAATTTGTGTCCACTGTCTCTTGTCCTTTTCCTGGGTGCCACTGAGAAGGGTTTGGCTCTGCCTTCTTTATTGCCTTCCATTGCATATTTACACACACTGATAACCCCTTTCCTCCCAAGCCTCCTCTTCTCCAGCCTAAACAGCACAGCTCTCTGCCTCTCCCAGTTTGACAGATGCTCCAAGCCCTTAATCACCTTAGTGGCCCTTTGCTGGACTTGCGCCAGTATGTCAATGTCTGTCTTGTACTGGGGACCTGTCCTGGTTTCAGCTGGGATAGAGTCAATTCTCTTCCTAGTAGCTGGTATAGTGTTGTGTTTTGGATTTAGTATGAGAACAATGTTGATAACACACTGATGGTTTTAGTCGTTGCTAAGTAGTGCTTATCCTAAGTTAAGGATTTTTCAATCTCCCGTGTTCTGTCAGCAAGCAGGTGTACAAGAAGTTGGGAGGGAGCACAGCCAGGACAGCTGACCTGAACTAGCCAAAGGGATATTCCATACCATAGAACATCATGCTCAGTATGTTAACTGGGGGGATTTGGCCAGGAGGGGCAGATCGCTGCTCAGGGACTGGCTGGGCATTGGTCAGAGGACGGTGAGCAATTGCATTGTGCATCACTTGTCTTTCATGGGTTATATTTCACTCTTTTTATGATGTTCCTTTTTATTACTATTATTATTACATTGTATTTTTATTTCAATTATTAAACTGTTCTTATCTAAACCCAGGAGTTTTACTTGGTTTTGATTCTCCTCCCCCTCACACCGGGCTGGGAGGAGGAGTGAGCTGCTGCATGGTGCTAATTGCTGGCTGGCATTAAACCATGACAGGAGCCCAGCACTGAACACAGCACTTGAGGTGTGGCCTCACCAGTGCTGAGCAGAGGGGAATGATCACTTCCCTGCACCTGCTGGTGATGTTCTTCCTAATTTGTCCCAGGATACCACTGGACTTCTTTGTCCACCAGGAAACTCAGCTCCTTTTCTTCAAAGCTACTTTCCAGACTGTGGGTGCACAATGTGTATTGGTGCATGGGGTTCTTCCTCCCCAGATGCAGACTTTGCATTGCCCTACTTGAACTTCATGAGGTTCCTGTTGGCTCATTCACTGGCCTGTCAAGGTCTCTCTGAACAGCAGCACCCCCATCTGGTGTTTCAGCCAGTCCTCTCTGTTTTGCGTCACCTGCAAATCTGCTGAAGGTGTGCTCTGTCCCATCATCCATGTCATTAAGGAAGATGGTACATAGTATTGGCCCCAGGATCAAACCCTGAGGTAAGCCACTAGTGACTGGCTTTCAGCTGGACTTTGTGCTGCAGTTATTTGGTCCGGGAAGTCAAGTCATTTTTCAGCCCACTTCACTGCTCATTTATCTAAGCCATTCTTCATTAGCTTGTCAATGAGGATGTTACGGGAGACAGTGTTGAAAACCCTGCTAAAGTCAAGATAAACATCCACTGCTCTTCCCTCATCCAGTGAGAAGTTCTATCATCACAGGATATCAGGTGGGTCAGGAATGATTTCTTCTTTATAAGTCAATGCTGCCTACTCCCAATCACTTTCTTGACCTTCATATATTTATAAATGGCTTCCAGAAGGATTCGCTCCATCACCTTCCCAGGCACCAAGGTCAGGCTGACCGGCCTGTAGTTCCCTGGTTCCTTCTTCTTGCTCTTCTTGAAGATAGGAGTAAATTTTGCTTTCTCACAGTCCTCAGGAACCTCTACTGACTGCTAGAACCTTTCAATGATAATCAAGAATCACCTCACAATGACATCAGGCAGCTCCCTCCGCACTCATCAGTGCAGACCATCATGTCCCATAGACTTGTTTATGTTCAGTTTGTTTAAATGCTCCCTAAATCTGATCCTCATCTACCTAGGGTAAGTCTTCCTTGCTCGAGACTTTCCCACTGATCTCAGATATCTGAGATTCCTGAAGGCAACTCTTACCAGTAAAGACATATATGATGAAGACATTTTCTATATCCCTTCTCACCAGGTCAGCTGCCCCATTCAGCAGGGGACCCACTTTTTCCTTAGTCTTCCTTTTCCTGCTGAATTACCTGTGGAAACCCTTCTTGTTGCCCTTCGCATCATTTTCCAGTCTCGGTTCCAGGTGAGCTTTTGCTTTCCTAACCCCATCTCTGCACACTTGGAAAGTGTTTCCATATTCCTGACTCTGTTTCCACCTATTGTATACCTTTTTTATATGTCCTAGTTTTGTCAGAAGCTCCCTGTTGATCCATGCAGGCATCCTGTCATCTTTCTTGACTTTCTGCATGTGGGGATGGACCATTCTTGAGTTCAGAGGAGGTGACCCTTGAAAAATCAATCAGTTATCTTAGACCTCTCCTCTCTGCAAGACTGTCTACTGTGGCATTCTTCAAAGCAGGTCTCTGAATAGGCCAAAGTCTGCTTTCCCGAAATCCAAGATTGTGATCCTGCTATTTGCCTTGTTCCCTTCTCTCAGGGTCCTGAACTCTAGCATCTCATGGTGTACTGCATCTGGCTTGAATGAAGTTAATTTTCTTCACAGAAGCCCTTATTGGTGCTATGTTTTGGATTTGTGACCAAAACTGTTGATAACACATCAACATTTTAGCTGTTGCTGAACAGTGTTTGTACAGCTTCAAGGCTTTCTGTTTCTTGCTCATGTGCCCAACAAAGAGTAGGTGGGGGTGGGCAAGAGTCTGGGAGGGGACATAGCTGGGACAGCTGACCCAAATTGACCAAAGAGATATTCCACACCATAATATGTCATGCTTAGCAATAAACGCTGGGGGAGCAGTTTTCCAGGTTTGCCATTGCTCAGGGATCAGCTGGGCATTGGTTAGCTGGAGGTGAGTGATTGCTTTTGCATAACCCCACTGCCCCCCCTTTTTTTTGCCTTTAGTTATTAAACTGTCTTTTTCTCAACCCACAGGTTTTCTCAATTCTACCCTTATGATTCGCTTCCCCATCCCACTGGGTGGAAGTGAGCAAGCAGCTGTATGGTGCTTAGCTGCCTACTGTGGTTAACCCACAACACATGTTCACTGCAGTCAAGGCTGTTCCCGGTCTAAATATCCCCAACCAGTTCCTTCTTGCTTGCAAATATCAGGTCCAGCAGAGTACTGTCTCTTTGATCAACTATGTCAGGACATATTCATCAATGTTCTCTAGAAACCTCCCAGAATGCTTGTGCCCCGTCATGCTGTTCCTCCAGCACATGTCAGGGTGGTTGAAGTCCCCTATGAGGACCAGGGCCTATGATCATGAGGCTTCCTTCCAGTTATCTGAAGAAGGCCTCATCTGCCTCCTCCATAGTGCTGTCCTGTGGGCACTTCCTTATTTGTGTGCACACACTTGAGGTGGGGCCCTGTCACGGTCCACTCGGTGGACTCGTGATGGTTCGTTTGCTACGATCTCGAAAGTGCAAAATTAAGGTGACCAACACCAAAGGGGATAGCAGTAATCGCACAGTAAAACTTTATTGTATTGCCTGTGAGGAGGCACGCGATGGTTAGAGAGGAGTGAAAGAAAGGAGAAAAGTAAAGTAAAGTTTAGAGAGAGGAGAAAGAGGGGTTACAGCTACCACCGCTGATCTCACGACGTCCTAACGGTCCCGGGTCCAACTGATGCTGCGTCGTCAATCGTCGTGGTGCTTGGTGAGGAAGCTTCCAGCTTCCATGGTTCCGAAGTCATCTTTTATGCTTAGTAACACACCTTGCTCCACCTCTGCCTCAGGAGTCTCCACCCTTCTCAGAATACAATTATCATATCTCCACCCTTCTCAAGCGAGGCTATCACGCAGGCACAGGGTCAGTGTCCGAGGCGTGGTTAGTCTTGGAGACGGGTAGCCTTCAACCAGGAGGTGTGTTTTGGTATTATAATTAAGCAAAGTTCATCTAAAGTTCATGATTTCTTCATCAGTGCTATGCCAACAGTGGCAATTCATCCTTTTTGACAGCAGCTATGCGGTTATCTCTAACGGTTTCAGCCAGGTACCTTCCAGGAACCTTGTACCGCACATTCCGTCCTTGGGACCGGCCGCTGCGCTCCAAACAGGCCATTGTCAGGTAATGTACTGTTCATGTTCCTGATGACAATGTTGAGACAATGCTGATTTTCTGACCAACTCTTACAGCCCCTTTGGCCCTTCTTCACTGGTTTCGTGAACTCTCACATCCACATCTGCCTGCACGTTTTCTTACCAACCCTGTCCACGAATTCCTCTCTTGATTGTAAGTCATCATCCCCTTACGCCATCATTCCTCGTTTAAAGTTCTTTTCACAAGTTTGGCAAAGATAATTTGCCTCAGCCAAAGGCATTAGCTGAAGGTTTTGTGGATATGGTTTCAGTTTTATGAATTTTGAGAAGTATGACATTTACCATAGCATGAATATAAATATAACTATCACTGGTAGAAGGCAATACAAAACACTCTTTCTTCTTGGCTGATGTTCAGAGTATTTTACATTTGTTATTTCTGGAAATTTGAGAGGAAGCAGTGCTAAGAAAAATGTCCTCTTTTTTGATGAATGTATCATATATTCTCATTAATACCTCTAACATGTTTCCAATTACATCATGAAAAATTATGACTGCAGGTTTTCCTTGTTTATTTGGAAAATTGTCTGGAACTTATGTAACTTGCAAATGTTTGTCATGTAATGAGATACATCTTTGAAGTATATTACTCTAAGATTAGAAATATGCATGCATGAAATGCATAGCTACTTGAAGTAGAGTGACCAACTGTACTGGAAAGTTATTCCCAGAAATAACATATAAACTAGTTGATGCTTGCAGGAACACTTTTATAGTTATAGACATTAGCTTTTCCTTTCTGATGATAATATTTCTGTAGATACCCAAAGGAAGCTTTTCCTCTTAATGTAAGTGAAAGGACAAGACAGAAAATATTCCTTTTATTTTTTTTTTTTTAGTTGCTTTTTAGGCACGAGATTCCATGATTGGCTGAAATTATATCAAAATCTTAGCCAGATTGCAGGAGACATCTCTACCAAAGTTAATATTTCCCTCAGAGTATAATATCAGAGAGCCTCAGGCAATGCTGTGTAATCCCCTGAAGCTTCTTGTTACCAGGCTGTATATTATGCAGGCTTACATTTTCATAGTTCAGTTAACAAGTCAAAGAGACGTTGGTACCTTGCATCTAGTTTTGCACTCCGTTAGAATAGCTTTAAGTGTTTCATTTTAGACTTTAAGGTCTCTGTATCCAATACTATTTGCAAGTATTTGGCCCCTAGGTTTCTCCTTGAATCTGTCCTCCGCTGTCTTTTTCTGCTCTTGTTCCCAGTGACATTTTCTACACCATAGCTCCCAGCTATCCCTCAACCACAAAGGTAGTTGAAGCAGCTTCCAAAAATACCAGCTCCCAGGAGCAGGCCTTCTGTGCTTAGAGTATAAAACGGGTCTCCACTCTGTGTAATAAATGAATTCATGATTCTCAATTCCCAGCTGACATTAATAGCAGCAAGGAGCAAGAAGCAAGTTAATGTTAATTTCTGCAGGTAATGCGTGAAAGCAGATAGGGAAAGCTTGAAAGGTCAACATCTGCTGTCATGCAGGAAAGCTGCAAAATTTGATTGGCCAGTAAATGTCAACATCATGTTTTAAAATCTACATGCTATCCTTTCAATTTAATCTTAGCTTGCAGCCCAGCTAGAGATCATGCAGCATGTTTCAAAACCCCTTGAGTTTGAAAACGGAGTTGTATGATTGCCTTCCCATGGCAATAAGGCACTTGTAAATTACAAACTTGTCATTTAATCAGCATAGTAGGTAGTACAGCTCCTGTGACTTTTTACATCAATTTTCAGGGAATGCTGAAGAATCCATAATGATTATATACCGTAAAGAACTGCAGTTCCAACTGTTGCCATGGTATTATGTACTCCTCTTTTTTAAAAGCAGTGACTAGAATCTAAAACAGATAATGAATCTAATTGATTGTCCCCTGCATCTCACAGAGATGTTTTATTTTTGTCTCTGCTTTGTTATCTGTTTTGTCTCACAATATATCAGATGCAGAACTGCATTGTTTAGCGCATTGATGGCATTAATTTAGAGGAGAGCAGATGCACTTTCTAAAGCAGAAATATGATGACCAGCTCTAAGCAAATGGCAATGAAAATTATATCTTTGTCTAGATGGCAAATAGCAGTGGCTGTTGGAAAACATATCCTCAGCTTGTGTTTACATAAAATTTTCTGTAAAGCATAAGGCAATATTGAACAGAGGGAGAGTGCCTCCGTCCACATCCAGATAGCATAGATGACTATGTATAGCTTTAGCAGTAAAATGTGACTGCAAACTTGTGGTTCTAAATGCACCTTAAATTATTGTGCTAGATGTCATACTGTACTAATTGTAAAGCTTCACAATAAGAGGCAGGAAGTTTCATGTTGTCTGAAGAAATGCCATGCCTTGTTATACCCGGCCTTTCTGGGCTTTGCTCTATATCACCTAGCCCTGATGTGCCTTTTCACTTCTATGGCTTGCCTCAAATGTACCAAGATATAACTTGCTTGATCCATCTGATGCAGTGGGAAGAAGGAGAGCTAGCGGAAAGCTACATTCCCTTCTTAGTGAGTCAGAGATGAATTGCTGTGTGAGCCATGAGGGGGAGGCAGTAGAAAAGAGAGAGGATTGGCGAATCTCATGTGCACTCACATGAGAGTTTGGTGGTGCCATTTCCATGGCGGTCATGTCTCTATGGTGGAACCTATATGTTTTCAAATTTCCCAGCAAGTTCAAATAAGCTGGGGAATGGAGTGTACTGAAGTAAGAGAGTCACAAACCAGGTCCCAGAAATTTCTGAAAGCTCTCTGTAATTTCCTCAAAATAGCCTCCAAAATTGGCTATTGAAGTACCTGGTGTGGCACTGCAAAGCTCCTTTTACTTTTTTGTATCAATTTTATGAGAGTCTGCCAGTAGATAGCTGTGCAAGAATCACTCTAGATAAGCCAAAATAAGTGTTACTCCTTTGTGTATTGACAGCATAAAGCATGTGATTAAGGAAGGGAACTATGTCCTGGATTTCTGTATATATTCACAGTGACCTTCAGCCTGTGTATGTGGCAAAAAGCAGAGATGCAGGCGAGAATGAAACCATGGAGCTGGTATTATCAGTGCAAAGGCCTGTATAGAAAAAAAGTGAACACATTCTCAAAGCAGGAGATAAAAATCTCACAGGTTTAAAGTGATTTTTAAAGGAAAACAGTTAAGTAATTTTATTTTTTCTTACCAAAAGCATATGGAAGTTCAGTAAGAAAAACAGAGGAATAACACCTGGAAGTTCCAGAAAGCAGGAGTATCACTTAACTGGTTCTACCTTTTTATTTACTCCTTCATTGCCCACTGCTACTCCATGTGGGATATGATGGTCTGTAAAAAGGTATGAAAAGTCAAACAAGTTATCAAGGCCTTTAGAATTCTAGGTCTTTAGAATTCTAGTACTAATTGAGAAGATTCCCAAAGTTTCCTAGTCCTTTTTAAACAAATGCTTAAAGAATGATGACTATTCCAATATTAGACAGGATTATCTATTGTGAAAGTAAACCATGAAGGCAAAGTGGGAATTACATATACATTTTTAGGGGCACATGCTTGGGATAAAAACTAGCCTTCCACACACTCCTGGTACCTCTTTCTGAGGTCATCTTGCCTTTCTGAGGCAAAATATTCCCCACTAATTATAGCTCTTTGCATACCTTGTCGTCAGTATGACATCATGCCTGAAAGAATCATTCTGCTCCCATAAGATTATTCGTCACAGAGAGCGCCCACCTATGGTAACGCCAGTAATGTTCTTGAAAGGATTACAACAGTTACACTGCTTCTGTCACTGAACACACTACTTATAGGTAAACAGAATTTCCCACTGTCTTTTAGACAGTTAATTTCCCTTTATTCCTTTATTTTAATGGCATCGTATTTCATGTGCCTCTAGTGAAATGCACTGAAAAGAGCAGGACTGAGGCTTTGGCACAAGCTTCTCTTTTATACTGCCACTTATTTTGCCTCTCATTGATCTAGTCATACGTGCCAAGTCAGTCGTGCATGGTTACTCTAATAGCTCCTCTCATCACTTGTCCTCCTCATCTCAACCACAATCACTGAAGCAAAGAACCTTAATTTACCTTTTAAATATAATTAGATGAGTAATTCGTATACGGATCTGCTCATTATTGATTTTCTTTAAAACTCCCTCTCCCCCAAAGTTATGTGTAGTAGAAATGGTACATCTGCTCACACATACATTTAGATTGTTAATGATTCTTTTGAACATCTGTTATACTGCTACTGAACAGTTGTGGTTTCTTTAAGAAGGCACAAGGGACTGGACCTGCACCACCTCAATCTTGGCTATTTTGGGGGGAAAAACACCTCTGGGAGCCATTTATATATATGGTGCCATATTGACACAAACTTATGGCTCACCATTTCATCACTTCTTTGCCCATTATGTTATTGATCAGTCTGTGCTGTTATTCACTACTGGAACACTAACTATTTTACATCTTTGTTTCATTGCTCACCAATCAGATGTGCTGAATATCAAAATGCCACAACTATAAAGCCCCTTAGTCAAATAGGATATGTGGTTGAACAACAGCTAGGATGAGAACCTCACATCAGAAGATTCATCTGGGCTAGGAGATGCTGGTAGCAATTTGTATGATAATGTATCAGAAGCAACAAAAAATAACCAACCATATTTATGTGTGGGAGGAGAACAATGGTAACATCATGCATTCACAAGCAAAAGGGTTTGTTGAAACGCCAATAAAACAAAAGAGTTTAAACTGAAGTCATTCAGGCCAGCAGCTACTGTCCTGTAAGAGATATGGGGTCTATTACTCCAAATTGGAAAGTGTGATGAGGCAAAACACGCCAGAATTTCTTTTCTTAATTCTCAAACAAATTCTCTGTAAGATAGAGCTCCTAAGCTGATTGTGTATTTGTTTTCTTGCTGGTTGTACCATGTAAGCAAACAGTGCAGGGATTTATGTAGAAGAATCAATATGGGCAGAATTGCCACTGTTTTCTAGGATAGATTTCTATAGCTGATAATTGACTGTTAGCATAGTTTCCACCACATGTGTGCTACTGAAGCTACTGTTCAACATTGGTAAAAATGGAAAGAATATAGATGGGGGACAAGAACCCTTGGCATACATTATAACTAGCCTAGCCCCACTCTGATCTGATAAAACAGTTAAATAAAACCTAGCTAACTGCAAATTCATCTATCAGTTACTGATATTAGGACTTGGAAGCCTCTGTTCTTATGCTTGAACAAGGGAAGGAAACAGCTTTAGCAGGCTTGTTAAATGATGATGGGCAGACATCCATTCTTATCGTCCATAGACTTCCTGCAACATTAACTCTCTCAACACTAAAATCACTTTTTTTTCCACCTGACAGAAATGCCAGGAATCAAAGGGAATGTACCCAAAAAGTATGCCCAGAAACCTCCAGCTCCAGGTCTTTCATTTTACAGTTCCATGGTGATCAGTTCTCTCTCATACTTGACATTTCTCTAAAACTTTTAAAAGAACTGTTGAGGCAAAATACTAAAAGACATAAATCCAGATAAAACACAACTCATATATTTTTCATTATGCATGACCGTATGACTACTGCTGGTATGACTTCATGCTCAAATAATATGAGTTATAGTTGGTTAAAGCTTATCTCTAGAAAGGCAAAAGTGATACGGGTTTAAAAAGTCAGTAGTACTGAATTTTCCAGCTAATTTACTGCTAGTGATCATTAAAGAACATGCTTTCCATTCTGATAGAATATTTCTTGACTCAAAACATCTCTTTCTACTTTAGTACTGTGTTGCAGGTTTTAGTAAATTTAAACTCAGACTTACAGCAGGCTGTTCCTACAGCAACAAAGCTACTGAAGCTTTTTACTGAAGCTCTCCTCTCTGCTGTTTGTTGCAGCTTCAGATTCAATGGACATTGGTATGAGACCAGCAGTAGACACATTATTCTGAGGGAAGATGCAATGGAGCTTTCGGATCTATCAGATTCATATTTTAGTCTTGCCAATTCTGAATTTAACAGATGACTTCTAACACAGAGCAAAGGGGGAAAATTTTAATGGCTTGGAAAGCCATTCAAATTAAGCAAATTTTAAAGGGACAATTTAATGGCATAGCATATGTGTCATTTTCTTAATTCACTTGAGTACTCTTGGGTAAAATGTGTAGTTTTTACTCATATTTGATTCTGTTGTCAGTTCTTGCAAGTATATAAAAACTACTGAAAAAGTCTATAGCTGAGGTGAATTGGTTAAAGCTAGCTATATCTAAAGCTCCATGAAACTTTAACTCCTGTTTCATGGCCTCATATAGATTACCACTCACAGAGGACGTAACAGTACATTACTACTAAACATAACTACATGCAGTTCTTCAAAACTAACAATATGTAGTGAAATATTATGGAACAAAATCAAAAAAGCAGTTGAGCAAAAATCTCAAGCCAAAATCAAAAGAAGCACAAAGAACACTGTTAAGCAATTCAAGAATCTAACTAAATTTCAGTTCATATAAGGAAACAGAAACTGCTAAAATGAGATGGGTTTTGGACCTAAGACAGTCAAGTGTCTCCATTTACCGAAAGTCTCTGAGAATTGTTATCCTGACCCCAGGATTCTTTGAATATGTTGCTTGTTTGTTTGTTAAGTATTCAATAGCCTAAAAATCCTAAGCAGATACATGTTGAGAGGGGATGATGTGATGATTTAGCCAAACTCTTGAAGAACACAAATCACAGGATTTCATCTAATTATTCAAGACCACATCTACTGTTTATAACTGAACTGAAGCAAAACTTTTATTTACAGACTTCAAACACCAGAAAATTCACCATATTCTAAATTGCCTTTTCTTCCACTGATTTATACCCTGAAAATGAAAATTTATTTCTAGTTTAAAACTAACTAGCTTTAGTTTCCAAGCAATGGACCTTTTAGCTTTGTCTGCTAAATTAAAGATATTTGCACTACATGGGCATTACAATTTTTAACTCTGACTTGTGTACTACTGGGCTATAGTAGATGTACTTTATATATCTCATTTCTGGTTTTCATCAGTATTTACTGGAAGGGCAAGAATCTCACACCTCAGTTACATATCTGAAGCTGTCTGTTGCTATCTTTTTAACTGAAACTCCAAGTTAAGTATCGGGAGTTGAGGAACTTTGCAATATCTAACTTCTGTTTCATTTATGAGACTGATTCCTGTTGTGAGAGACTTACGGCATTATAACACTTGTGAGGATTCCTGCACATGGAGACATGGAATTTTCAAGTGGAATTAGATGATAGATTTTGCTTCACACAAGAAAAGAAATAACATTGCAGCTATTTTCTCTTGCAAGTAAATTGGAGAGAAGCCCAATCAGAGAGAAATAGCAACTTAGCAGCTGCTATGTATTTGTTTCCCATTCTACCAGCAAGTTTTCCACTTTCAGAAAACAGTTGCAGTCCATGTTTAACAACAATCTTAGTGGCCAAGCCATCTTCTGTTCCAGAAGGAATTACATGAAATCCAGCCTGAATATAGTAATGTCTTCAAGGGAAGGAAAGAATATAGCAAGAAATTGATTAAATTTGCCAGTATCTTCCCTACAGAATTTTAAATTAGAATCTGTCTGAAGCACTTTCTATATCAAATTTCTTTCTGTACCTGGTAGTTTTTACCATGTGTCCATGTGAAACATCAGTATGCCTCAAGCCATTGTATTCATATAAATAACTCATATTTGTATGGCACCTTTCAGCCATGAAAGCAGAATTGCAACCTCTGGTGGATGAATGAGTTATGAAACTGCCAGTTTACTGTATAGAATTATAAATGAAAGCATGCGTTATGTCTCTGTAAAAATAATAAGTACATTGAAAAAATTGTAATTAATCATTATGAATTGCCATGGACATCATTGTGTTGGGATAAAAGAATTTGAGTTATGGTTTATTTTTTCTATTTCCATAAGCAACTAGTTATTTTTCCAATTTGTTAAGAAAATGTTGGCCAATATTTTTATTAGGAAAGTAGCCAAGTTCCTATTTTGCAATGTCCTCTACAGATGTTGATTAATTTAGTCATAGAAAAAGCATCTTAGAAAGTCTCATCATATAAGGAGCTCTTCTGTAAATTGTTAACTAAATTAAATAACAGACATTCTAGCTACTGCCTTTTTCTGCTGTACATAATGTAATCACAAGAACTGGCATAAATAGTTTCTCTCCTTCCAATAAGTTGCTCAGTAACCACAATATTAAATTATTAGTTGAACAGGAAAATTGTGAGGATACAGATGTGTTTTAAGCTGAAAGACAAGAAGGAAAACTTACCTCCCCTCTCCACTACTTTACTTTTTTTTTCTAATCATTCCCACTATCTAGAAGGGGGGTTGGGGTATGGTTTTGCTTTTATTAAGCTTTCTCTTTAATTGTGCTACCGTAGTTACAACCCAGACATTGCATTACGGCACGTTTAAAAGTGAAGCTGACTTTAACTAAAATGGGACTGACTTATTCAATTTTCATTGCCTGAGATAAGAGAAGACCTGCATAAGGAGAAACAAGGAAATGGCATTTTCAGACTTCTGTTTGTTTGAATAGATGAAATAGCTATTAGTGACAGAGTAAGAAAGAAATGTGCTTGTTTACAATGCAAAATTGATTTAACACTGTCTGTTGCAGAAACAGTTAAACTTGACGCTGTTCTTGAAATCAGCTGTTGAGACCAAATGATAAATCTGTTTCTAGCTACGTATCATGAAATAGAACAAAACTTGGAACATTAACAACTGATGTAATAAAAATTATTTTTTGTTAATATTTATTAAGTACTCATAAGTTCATTGAAGAGTTCAGTGATGGACAAAAGAAATAAAAGTCTTCTTAAAAACATAAAATATTTCTATGTACCAGATTTCAGAATAATTTTCTCCTAACTTAGACTGGGATCTAGGGCTATGGTATTCAGCATCATCTGTGAAGCTGCACTGAATTCAGCCCAGTGTTTAAAGTTAAACTTGAACAAACCACCTCTCTCAACCCTGCATTTTGTAGACAATGACGATACAAACATTTTACACGCTCATGATTATTTAGTCGAAGTGTTGGTTTTGGAGGGGAAAGACCTACAAAAAATTGGAAACAGCTTTTATTTTGAGCTTTTTTTTCTTAAATACTCAAATATTTCTATTCAACAGAATACTTCACTAGCAGGTAAAAGTAAATTAATAATTCTATTTTTGGTGAAACAGAACAGATTGTATAAATCTGTTTAGATAATCCTACAATATCAGCAGGAGGCTATAACGACTTCCATTATCCTCTCACATTGTTGCTGTGTAGAATTTAGTTGAAATATAATAGAAACTGGCAAAAAAAAAAAAAAAGTCTTTATTGGTGAACAACCTACTTTACACAAAGAATGTTATTTAATTGATAAAAGATAACAGGGAAAAAAAACCCTAATACCAGAAAAGTATAAAAGGCAAAGTCTTACCCATTAACAAAGCACCAGAGGCTATCAGTGATTACAAGCAATCAAGACTCTACAAAATAAGAAACAAGGCAGTGCAATCATCTGCTTGATACACTTGGCAGAGCAGACTGGCAAAAGGTCCCTCACCTCTGCGTAGTGTCTTGCCCTGGAGCAGGAGGAGAAATACAGCTATCACCTCTACAGCAGCATCCTTGTTTTCTTGTTCTCCTGTTCTTTTCCAAAACCAATAAACAGAAGTCTTTGTAAATCTAGGGACAAACACTGGACACATTATACCTTGCCATGCAAGAAGCAGTTCCTTCTATTCCATCGTAAAAGCAATCTCCTTCTTCTCCATTGAGTTTTTCCATGAGAATTACCATAGGGAAATTTTCTATCTGTGTCCACTCCTTGTCAGTACAAATGTGGTAACTCCACATCAGCACAATAACTTTTTTTTTTTGTAGTACTGTTTTAAGAGAAAATATGCTGAGAAGGTTCTGATTTTCTTTAACATGGTTTCCCATCATGGAAAAATATCTTATTTTTATTTTTATTTTTACCTTAAGAAAAATTCTGAGAATAATTTTGCCAAGTTTAAAGTTTCTCCTATATGCTTCTGACTTTTTTCCAAGGCAATAAGATGGTCTACCTGTAATTATTTGACTAATCTACCCGTAATTATTTGACTAAGTATATTTTTTAAGAGATTTGTGTTATTGCAGAAGGATTTTTCAAAATAGAGGTTATAATTTTTTATCATTTTTTATAAATAGAATAAATAATTATAAGGTGTTATACATTCATACAATACTATAGAACAAATGGAAATTGATATAAATCTGCACAAACACAAAATACTTAAAGTTATATAGCCTTATAATCTATTTACCATATTATCATTAAAGTAACTGATCATATGGGTTGTAAAATGCATTTCCATTTAATATATTTGGAAACAGTACCTTGAAGAAAATTGTGCTGTGTTCTGAAGAGAGCTTTGAAAGCCACACTCTGGCTGCTAAACTGCTGCCTTAGACATATCTTGTGTTTCATGGAAGTGATGGGTATGAATTCCTGCCTCTACTAAGTAGCTGTAATTTCATCTAATGTCAATGCATACCATCTATGCTCACAGTCTCTTGAAATCAGACTACTTAGCAAGTTATTTATCATTCATTTAAGAAACTCCAAAAACTTTTAAAGCACAAGAGTGCAGAATATTTCCTGTTCACAGCAAAGTAAATGCTTTTGAAGACATAATGAATAATAATTATTCTGATAGGCCATCCAGTTTGGGGAAATTCTGGAAAATCTTTTTGAGTACTATAATTATCCTGCAAGAGTAAGAACTGTTGACACATACTTTTACAAAATCATACAAGCAAACTAAAACAAAGAATTTACAAAGGCATCGTTTGGCCTAATAATTAAAGGAACACTTATTAATTTTTATTGTATTGATTAAGATTGACAGCAACAGTATTTCAATATTGCATTTCTGTTCAAAACTTTGGATGCATAAGAAATGAGCAAAATATTTTAGGCAATAGTACACCTTCTGTTATATTCATATCTTAAATGGACAAAAAGTCTTCTGTTGCTTAAGAAAATGAACTGGCTAGCTTGCACAATAAAAATGCTTCCAATACCCATCTTCCTCAAAATAATGAAGGATACCAGCAAATGAACTAAACTTTCCACTTGACTCAACTGAGACTATTTAAACTGGAAATAACTGAGAAAGCATCAACTTTCTCACTTGCTCCCCACTGGAATGTACCCAACTGCCTTATAGTGACATACAAAAAGTCATAGCACGGGGTGAATAACACAAACACCCATTAAATAAAAATAATTTACTTGGACTTTCAAGATGCCCTTGATAAAATCCTTCATAGGAGATTATTAAGGAAACAGATACCACAGAATGAATGATAAAAGTTCTGGTTTATATTAGAAAATGGCTAAGAGATAGGAAAACAAAGGATAGATATAAGTGTTCATTTTCAACATGGAAGAAGGTTAATAATGAGATGCCCCTGGATTCTTACTAACAGTGGTGGTATTTGACACATTTATTACATACTTATTAATGTCCTGAAGAAAAGGATAAATAGAAAGATGGACTAAAGGCTCTTAGTGAAAATGATGTAGGTCAAGAATGAAAAGGCAGCAAAGAATTCCATGCATAAACAAGCCAGAGAATTAGCTAGAATAACACCAAAGGAAATTCCTAAGGCATGACCAAAGGTGGATATTGGATCTGGCCACTTTACTTTAATTCATCCGTATTGATGACTCCCAAATCAACATCAATCACTAAGGAAAAGAATAGTTTCATGACAGACAATTTATTTAATGTAATTCTTCAAGGTACCTAGGAAGACAAACTGCAAAGCAAATAAAATGTTAATTTCTATTGAAGAACAATAGAGGATTGAAAATGTATTGCTACATTTTTGTGGATTGTTGGTGTGCCATTAGAAAAATTCTAAAGAAGGCACGAAAGAACACAGAGTAAGAAAAGATATGGGAGAAGATTTAAAATATTAGAACCATACTTTTTTGATGTAAATGATATGGAAATTATACTGTAAAATTATTGTAAATAATGAAAAAGATGAGTGACTCACAGTAATTCATATTACTAGGACAAATTTCACCCAATAAAGCTAAAAGGTATTAAATTTAAAAAGTCATACCAAGAAACTGTTTCTTTATACAGCATCTAAATGGCCCGTTATCACATTGCACTTGTTATCAGGATTAGGCCATAAAAGCAATTAGAAACTGTTTCAATTACAGCTAGAAAGATTTTCACAAAACACTAAAAAATCTTTCTAACAGAATAATGAACCCATGGAACATGTTGCTGAGGAAGACTGTGGAATCTCCATCACTGGGGGTCCCACAAATACATTGTACAAACATCTGTCAACAATAACACGCTGTTCTTTCCTGCAAGTGTAAGAAGATTAAATGACATTCTGAGTTTTCCTCCAGCTGTATCATCTCATGAATTTGGTCTGCTATTCTAGCACCATAAACAAAGCAAAACAAGAAAACAAAAAAACTCTTAAAGTCAACAATCAGAGACCCTTTTAGTATGGTAGCACCTAGGCACACAGAGAGCACTCCTAAAATAATCATAGAATCTGTTTTATTAAAACTCAGAAAATATGATTAAAATCCTGAGGGGCAGGGGAATAACTATATTTAACAGGAAAATTCGGGAAACAGGGGAAGCTGTTTCAGGAGAGAAGCAAATTCATATGTTTATTGAGGAATTATTACAAGGGAATTTTGTGAGATATTTTTCACTATCTCAGCAAGCTTCATCTTATTATAGCCACTAAAGAGCCAGAAATTGGTTTCATAAAGAGGAAAAACTCCAGTGAAATTCAATGAGAATTTGTTCTGCATAGAGAATGCAGTGTCTGTCCCTGCAATGCAGAGGTATTTTTATTTTATATCATTGGGCAAAGTTTGCTTTTTAATACTGCAAAACTTTGAACACCGCAGAAGTACAGTCAAGACTGTTCCACTTTAAACACATTTCTATGTGAAATTTCACAATTGTTCTTTACAGGTATTCAAGAAAGACCATATTTTAATTAAGGTCAAAATGTTACATTTTCATCAGTGAACACACTGTAGTAGATATTTTTGGATCTGAAATTTCAAGTAATTTTCAAAAAGCTGCTATGATTCAACTTGAATCTCTATTTGCATGTTTGCCCAGTGGCCTTCTGGGTACTGTCGATATAGATAATTCATAGGTTTTGCTGTCTGGATGGTTTTTCAGTTACTCGGGAGAGTTCAGTTATTTCAAATACTTATGGTCAGTGTTATCTGTGTTAACATTAAAGGTCCAGCTGAAGGTGAGCAGTTTGAATAGTTGCATCTCAGAAGGGCTGGCTGAATGTGCAAGACTGGGAGACTAAACTAAATCCTGCAATTAAATGAATTTCTGCCAGCCTTTGTCCTGGTCAGACATATTGAATATGGGTGTAGTAAATAGCTAAATAGATTACTACAAACCAAAATACCTCTTTTTAAAGAACTCTTCAGAAAGTGTGAGGAAACTCTGTTAGAAAAAGAATACACAAAATAAAGCTTTTTTTCATTCTGGAATAGTTCGTTACAGAAATATTTGGTTATTAAAGAATGAAATCTTTTTTTTTTTTTTTAATATATTTGTATTGCAGTAAACCTATATTTTCTTGGTGTTTAATTTCTTTTTTGGCCCTATGGTAAACACATACCACAGGACAATTAGGAGCAAAGGTTAAAATTTTTAATCTAGGATACCTAAAAGAAAGGCATATGAGTCCATACTTCACCAACTGAATAAATTACTTAATTTGCAGAAGGAAAAAAGACCTAAAGTCTCCACTGATTTCTTTCTTGGCAGTGGGTTTCTTATTGCCATTATTTTGTGCATGGATTCTGACATTACCTCTGACTCTCCCAGCATTTCAGTATTTCTTATTACTACTTCTCTTACATAGTACTGTTTCCCTTAATGGTACCTTAATGGTTTATTCTTTTCTTAGCCATTATTTCTAAATTCTGCCACCACTGTGGGATAATGCTATTTTCAATTCAGTTTGGCATAAGTTACTGTCTTTACCATGGAAAGAGAGAAAACAGCAGTATCTGACAGAACTGCAACAAAGATGAAAACCTAGGCCTAAGCCAGGAAAGCGAAGTGAAGAAAGTGTGCTTAGTACTCCCTTTTACTCCATCTTGCCTCATCTCTTGGTCCCAGTAGTACTAGACTAGAAGAGTTGTACCTGGTGTTGGTTCAAACTCTAGGTTTAAAAAGTGCTAGGACTGGAGCAATCAGAAGACTTCCCAGGTTTTCTGATGTTTATTCCAGGAAGTTTTAGCTGTAAAAATCTAGATTCCTGATTCAGGGAGTGGACCTGTTCAGACTGCTGCAAAGATGAGGATGGTTCTGCATGACCAGACTAAGGTACACCCTCATGGATTTGTTCTGAGGTCTGGACCCTAAATGTTGCAGTATATTTCTTGGGCTACTATTCACCCTCCACTAAAATCAGTAGGAGGAAAAGACAACATTTGTTGTTAGGTGCTAAGCAGCTTGCAGGATGTGGCCCCCATGCACACAGAAAGTACTTGGCTTCAGTCTCTCATACATGTTCTTAACCAATAATGGAATGGGAAGTGTAATTCAGGAAGGTGTTATTTGAATAAGGATATCAAAATTGTCTTTGGGATTTTCAGCCACAGTAGGGCAAAGCTGAGGGCAGAATTTGGCATTAAAGTTTATCTTGTTGCTCTCTGACTGGCACATCATACAACAGCAGGAAAAAAAAAATTCTTTATCATATAGACAGTTCTCTATGATCATTTGACTCTGCTTAAAAATAATGGATAAAATTCTTCTCTAGAGCACTACCACTGAAGTCAGTGGACTTACGCCAAGGATGAATTTGACCCGATATTATTTTCAAACTGAGATTAGAGAGCAAGTGAACCAGCAAAAGACAATTAAGTCAGTGATGCACTTACTATCTTGAGTACGCAAGCAATCTGAAAGCCACCATAATGCAGTTCTTACTCACCAGGCATGCAAATAAATCAACTTTAATGTCAATAAAGTCAGTAATGACAGATTTTATCACTAAGTTATAACTAAGCAATAATGATTGGGAAAAAGGCAAGTAGCTCACAGCAACTGAAGTGATTTTTTATTTTGTCCTAGGTGAAGCCAAGGGTAACTGAAAAGACTGGCCTTTAGTCCCGCTATTATTAACTGCAAATCATTCTTGTCATGTTAGAAAGCAGATCATTTTTTTCCCCCAAGTATTACTCACTGTTATGGTGTGCCTCACACCATGACCTCCTTCAGAGGTGCTGCAGTCCATTTCCAATTAGCCTCTGCATATTAGTGAGGTGCAGTTTTATTTTAAGGGAATCAGGACCAAAATTATATTTCTATTTCTTCTGTAAATGTAGTTACTGATATAGTTCATCCATCAGTTGTGATCACAGAAATCAGAGAACAAATAAAAAGCCAACCTGAGGATGATTTAACACTTTACAAGGAGCAGTCCTACAGTAAATACCATTAGACAGCTGCAGCATTCCACTTGCAGTGGCTGCATTTCAGTGAGGAGTAAAATAAATTATAGAGGTGATAACTGGCTTATTCAAAATGCTTCTAAACTATTTGATTGAGGGCCATAATAAAAATACTAGCTATTATTTTTCTTGATGAGTAGAAGAAGGAACTCAGGATATTTTTTAAAAAAAGTATTGTGTTAAGTAGGTAGATGATCTACTGATAATTTAAACTCACACAGCCATTTTAAAAGCAAACAAACTTTTTCAACTGTTTACAAAATGTGGTTTATATGAGTTTGTACAATCATTTTTCTGTCTCTGCATCTTAACCAAAAATAGCACACATTTTTTGTTTTGTACATGGTTGTTCTCCCTGTGGGATATGTTTAACAATGGTCGATTGCTATGTTTCAGTAGTTTTGGCTGACATTCAACAAATGTCTGAGCAGCTAATAATGCACTTAGTTCTGTTAGTCCACCCATCTGTCCATCACATCTGCCTGTCCTCATAAAGGCTGTCATTAAGCAACATAGCATTTCTCTAACATCCTTTCTACATTCACTTTCTTCCTAAATGCCTGGAAGGGAAACAATGTGTGCTCACAATTATTTTAAATCTTTTCATAAGCTAAAGATAAATAAACACCTCTCTAAAAATAAGCAACAAACAAACCATTTCTTTTACTATTTTGTTAATGGCACTTTAATCCATCAAATCTACATGGTTGTTAGTCAACACTCAATTGAAATAGTTTGAAAACACAAGGAGAGACATTCCTTTTGTCCATAAAAATTACACAATTACTCACCAGACACATAACCTCCAAAAACACTGTTTCACAAAAAATAACATTAATTAAGCTTGGCATTTTGAATCTATTTGGGACTGCACATTATGGCTGTCTGTTACAGACCTAAGGTGGGGACTGACTGCCTCTATGAACTCTTCTAGCACCTGAATAGCATTTTCCACATGGAGAGATACAGGGACATGGCTCACAAAAGCAAAGATGGTATTGTACTATTGTGTGTCCTTGTTCATGCTACATTTGAAATTGATTGCAGTAACAAAAGAAACACTAAATATTGGATAGAAAATGTTTTCTGCATTAGCACAATAAGGAGGAAGAAAAGGTAGCGGAAAAAAGAACCATGATGTCAAATTTAGCCAATGGTTATTTTTCAGGAAGGATGAAAGTCCATAAACATAAACATAACAACTAAAGTAAGTGTTGTAACACTTTTATATAACATTATAAAGCATTTCCTACTGCTCCTTGTCTGTAACCCCATCTTCTGGAGAAAGTATAATATTGAGGGTAAACCAAAAATCTTCATACAAACACATGGAATCTCTATCCTACAATGATAAGGTATGTATTATCCAAAAAGCTAGTTGGGAACTATTAATACTGTTGTTTTCCATTTCCTTTGAGCTGGTTTGCTATAGAAACTATCCTAAGAAGATTATTCTGTACTCTAAGGAGTATTTTCAAAGCATTAAATCAAGTATCAGGTTCTCAGGATTCTAAGCTTTATAGACAACATCATTTCAAATTCTCCAGGTGCCAGAAGGGTAACCATACATTTTGGAAATAAAGCCATGCACTTCAGAAGGAAGCAGTGTTTAAAGCAAAGTCAGTAGATGTTTGCTGATGTCAGGGAAACAAAATGTTCATAAGATCTAATTATGCTTTTCCTACATGATTGCCCTAAGACAAGGCACTCTTCACTAGCTGCCTGTTCAAAGACAATCCTGAGTTAGGCGGTGTCTATTCTACAACTGTAACATGCCATAGAGAAGCATTCTGGAAGAACTCTTTTTGCCAAGTAGCCAGAAAGAGTTGTATCAAAGACACATAGTAAGACATATGTTGTGCTATAAAATATAATCTCATTTGGCCGTTTGTAAAAATACCTTGAATGTTTGCTATTGCTATTGTGTTTGAATAGCTATTCAACAGTCTCTCACAATTTGTATGGTCTTCACAAATGTCCCTATCACTTACTAAGTTCCTGTAAGGAATTTCTTCTGCCTTACTCCCTGTGCGTGCCTACAAGAGCTCATACATGCACACATGAACTTATAGGACTGTCCTGATTTCAGCTGGGATAGAGTCAATTCTCTTCCTAGTAGCTGGTATAGTGTTGTGTTTTGGATTTAGTATGAGAACAATGTTGATAACACACTGATGGTTTTAGTCGTTACTAAGTAGTGCTTATCCTAAATTAAGGATTTTTCAGTTTCCCGTGTTCTGTCAGCAAGCAGGTGTACAAGAAGTTGGGAGGGACCATAACCAGCACAGCTGACACAACTGGGCGAAGGGATACGCCATACCACATAATATCATGCTCAGTATATAAACTGGGGGGATTTGGCCAGGAGGGGCAGATCGCTGCTCAGGGAATGGCTGGGCATTGGTCAGCAGGCGGTGACTAATTGCATTGTGCATCACTTGTCTTTCTTGGGCCATATTTCGCTCTCTTTTTGTTATCTTCCTTTTCATTATTATTATTATTGTTGTTGTTGTTGTTGTCATTATATTTCCCTTAATTATTAAACTGTTCTTATCTAAACCCAGGAGTTTTACTTGGTTTTGATTCTCCTCTACATCCCACCATGGGGGGAAGGAGGGAGTGAGCTGCTGCATGGTGCTGTTTGCTGGCTGGGTTTAAACCACAACAAGGACATAGAGGACAGTATTTGTCTGTGTCTTGGTTAGTTATAGCTAAGCAAAGCTTACTAAAAAGTACTGTGCTGCTGATTGCATGACAAGCACATGCAGATGTGTTTGCACTCGCATACAAACACAAACACACATTCTTTGCTCCAATAGCACTATGTTAGAGAATTTACAGAAAAAAAAAACTTACTGGTAAAATCAGCAGATAAATAAAGTAGTATTTTATAGACATAGCAATAGCTGATTCCAAAGTTAATGTTAAGTCATACTAAGATAACATTCAGTATGAAATGCAATGACAGGTTAAAAAAAAAGCTTGGGTATTGTAGAAACAGTCAGTCAGATTCCAGTTAGGTCAGAGGAAAAATCTCAGTATAACCAGAATCAGATCTGAAAAAACTGCTGTGGTTTTACTTAACAGCTCTAAGTTCTTGTTTGTCTGTTCATTTCTAATTATTCCACTGGTATTCTTATGAAGGTTCTGGAGAAGATCACAGACTTAACCCTTTTGTTTCCCTCCACAGACACTTTGTCCCAGTAGAGATAAAAGAATTACACTATAAAAGTATTCTTTACACTTTATCTTGATAACTTCACATTACAGTTGCTTTAAATGGAGGTTTTCCTCATATTCTTCATAGAAAATAATAATTTATGCATTATGCCACATTAACTAATTGTATCATAAATGTGTATAATTTGCCACGGAGAAGCCAAGAAACTGGGATGTAAAGAAAGGAGCCACAATCACTCAGATGTCTTTCATGCAAATTTTTAGTATCATTACTTCAGGGAAGTTATTCCCAGTTTATCTATGTGAAATTAATCTCACAACCTTCTGCAGTGAGTGTGATATTAGGAGAAACAAGCCATGGATTTAGGCCTTTAACAAGGCCAGCAGCATCAGAGGAGAGGAAGACAGGCACAAACACATGTTTTAAAGGAATAAACATTTAATTATCTCAACTATCTCAATGCTTTACTGGAAGAGAAATTGTAATGACTGAACTTATAGGTTAAATATATCAAAAATATAATATATTCAAATATATCTCCAACTGCGCAACAGTAGGAAAATTGTGAGTACTAATAGTAATTTAGCTGATTTTCAATGGGGGGTGGGGGAGAAGGTAGGAGGATTTAGAAAACAAGAACATTGCAAGATTCCTTCCTTCATGCTTAGGGTCTTTCTTCTCATTCTTTCTTTTTTCCTTTGCACTCTTGACTAGCCAGCCTGGTCAAAACTACATTCAAGTTCAGAGATGTTTTCCATTTATCTTGATTATTTGAACATATTGATTTAGATCCAGTTTTAAAGTAAAATACAAGCGTTAGCATTAAATGTAAGATCTGGATTGTGGAATTTGTAGAATAGTTTAGAATAGAGAAAGCACAGAACTGTCAGTGTCTGATGAGAAGAGTGTCAAAAGAACTGAGGAGATGAAGAGAATATAACCTACACTTGAGTAGAGCTTGTTACATTGACTTCTTCAATGTGCAAAAGTTTGCAAAAGCTTGGTCAAAGTACTTGACCTAATTACACAGACCCCCTCAATCTGTAAAATCAGACAGGGAAAAAAAAACCCAACCCATGAAGGGAGGTATTTACATCTCTGAGGTCAAAATACACTACCACCTCTCCCAGGTGCAGTTAGAATGAGGAACGCTGTGGAGAGAGGCAGGCAATTCCAAAGACAGGTCAACAGTCCTAAGGTAGAAGCCATCAATTAAAAGTACTAATAATTCTTTAGTAACCACTGTGTTCCCTTCTCTCCTCTCTGCCATTTTTTAATTTGTTTTTGTTTCCCTTTTACTGAATGTAATTTGCTTTTAGCAGTTCTGTTGCAGGAATACAGAAAACCTTGACTGCTTCTTCATTTCCAAACCTATTCCCAATATCTGTAACAAAGTTGAGCTAAGACAACCACAAATTTCATGCTGAGATGTTCTCTTCCTAGCATGAAGCACCTCTTATGAGGCATCATTGCTCAAACATAGACTTGGCATCTTGAAAAAGCCTTCAAGGAAGCCAGATTTTATTATTTTTACCATTCCAAGGGCAATTTGTCTTTTTCCTCTCCTTTATGGAAGAAACCTTTTAAAAGAGGAGCTGCTTTAGAAATGACATGAGCTAAAGAACTAGCAGCATGTATTATGCATGATAGCAGCAGCAGTCCTGGTGAAAGTCCAGACTTTGAATCCTCCTAATATAAGTTGTGTATTGAATGTCAGGTTGAGTAAACTGGTACTGAAAATGAAAGCTAGTATGTCCTTTACCCCTTTTAAAAACTTATGTAATGGGTACCATTGAGATGAAGACGACAGATAGCTGATAAACTAAACTCTTTTGCAATGACATGACTCAGTTGTCATATTGGTCACTATAGAGAAGGCTGATGAATAGCTGCAGCTGGGTTACATTTTACGTTAGCCATCCAAATATACCTGGTATTGTGAAATTAGTAATAAATTCCTGAAAGTAAAGACTGGTAATGTCCATTTATCAGTTTGAAAAAAAATGTTTTCTAAACATTTGGAAAGTTTTCTATGTCACTTGCAGTCAGCAGATAGAAACAAAAAGAAATGCATCATGCAAATATTGTTATCTAAAGATAAAAATTAAAAAAAAACAGCAAAAAAACGTCCAGTAATATGCCATTTTTTTTCAGTTCTGCTTCTCCTACACTCAGTTAAACTTTTTTGGATGATCTTGCAAGATTCTGAGTGTCTTCAGTCTCAGAAGGAAAGGTCTACTGTTTGCAGGACCAGGTCGCATGAAAGAATAACCTTATCATTATTATTTGAACATTGTCACTTTTGACTGAGATCAGATTAGGGTTTGTGTGTTTGTTTGTTTATTTGGTTGGTTTTATATAAAGAAAGCAGTAAATATACATGCAAAGGCAAAAATAAATAAAATTATGTATATAAATAAAAAATTAAAATAATATAACAATGAAGATATAAATTTGCATATCCATACATAAAACAAAATTTAAAATATGTGTAAGTTATTAAAAATGTAAAAATATATGAAAGATAACCGTACCCAAAGAACATTCCAGAACCACAGAAGTGTCTGGATGCCTCGGCCCTCATTTCAGTTGAAAAGTAGTCAATTCAAAATGCTAGACTTGTGTTTCAGAGCAGTGGAAGGCTTTGCTGAACCTTTTGTAGCACACATCACACACAGGCTATTTTTCTGAGTGCAGGCTCAGAGGGATGTGATCTGCTGGACTCAAAGTGCAAAGCAGAAATAAGAAAACATGCTTTTGCTTCAGCTACTTTCTCTTCCCTTTTTGTCCTTTATTCAGACGGAGCTGCTTGTTCAGTCTTTCAGGTTCAGTCATGCTGTTTGATTTTCTTTTTGAAGGAGAAAAAGGCTCTGGAGCTAGAATCACTGGTATTTTTTGTGTTGATGCAAATGAGGTTAGAAGTCAGCTTAAACATCCAGCCAGGGCATTTCCCTGAATAGGAGAAACTTGGGGTGACGGAGAGCTGCCAAAACTTAACAGTTCCCTGTCCCTCATCTCTGACATGAAGAATAGGCACAGTGAAGAGGCCATAATCAAAGCATTCAGCCCTCATTGATTGCCCACAGACATCTATGTTTAAAGCAAAAGGGGTTTGAGCCACAGTATTTAATTTCAAGGATCAAGCTGAGGGTGAAGCATCCATCTCATTGGTGATGCTGCATATTTGACAAGCAGATTTTACTTCTTTCTTATTTAATAAAAAGATTAATCTAGAATGGCTGCTAATTAGAACCTCTAGACTACAACTGCAACATCATATGCTCACTGTCCATTCTTTTCAACCATCTTTATGATTATACAATTCTTGCAACTAAAAGGTTTTTAAAATTTTGCAGATGTCTGAAAAATGCATTTAATTTTGTCAGCCATGGTCATGTCAGGCTCTGTTTTTTTGTCATACCTAACTATAAACACAAAAGTTCGTATGCCTTATACAGAGTGGGACCTGGATGGCTCTTCAATTCTGAGTTATAAATTTTACATTTCAACTTTTCAAAAAGACAATTGTCCAGAAAAATGCACTTCAAATACTGAGAAAATTGTTTCATATATTTTTTCTTTAAACGTGTCACTCCACATGTATTTGAAAAGAAAATCAAGCACATTACATAAGTTTACTAGTCTGAGTATTGCCTTTGCAATCTTCATCAGCATGTACACTTCCAAGTACAAATGTAAGACCTGCCACACATTTCCCATTATGAAGACCTAATTCCCCAGAGGGACTATGTTTAGACTGTCAGTCTCACCTGGAAAGCACTCAGAAATAATACTGATGACTGGCAATGTAAAACCAAAAAATAAAGACAGGGAGAGAATCTCTGCTATGTGTTAAATTTTGAGGTTTATTTTGTGAAGATAAGAACTGTAATTTTGCAGGAGGAGAAAAAATGGAAAGAGAGAGAAATAAAGGAAGAAAGAGAGACAGGAAGAGAGGAAGAAAGGGAGGAAGGGGGAAAGGGAGGAAGAAAGCTGAACAGCCACCCATAGGCTGATTAATTGATTAAAATCTTATATGGTGTTTTAGATGGCTTACAGACATTTACAGGAGTCTTCAGTTTCTGTAGACTGCTTCCACTTTCATTCTGTGGTACAAAGTGAATCGTTTCAGAACTCGACAGGAAAGAAGTTTCTATCACCATAAAGCTTTCTGTATTTATAACAGTAGCTTCATCAGAACAAAACTTCACAGTTTTTCCTGGGAAACAATTGTCCACTTTCCTACCACATGCTCTCTAGAAGAGATGGCTACCTCATGGACAGGTTTCACATGAGACTAACCCCAAGTTCCAGATCTTGAGCCCACTTACAGATCTCTAACCATGTATGTAGTAGATGTACATTACTGATCAATGGTTCCCTCATCTCTTATGTTGGGATGTGCTCCATGACTGTGAGAGCACGGACAATACAAAAAAAAGTAACTGGATTTTTTTCTATACCAGCTGAATAAAACTCTCTCTTTTCTCAAAAAACTGCTGTTGAAACCCATTGCCAGTAAAAATTTAATTCAGACTGTTAAATTCCTTCAAAACTGGGTTTTGAAGAATCCAGATTTTCTGGTGCAAATCTCTTGATCATGTATTGTCACCTTTAGTTTGCCACAGTTGCATGCTTTCGAAGAACATATTGAATAGTCAATTATTTACTCTTTTCAACTCTTTCAACATGTTCTGTTCTTGTTTGAGGCAAACAATCAAGAAGTTTCATTCAAGAAGCTTTGTGTTTGAGTTACCTAATAGTAATCTTGGAGAGTTCTTCTTTCATAGCTGTAAAGGTGAACATTTGCGAAAACCTCAGATATCTACCCCATATACTTTCTGAAATTTTGAATGAGTAAGACTTTTGAAAATATGAATTTCCGTGTTAATTAAGATTCTATTACTAGTTTATGTAGAACTGAACAACACATAAATGGGTTTGCATTAAAAAGTAGTTGTTCCTTCCAATGAGAAATAAAAAACAAGCCTAAAACAGACCAGTTGGCATTTCAGACTCATTTGTTATTTTATTTCTGTAATGCTTGTTGATTATGATAATTGATCACTCCAAAAATTTCAAAGATAAAATTAATTGGTAAAAGTGATTTAGTTGCCTTTTATGTGAAATATTCTTAATTAACAAAGAACATTTAAATAAATTACCATAATACTGAAGGTCATACAAATATTAGCTGCAGATGTGCTCACTGTTGCATAGATACATATTTCTATGCAGAGACAGAAGGAATAAAACTAATTTTAATAAAATGAAAATAATATGTTTCTTTCATTGAAATTTCACTACAAGCATCTTATTCTACTTGGCTTTTTAGCTAAGATCAAATGTAATGTCAGTTTAATATTAGATATGGCAATGTAATTTAATCTACTTTCTACTTTGTCAAAGCTGGTGCAACAACTTGATTTGGTCTTTCCTTTCTTCAAATACTGTAATTATTTTTTTGCTGTAAAATCAAGCAAATGTGATAAGAAAGTGACATACCAAAGGTTAGCTCCTGAACTCCTGAACTGCATTGTACACAATCACACTGCCACAGATCTTTTTCCTCCTACTATTTCCTTATTGAACTTTGGGGCATTAGGGTGCTTTCTTGGGCAACTGGTAATAAAGCTTCCTCAGGCAGAATAAGGAGATAACTTTGCATTTTCCATTTTCCAGGTGATAGTTGAGTCTTTACTGTTGACAGCAGAAAAGATGTAGGGGGAATTACCTTCTTCACTCCATATTGAAATGAAGTCATAGTTGTTACAGCAGTTTGCATGGAGCTGAGCCAACTTCCATGTTAAACACCTTCTTAGAAAGACTTCCTTCAAGAAATTTAGGTGAAGCATTAGTTTCAAGATTCCATAGTCAAAATGTCAAAATGGTGTAAAGTAAAAACAAAAGAGCAGAGATCTTTCTGTCTAACATCTTTTCTATACACATTAAACATTAGACTTTCAAATCAAGATTAGATTCAATTTCAACTGAAGTTGTGACCTTCTATAGCTGAAGAAAAAAGTGTTAAGCTGATGACATGATTAATGATATTTACATGCCAAATGACAGAACTAAAGCTGGAGTACTGATTAAAGATAATTAGTCAGTGTAATGCCATTTTGAACCTATGTAAAATTTTATAAAATCAACAAATAGTCAGTTTGGATAAGTTCTGAATCCATAAGCAGTGAGACTTATTTGCAAAGGTGTCATCATTTTTACTTATTTGTTTGCTTATTAAGACCATTTTTCTTCTGCTTTTTCAGTAGTTCCTGAGTGCCACTATGACTTCAGTTATAGTTGTGAAGGAAAAAATATTTATGAAAATCACCCTTGTATAATATATCCTCTTGAAAAAGCAAATAAAACTTTTCCATCAGCTCTCAAACTAATGAAGCAACATTTCACATGAATTAGTATCTTGACTTTGACTGAATTTGGTATTCAAGGAACTGGGTCTGATAGAAGCTTTTTTCATGGTATCTGTGCTACTTTTTCCAGGGTGTCTGAAAAGTTTTCTTCAGACAGGGAACTGACATGGTCTGCCTAACCTGCTTGGCCACATATTACCAAAAATGCTTAAGAACATAATTACCTTTGACTCCATAATCACCCTGTTAAAAATTTAAGGAAATCCATCAATAAGTTCAAGAGGAAAGGATTCATCCATGGAAAAAGTGAGTTTCTCTAAGCATAGTTTCCACAAGAAGTCAGGTTACAAAATAATGAGGAATTTTCAAAAGTACTTTATGCTCTAATTTGATGGTTTTCTCACAGAAATCAAAGGGAATTAGCACATACCTAAAGACACAAAGACTTTGTAGCTGTGACAATCTAAGTATACAAAAGTAGCAAAATATATAGGGAGAAAGTAAGTATTTTAATAGGCAAACCGTTCATGTTAGAAAGAGATACATTTTCAGTCATGCTAGCCCTTCTGTGAAACACCTCCCCGACTACTCTTGCCAACAGATAGACAAAGCATAAAGAGAAGGTACCAGTAGCCATTCATACTTTCTGATCTGTTTCAGTGTCACTTAAATGTTTGCAAAAACTGTCATTAATATGGAGGGGGCTAATGGAAATCCTAGCTCTGTTAGTCTTGCTGTCAAAGAGCTGCTCAGTTAATTTAAGGGTTTTGTACATATATATTTCAAAAACAACAGTGGAAGCTTTGCATGTTCACAAGTAGAAATCCTGAGCCCAAGGAGTGAACACTGCTTTGGTGGTGGGCTGAATTTTTACCTGGCTCCTTGCATACATCACCCTGATGTTTCAAACTTCCTTACAGTGCCCCAAATGACATATTTAACTGTGTGTGTGTAACCTAATCAACCACAAAAACAGCCAAATGGACTCAAAGGGGCCTCTCTGTTGCTTTTCTGTTAATGCCCTTTTGTGTCTAACTGCTTTGGGTTTTGATCAAAAGCAGAAATATTAAAGAACTACAAAAAAGGGTTTTTTCGAAATGGTTCTTATCTATGGAATCATTCACAGAATCCTTAGAAGGCATCTGATAGAGGAATGTGAGCTATTTATCCTACCTCTTCAGAGGTTTATCAAACATTACTTTTCATGAAATAATTACATTTAGGATAACACTGATCAAGAAAACAAAATACTGCAATCCTTCTTTGAACAGACATTCCCATGCTATAACAATGAAAAATGAAGGCAGCGTATTAAAACTACACTATTAAATTTCATTAACCTTCTACAAATCAAAAAGGGTTAACATCAACAAGAAAAAAAAAAGTGGTCCTTAAAAACAAAACAAAACCCTATATAATTTATACTTTGGAGTAAGGCTGTTTTGTATAGATGCCATTAGAATTTACTTAGACTACAGAAACACCAACACAAACATTTAATGGAAAAAACTTCAATGCATTCTTAGCTCACTAGTCTCAAAGGAAATTAATCATACTGGTAACTAAATAATTAGAAATGGGAATTTGTGAACATCTTTATTAACCTTATATTAATTTGCAAAATGAGAAAAGAAAATAGACAATTTTGCTCCCAAAAGTTACTCTGTAGAAATCACTGTAATACAAAGGGATCTGTTTCTCTCATTTATAAAAGACAGAGTTATAAACCAAAAACCATTATAAACCATTAAGTCAAAACTATTAAATCACCTAAATTATTACCTTTATATGAAACATTTCACTTTCATTAATGAGGGGTTAAGACAATAAAATTATACCTTCATAGGCTGGGGAGAATATTTGTATTCTATTTTCAGTTTTTACAGTAATAAGGGATTAGGTAGGAAAACATAGCTTCAAATCAGGAGATATGTCACTGCAGCTCTACCTTTCAAAGTCTCTTTAAAGCAGGCTTCCTTGATCTCTGTGAGGAACAGAGACCTGAGGAGAATGTTATAGCTATAGGGGCTTGATCTTGCAAGCTGTCTAAGCCTTGCTGTAAGAAGTGCAAAAAGTCAAACAAACACCACTGAACACTTAGGACAGATTTTGAACCATTTATTCATACTAGTAAGCAATTAGATGTCATGTTAGAGCCAATGCTGGCTCCTGTTCGAGAAACCATTTGAGTATTTGCTGAATTTGAAGTCAGTGGGGCTTAAGTATGCCCAGCGGGATTTCCCTGAACTGAGACCCATAATAAAAATTGATTCTTAGCAAAAGGAGATTCAGAATCTGGTCTTCATTGCTTACTAATTTTGTACGGTAAGAAGCTTCCATAAACTCAGAGAAACTAGGACACTGTTAATCATGCAAATAAACCTCTACACCTCTGCTAACTGTACAAGACTGAGGAGAAAGAAAAATCTTTATGGTAGAAGGACAGATACAATCTAGAGTGCATACACTTAAAAGGCTTACAATGTATATGTACAGGAACCATTTTTAGCCATTTCTACTGTCAACAGACTAAGAGGTGTTCTTGATTATGCTGAGGAAAATGGGAGTAAGGGCAGCTGTGCAGAGCAGCCTCTGAAAGAAATGCTTTCAAAGTTTCTATTGAAAAGGCTGTTTCTCAAAGGCAGCTGCTTGATGCCTCATGATGTATTCCAGGCACAGGCTCCTTGCTTGGCCCATCACCCTGCTGCACCTGCTCCTCTCAGCTCACTTCACCTGAGTAGATCGTGACAAGAGTAACAAAGCGCTGTGCTCCGGCATCCTACAGAAAGCCCGGCGATGCTTTCCCTGCCTCCTCAGCTGTACCACTGCAGAGCCAAGCTCCCGGTTATACACTGTATTTGCTCAGAGCATCAGGTACTACCTATCTGTTTACCTTCCTTTCATTCCTCCCTGCTGCAATTTCTCTTTACAGCTAAGCGACTGCTGTATAAGAAGTGCCTCGCTACTGCTCGGAATTCTAATACGGTGCCTGAGATCTTTCTTCCATTACAAGTCTCAGAGGATGGTATTAATATCTCACTAATTTCAGATATCTATACATTTGGCAAAGGTACTACCAGGCAAATTACAGGTGTATTTATTAGCAAATGACAGCATTCATCGTCAAGATCTATTGAAAGATGACAGCAATTTACTGCACTCGTATGACTTGGAGCTCTGTGCTACCTCCACCAGTTACCTGAGATTAGGTCTAGCCTCCACTTTTAAAATCCCTGGTTTCAGCCAGGCCACACAGTGTTCTCCCTGCATAGTGGATACCAGAGGCTAGAAGATGTGCCCTGAGATTTCCAAAATATCAGTAATCTTTATCCTGGTCACCTGACAAGTCCTCTTTCACTTTTCATTGGTGCCAGAATGCTGCTACATTGACAAATATTTACTACATTTTTTAAACACACTAATTCCAAAAGTTTCAAAATAAAAAGTATCACAGTAAATTAAAGCAGCAAAAACTATAAATCTATAACTCATTATAAATAAAGTTTGAAATATGTACTTTTGCTGCAAATGTTTTTCATGACCTTCAAAGCTTGTAGTCCTCTTTTCTAAATATTCTTCAAGATTTGAGCTGACTAAGGAAGATTTTTTATTTTTGTGAGTAGAGTGGAATCCTTTAGAGCTGGTTTCCTTTGTTCGTTAAACTAATGGAAGAGCTTCCTCGGTTGTGTTATTAGTACATCTCAAGCAATTAGAATGAAAAGTTGCAAAAGTTCAAAAAAGAAGATGGCTTGCTTGGATTTAGGACATTTATGATTATAATAGGGACTGAAAAGTTATAAAGGAACTTTTAATTAGATATAAAATTTATCCTGCAAATCTCTGGCAACATAATTAAATACATTTCCATAGGATTTGCTATACTGAGCATATATAACGTACAGATATACGTTGTATCATTTACTGCACAGCTTTATGTATTAATTTTGTTACAGTTTGAATAAACTTAAACAAAATTTGAAGCAGTAAAATTAAACTTATAGTAAAATACCCAAGCAACTTTTATGACAGGGCTCCATCAGACTTGTTTGGAGAAGGGCTGAGTGTCATTGAGAATAATTTGGGCAGTAAGCAAACTGCAGACACAGATCGAGACAGCAGAGCTTTAGATGTTAAACAAATCTTAAATTTAGCAAATCGCCTTCTGCTAAAGATGAGTTATTCTCCAGGATGCAGTTCAGTACCTCTCTGATGAAAAAAACATGTGTTGTGATGTTCAGAAAATGATCACACTGTGCCTTTAAAATTTCCTGTTTCTTTCAGGCTTGTACAGAGGAGATTCAGGCAACTCTGGTTCATTTTTTCTTAACAAGGGACCAAGAAGGTTCTCCTAGATTCTTTCTGCATCAAGAAACAACACTGGAGCTGTTGTTGGGACTTCAAATCACTAGATTGAAGTGTCTGAACTTTCCAGAATCCAAAGCAAACTTCCAATCTGCCTAGCTATTTTTCTGCAGTACTTTACCATTTCTTTAGAATGGTGTGGCAAATCTACATGTTTACTATGATATTATATTTCATCTCTCAAAGGAAAACTGAGACCTGGGGATTCATGAGAGGGAAAAATAATTAGCAGGGAGTACTCTATCTGGGACTACACAGGGGACACATAAAAAGAATGAGATTATTTTCTCCAACAAATCAAAGATTTTAGAGGAATCTGTTATACCCCCTGTCTTCTCTATTGTCTGCCATTTTTCATCTTCACTCTTGCCCAGATACACTGTTGCCACTCTTCAGATACAGAGCCTATATTTATGGGGATTCTGCAGTGCCAAAAGAAAAATATACAAAAATAATGGAACTCATCCCTCTAGGAAGAAAAACAATCAGCCTGAAGTGTATTCTTCACAGATGTTGCAGGAACAGTCCTCCCCACAGTGAGGACACAAATTCTGCTGAACATATATGAATCATAACTCTTGATGCTAAAAGCATAATTTTTTTCAGGGAGAGAGAATTAAAAAATCACTGTAAAAAAACAAGTAGTAGCAGGACTCAGTTATAAAGATAACCCTCTCTCTACAGAGTCCTCTATAGTCAGAATAGCAGTTGTAGTGTCTCAGAGCAAACAAGATTTTCAGACTTCTGAAATGGGTGTTTTATTTTTCATTATCAAGATTTTCCTCTTATTCTTTGCAGTAGCCTGAGTGTATACTTCAAAGGTTTCACAGTTTTGTTATTCAGCATCTATTCTGGCAGCACAACAATGGACTGGCCATTGATTTCAAAACGACTGTATTGTGTAATTTGGGAGGACTCAGAGAATCAGACTCAACAGTCAGAGGCAGCTGGTTGGAACAGGTGTTGTAGGAAATTATAATGCTACTTTGATTACTCCTGTGTTGTTGTTTTTTACAACTACCCTCCAGTTATGCATGACAGGTATCCAAATAATCAAACTTAAAGAGTCAGTAGTAACAATCTGAGATATTGTCAGGAGAAACATCAGGAATGATTGCAAGCATGTGAGCCAAAAGAATTTGCTTTTCAGGGAGAAAGATTTTCATGAAGTCCTCCTCTACTCATGCATTTGCTGGAAAATGCAGGTTTGTTTCTAACAGGTCAGGTTTCGCTACTCATTTTCAAAACAGCTTTCACATGAAGAAAAATTGGAATACAAAATAAAACTTACATTAATCAATAATGCATATGTTGTAACAGTTGAGTAAGGGAGATTAAAAGCTAGTTTAATGCAGTTTAAAGCCTTTGTTATTTCATCAGTGATATGAGCCATAAAACCCCTAGGATCAAATGTGTAGCTAAAGCTTGTTCTCAACACTTTCTTCACCTCAGTCTGTACCAGCACCATTGGGCCCCAGGTCCTGGGAACAAAAATCCAGGTTGATGCACAGACACCATCAGTGAAGGAAGAGTTGGTATGTGAACTGTTACAGGAGCTTGACCCCTACAAATCAATGGGCCCTGACAACATCCACCCAAGGGTGTTAAGAGAGCTGGCTGATGTCGTGGCGAGGCCACTCTCCATAATCTTTGAGAAGTCATGGAGATCAGGGGGCATCCCAGAAGACTGGAAGAAGGTTAATGCCACCCCTATCTACAAGAAGGGCTTAAAGGAGGATCCAGAAAATTATAGGCCCATTAGTCTTACTTCAGTCCCTGGGAAAGTTAGGGAACGAATCCTCCTGAGGGCTATCACAAGTCAAATGAACAATGTGATTGGGAAAAGCCAGCACAGACTCACCAAGAGCAAATCGTACTTTGCAAACCTGATGTCCTTCTACAACAAATTAACCTGCTTGGTTGATGTGGGGCGAGCAGTGGGCAGTGTCCACCTGGATTTCTCCAAGGGTTTTGATATGGTTTCCCACAGCCTCCTCCTTGAGAAACTGAGGCATCACAGTCTATGCGGTGGGTGGGGAACTTGCTGATGGGCCGCACCCAGAGGGTGGTGGTAAACAGCTCCTTTTGAAATTCATAGAATCATAGAATCATTTAGGTTGGAAAAGACCTTCAAGATCATCGAGTCCAACCATCATCCATGCCTACTAAACCATGTTATGGAGTACCTCGTCTAAGCACTTTTTTAATACCTCCAGGGATGGTGACTCAACCACTTCCCTGGGCAGCCTAATCCAATGTGTGACAACCCTCTCAGTAAAGAAATTTTTCCTAATATCCAACCTAAATCTCCCTTGCCTCAACTTGAGGCCACTTCCTCTCCTCCTATCTCCAGCCACCTGACACAAGACACCAGCACCCACCTCACTACAACCTCCCTTCAGGTAGTTGTAGAGAGCAATAAGGTCTCCCCTCAGTCTCCTCCAGACTAAACAGCCCCAGTTCCCTCAGCTGCTCCTCATCAGACTTGTGCTCCAGGCCCCTCACCAGCTCGGTTGCCCTTCTCTGGACACGCTCCAGCACCTCCACGTCTTTCCTGTAGTGAGGGGCCCAAAACTGAACACAGGACTCGAGGTGCGGCCTCACCAGTGCCGAATACAGGGGAACAATCACCTCCCTGCTCCTGCTGGCCACACTATTTCTGATACAGGCCAGGATGCCGTTGGCCTTCTTGGCCACCTGGGCACACTGCTGGCTCATATTCAGCCAGCTGTCAACCAGCATGCCCAGGTCTTTCCCTGCTGGGCAGCTTTCCAGCCACTCTTCCCCAAGCCTGTAGCACTGCATGGGGTTGCTGTGACCCAAGTGCAGGACCCGGCACTTGGTCTTGTTGAACCTCATACAATTGGCCTTGGCCCATCAATCCAGCCTGTCCAGATCTCTCTGTAGAGCCTCCCTACCCTCAAACAGATCGACCCTGCCTCCCAACTTGGTGTCATCTGCAAACTTGCTGAGGGTGCACTCAATCCCCTTATCCAAATCATCAATAAAAATATTAAACAGAATGGGGCCCAACACCGAGCCTTGAGGAACACCACTTGTGACCCGCCGCCAACTGGATTTCACCCCATTCACCACAACCCTCTGGGCTCGTCCATCCAGCCAGTTTTTCACCCAGCAAAGAGTACACTCGTCCAAGCCATGAGCTGCCAACTTCTCAAGGAGTATGCCATGAGAGACAGTGTCAAAGGTCTTACTGAAGTCAAGGTAGATAACATTCACAGCCTTTCCCTCATCCACTAGGTGGGTCACCTGGTCATAGAAGGAGATCAGGTTGGTCAAGCAGGACCTGCCTTTTGTAAACCCATGCTGACTGGGCCTGATCCCCTGCTTGTCCTGGACTTGCCACATGAGTGCTCTCAAGACAAACCATTCTATAATCTTCCCCGGTACCGAGGTCAGGCTGACAAGCCTGTAGTTCCCCAGATCCTCCCTCCGAACCTTCTTGTAAATGGGAGTCACATTGGCAAGCCCCCAGTCCTCTGGGACCTCCCCTGTTGACCAGGATCGCTGACAGATGATGGAGAGTGGCTTGGCAAGGACCTCTGCCCATTCCCTCAGTACTCTTGGATGGATCCCATCTGGTCCCATAGATTTGTGAGTGTCCAGGTGGCCTAGTAGGTTACTAACTATTTCCTCCTGGATTAAGGGGGGTATATTCTGCTCTTCATCCTCGCCTTCCAGCTCAGGGGGCAGAGTACCCTGAGGATAACTAGTCTCCCTATTAAAGACTGAGGCAAAGAAGACATTAAGTACCTCAGCCTTTTCCTCATCTCTGGTGGCTACATTCCCTTCTGTATCCATTAAAGGATAGATGTTCTCCTTGGGATTCTTTTTACTGTTAACATATTTGTAAAAACATTTTTTGCTATCCCTTACAATAGTGGCCAGATATAGCTCTAGCTGAGCTTTTGCCCTTCTAATTTTCTCTCTGTATGATCTAAAAAGATCCCTGTACTCCTCCCAAGATACCCGCCTTTTCTTCCAGAGATGATAAACTCTCCTTTTTTTCCTGAATCCTAGCAAAAGCTCCCCATTCAGCCAGACTGGTCATTTTCCTCAGCGGTTTGACTTGCAGCACATGGGAATAGCCTGGTCCTGAGCCATTAAGATTTCCTTCTTAAAGAATGTCCATCCCTCCTGGTCCCCTTTGCCCTTCAGGATCGTCTCCCAAGGGAGTCTCTCAACCAGTGCCTCAAGGAGGCCAAAGTTTGCCCTCTGGAAGTCCATAGTGGTGGTTTTGCTGACCACCTTCCTTGCCTCACCAAGAATTGAGAATTCTATCATTTCATGGTCACTAAGCCCAAGACAGCCTCCGACCATCACACCTCCCACCAGTCCTTCCCTGTTCATAAACAATAGATCTAGCAAGGCTCCTCCCCTGGCTAGCTCACCTACCAGCTGTGTCAGGAAGTTATCTTCCACACACTCCAGGAACCTCCTAGATTGTTTACTCACTGCTGTGTTGTGTTTCCAGCAGACGTCTGGAAATTTAAAGTCCCCCACCAGAACAAGGGCACATGATTCTGAGACTACTGCCAGCTGCTTGTAGAATGATTCATCTATCTCTTCAACCTGGTCGGGTGGTCTATAACAGACTCCCAGCACAATATCTGCCTTATTGGCCTTCCCTCTCATCCTCACCCATAAGCACTCAATCGCTTAAATTGGCAACCTGTCATAAGTGGGGTCCCCCAGGGATCGATGTTGCGCCCAACGCTGGTTAATATCTTCATAAGTGATCTGGATGATGGGATCAAGTGTACCCTGATGAAGTTTGCCAATGATACCAAACGGAGTGGGGAAGCGGACACTTCAGAAGGGAAAGCCACCCTGCAGGAAGATCTGGATAGGCTGGAAGAGTGGGCTAACAAGAACCTGATGAAGTTCAGCCAAGACAAATGTAAGGTCTTGCATCTGGGACAACATAATCCAGGAGTGCAGCACAGGCTGGAATCTACCCAGCTGGGGAGCAGCTCTGTGGAGAGGGACCTGGGGGTCCTGGTGGACAACAAGCTCAACATGAGTGAACACTGTGCTGATGCGGCAAAGAAAGCCAATAGGATGCTGGGTTCCATCAACAAGGGCATCACCAGCAGAGGCAAAGAAGTCATTACTGCACTCTACTCAGCGCTTGTCAGGCCACACCTGGAGTACTGTGTTCAGCTTTGGTCCCCACTACACAAAAAAGATGTGGACAGGCTGGAGAGCGTCCAGAGAAGGGCCACAAAAATGATCAAAGGACTGGGAAGCCTGCCACATCAGGAAAGGCTGAGAGAAGTGGCTTTGCTCAGCCTTGAGAAAAGAAGGCTTAGGGGACACCTTATCACCATATTCCAGTATTTAAAGGGTGGCTACAAAGAAGATCGAGACTCCCTTTTTACAAGGAGTCACGTGGAAAAGATGAGGGGTAATGGGTACAAGTTATTCCTGGGGAGATCCCGACTGGACACAAGAGGAAAATTTTTCACAGTGAGAACAGTCGGCCATTGGAATAATCTCCCCAGGGAAGTGGTGGATTCCCCAACATTGGATGCTTTCTAGATTCGTCTGGACAGGGTGCTGGGCCATCTTTTCTAGACCATGGTTTTGCCAAGAAAGGTTGGACCAGATGATCCTTGAGCTCCCATCCAATCTGGTATTCTATGACTCTATGATTCTATGATTATCAGATAATGAAAGTAAAATAAAAATCAGTTTGTTTCACACATAATCTATTTTTATTTTTTAAAGAGTTCTTTATAAAAAATCAGAAAGCAACTAGGTTTTTTTACTGAAAAACTGCATTTTCCAACTTAATGCCAAAAACTGCAAGAATAACTGTTCAAAGAGGAAAGCAAATGCTATTTCCATTCCCAGGTAAGGGTAAACAGGAAGACTGGATATTACAAATAAAATTACTAAAGCCAGCAAGCAAAATGCATACATTGTACAGTTTTACAGCACTTCACCCAGGGTGTCCTGGAGCTTTGTAAAGCTACAGCTTGTCTCTGAGCCTACCCCATTTATTTTACCTTACAGTATTCCTTCAGATAAGCAGACAAAGCTCAGAGGGATTACAGCCTGGTTTTCAATGGTATTAGGCACTTGCAATTCCAGCTGAAATCATGAAAACTAATGTGTCTTGATGAGTAAAGTGACAATAGAAGTTGAATTACTGTTTAAATCATCTGTCTATAATAGTAACATCGACAGAAAAGGAGCTCACACACCCCACCCCCGCAATCAGGCAAAAGTTAGATAAAACTGAGGGTAAAGTGTTTATGTGAGTGAGGAGCACCAACCGGTGGGGGTGTTCTCTGTCCTAGTATAAGACACTTACGTAAGATAAGCTTCTTGACAATCAATATTTGACCTGTATCTGTAGATTTGACTCTCAGACCTGTGATTACACACTCTTGGCAGCTTTTCATTTTAATTACATTTATTTATTTATTTTAGTGGTTAACGGCTTTTTTGGCACCATGCACAGCAGTTATCCAGATGGTCATCTGTTGTAAGGTCAAGCAAAATAAACAAAAGGACTTTTATGCATTCCGTCCCTGAAAGCTAAATGGCGCCAGTACTATTGTCTCTCTCTCGATATATTTAAAAAAATACATAGTTTTAGAATTGGAATTGTAAAATAAGACCCAAACACTGAGTTACTCATGAGGAAGATCCATTTATCCTGAAGTGGACAATTCTATCCCTTTTTGCTGCTTGAAAAGCTCTGATCTAATTATACATTATATTTGGGTACTGTATGATACTATGAAAAAGCAAAACAAGGGCTTACACATTTTATTCTGTCGGACTAATTTGCTCATATTATTAGCATTACAAAAAAAATCAATGTTGTACTGATAACACGCTAGTCATTCACTCTGATAGAAAGAAGAAATTTTAAAATTATATTACCTACTTTAACTGCCCAAAATGAAAACGATTAGAATTATGTTCTATCAATACACAGGTCATTTCTTTAATCATGAAGAAGCAGAAAGTACAGAGGAACTTTGCTAATTACTCTTTATCAAGCTATATTAAGATCTTACAATTATTATCTTCTATACTTGGCCCCATATCCAACAAACTATTGAAGTCACTCTTTTTGAAGAAATCATTATATAATTATTTTGCATCAGAGAAGTAATTTATAAGATGTGAAATATTCAATTCACCAGGACTTTCAGCATTTCACTGAAGCTGAGTCTTTTCTACTCAAAAATGTGCACTCTCATGAGAGGTAAAGGAAAATAAACAAATACCTTTCTCTCCCCATTTTTCTCAGCTAACAGATATACTGGGCTGAAAACTGCTTCTACTATCATAAATATTTATCTTCCTAGCATGAGGAAAAAGAACTGTATAGCAGAATAACTAATATAAAAGTCATTGTCATGTATAATGTACACTTCGCAAACGGCAGGCTGCCTTCATATGCTGGGTGTTGACTTGGAATCAGAGATGAATTCTATCAAGTACAGGAAATTAAGCGTGTAATTCCATCTCAGTTTAATGTCATCTATATCTAACACACTGTGAAACCACTCTCCTTCACTACTCTCAGCCTCTTTGGTTTCTCCCTATCCCCTCTGCCAATACTCACATTTTTGAGACTAGGGGGTGAGCTCCTTTAGGAGGCTGGTCCAGCTTAAAACTAACTGCCAAAAATAAATTAACAGTAGCAAAGGAAAGGAAGCTTATTATGTTTTAATGGTGAATTACCACAATGTCACCATAATGCTGTCAATATTTAAATTGGGCAGTTTTTGCTTTAAGAATCATAAATGACAAACCAAAAGGTACACGCCTTTCATGTGACTAGCAGCAGAATGACCACTGGTAAGTTCAGCATTTGTGTAAACACACAAATATACTTTGTCTGTACACTTTGGCCGTAATCAAAGATGCTGCAGATTAAGCATAGGAAGTGGGAAATATGTTCACAGCTGTTCTGTTAAACAGCTATTCAGATAAAATAAAGACTATTGACAATATTACTGTCAAATTTAAAGTTCTTATGCAGATTTTAAATGTGTCTTCTAAACAATGTTTCTTAGACCTCAGACTAAAATCCATTGATGCATTATACATTTTATTGAGCAACAGTAGGACTGTCCTCATGGAACTGTTTGGTATCAAAATCCTATTGTAAAATTATTTGCAAAATGCAGAAAAAAAATCTGGTTTACAACCATGTGAAATAACCTGCTTATCTTAAAGATAACTATTTTATCAGATTTTAGGACTATATTTACTTTAGAATATGATCTACTAAGCTATTTTTCCCTGAATACATCTTCTAACTTTATTCTCAGTATCAAGGAGTAGAGCTTCTATTGCTATTCTTCTTTGGCTCTCAGTGTTTTCTTCAGTATTGCACCTTTTAACCTAGATTTCCTGTTTTCCAGAGGTAAGAAATTGAATTGAGATAGAAAATATCTTTTCAAAGCATTTCCTTGCATCTATTAAAGTAAATGTAAATTTCTAAAAAATCTGCATTTCTGGTGGTATGTAGGTTAAATTTCAGGTAAGACCCCTACACAGTTTCAAGTCAGGTATGATTCTAAAATGGAAGCATGAAGGACTAACTGAAAAAGCTGAGCATTTCCTGTTTTAAGATGAACTGTAAATTGCTTTGAATCCTTATCAGCATGAAAAATGTTTAATTTGTTTGCCTTTAATCTATGTTTGAGAAATACTGTAAAGAGCAATTAGTATTGGCGTTTGCCTTCCCTGAAACAATATGTACTTTTGGATTTATTTAATAAGTCCTTTTATGGAATTTTTTTCATCAATTTAGTAACTAATATTTCTTCAGGACCAGATAAGGAGACCTCAGGAGCTTTAGTTAAATATTTATGCATGCTAAATTTTTAAACATCATTTAGTGACAACTTCAATAAAAAGATACACCAACCACTTTTTCACATAAGGAACAGAGTCATATATAAATGGACTTAGATGTTTTCTGCTAACAGTACGGGTGTACCCGGCAGATGTTATACACACATTTTTTAATACACTTCTCTGCTATTCATATATAGTATCCTATATAATTAAAATTATGTTAATTGCTGTTGAAGAATGATAAAAAAAACATGTACCAAAATGTTCTACGTGAATATTTATATGTATTTATTATATATATGCAATTGGACATACATGACTAAACTAAACAATTGTATGCTAGTAACTCTAACAGTTATTCAAAGCCATTCTCCCCAGAATTGAGATCACTTTTTCACTTAAAGATGTTATGCTATTACCTGCCATGTACAAACATAATGGTCATCAAATCATTTTTATATATATATACGTTATAGCAAGGATGCAGCCTTATTTCAGGGCAAATTAAAAAGCCACACAGCAAGCACAGCAGATAAATCTAGAAAAATATTATTCTCTGTTCCCTCCTGTGATGTCATCTGAACTAACCCTTACCATTAACAAACTGGGATGTTTTCTTTATATTCCAACCGGAACATGGATACCTGAAGAGTCAGTTCCTCCCAAAAACAATGCAGCACATGTACCACTCATACTGGAGCCTGTAGCTGGAAAGAAACAGCCACACAAGCCACCAAATGCATCACACCAAATTTAGTAGTTTCACTCCATCTTTTGAACTGTAAGTGTCTACCAAATTTCTTCATGGCAAGTGTCCTTGTCAAGCATTTTGTTTCAAAACTGGAGATATTTCAAGCTATGAAAATGTATAACCCTTCTGCAAAACACAAAGTCTCCTTGCTCGCTGTGCTCTCTAAGACTTCCCATTTGCTTTGAATACAATAAGAGTGTTCAATTTACTCTACTGACATCTAGCTACCTCTGAACCGTTTCCCTCCCATTTTATACCATAATGTGAAAATAGATAAAAGGGCTCCCGCTGGTAGTTGTAAAATTTGACCAGGGAAGTTTGGGGCAATAAGAGTTCTTAATAGTGGAATCTTCCCTAGGCCTTATACACCGTCTTGCTCAGTCTGCAGAAGTTGGGATTGTAGAATTTGGTATCAGGAGCCACTTTTTTGGCAAGAGATCTTTTCCCCGATGACACAATGCCACAGCTGCTAGCCATGAAGTTCCCTTTAAAAGCCTGTGAGTTTTAAAAGATGTCATTTTCCATTTGCAAGGGTCTCCAGTCCTTTAAACAACTCTAAAGGCTGCTTGTTGTCTCAGCTTTTGTGACAGATTAGGTCAGTTACGAGACAAAGCACATGAAGGGAATCTTGTCACTAGGGTAGAAATTTAGATGTGTGTCTTTCAGGAGCACATTGCTCTTTCTTGTGGTTTTGGGTTTGGGTTGGTTTTTTTTTAGGTAGGAGTAGCTAACACTTCATAGTATTACATATAGTGATAGTGATTCCTAATATTCAGCTAAATATTTTATACTGGGATAAAAGTGAGGTTGATTTGATAATAGACTAACATATAAAAACAGAACCAGATAAAACAATGTTTTGTTTTATTGTAGAAGTGTACCTAGAGGATGTTAAAATAGATTCACAACAAATTAATTTTAAAATGCAACCACTGCTGGGCTCTTCTAAACACCAGAGGAATCGCTAAAATTCTCTGCAGTGATACATACCCGATAGAAATGCCAGAGAATGTAGGTTATGAATTAAGAGTAAATCACTGAAATTGCACCAGTACAGAACCCTAGTAGCTCAAGGAGGTCGCACACATACTTGTCAGGGTGGGAAGCTGTTACCTTAAAATGGGCATTCCTGTCCCTTGCATCAGGTATGTTCAATTAGGTTCATAAATTCCCTGCATTTAAAGCCAAAAGGCACCTTTTTTATCATCTAATCTGACTTAATATATGTAGCAGAGATCCTTAAATTTCTCCACTTTAACTTGCACTTCACTAACAAATATCTTCTACAAAGACTGATAGTCTTGAACTGAAATCCTCAAGAGACACTGAATTCAGCATTCACTTTAGTAGTTTGTTCCAGAAGTTAATCAACTCTCCTCATTTTTAGTTTCAATTTGCCTGGCCTGATCTATTGAAAATTGTTATGTTTTCTCCTGTTAGACCAGAGGGTCCTTTGGCATTCAACTTTCTCCCACACACTTACACAGTGTAATCATGTCAACTCCCAAAATTCTTTTCAATAAACTACACAGTCTGATCTCTTCGTATCTCTTGCTGTCAAATATTTTCTTTAATTCTCTGTTTTTCTGCTCGTGTCCACTTTCAAATGCAAACATCAGTATTATATAAAGCATTTTACTACAATCTTACCCATTTTTAAGGATAAATGTTCCTATCCCTACTCATTAGTCTCTATTTACACCTCCAACATGGTATTATTCCTTTTTGTTACAGCTTCATTTTGGGAGCTATTGTTGAATTACCTGCCCTCTATGAATCGGAACACTTTCTGATCCACTATTTTTCAGGATGCAATAGGTGTGGTTTATATTTCTTATGGTTAGTTATATAACTTCAGATTGGGTTTTTAAAACATTTTTTTGTAGTATCATGGTTTAACCCCAACCAGCAACTAAGCACCACACAGCCGCTCGCTCACTCCCCACACAGAAGGATAGGGGAGAGAATCAGAAGAGTAAAAGTGAGAAAGCTCATGGGTTGAGATGAAGACAGTTTAATAGGTAAAGCAAAAGCCACGCACACAAGCAAAGCAAGGTAAGGAATCCGTTCACCACTTCCCATGGGCAGGCAGGTGTTCAGCCATCTCCAGGAAAGCAGGGCTCCATCACGCGTAACGGTCACTTGGGAAGACAAACGCCATCACTCTGAACATCCCCCCCTTCCTTCTTCTTCCCCCAGCTTTATATACTGAGCATGACGTCCTATGGTCTGGAATACCCGTTGGGTCAGTTGGGGTCAGCTGTCCCGGCTGTGTCCCCTCCCAACTCCTTGTGCCCCCCCAGCCTGCTCGCTGGTGGGGTGGGGTGAGGAGCAGAAAAGGCCTCGGCTCTGGGTAAGCACTGCTCAGCAGGAACGAAAACATCCCTGAATTATCAACACTGGTTTCAGCACAAATCCAAAACATAGCCCCATCACAGCCTAAACCAGCACAGTAGTTATTTCAGTCCATCAAATTTTTCATTTCATTTTGTATGCCATGTTTTTTTCATTTCCACGCTTGCCATTGGCTCAATCCTTAAGTCAGTTAAAGTTGTTATCACTGTGAGTTTTATATACAAACACATCTTTAGGTTGCATCTGGAAAGATCCCAGATAACACATCTTGAGATCAGCTAATTCTTAATCTAAGTTGTTTGTTTTACTGATACTGTAATAGTGCTACTTTCCATAAGAAAAGTGCTCTTTCTCCATAAGAATGATGAAAGGATGTCGTGGTTTAACCCCAGCTGGCAACTAAGCATCACGCAGCCGCTTGCTCATTCCTCCCACCCAGTGGGATGAGGGAGAGAATCAGAAAAAAAAAAAGTAAAACTCATGGGTTGAGATAAAGACAGTTTAATAGGACAGAAAAGGAAGAAAATATTAACCGTAATGATAATAATAATAAATTATAATATACAAAAGAAGTGATGCACAATGCAATTGCTCACCATTCGCCGACTGATGCCCAGTTAGTTCCCGAGCAGCAATCTCCTCCCAGGCCCCCACTCCCCCCAGTTTATACACTAGATGTGACATCACATGGTATGGAATACCCCATTGGCCAGTTTGGGTCAGCTGCCCTGGCTGTGTCCCCTCCCAAGTCCTTGTGCCCCTCCAGCCTTCTTGCTGGCTGGGCATGAGAAGCTGAAAAATCCTTGACTTTAGACTAAACACTACTTAGCAACAACTGAAAACATCAGTGTGTTATCAACATTCTTCTCATACTAAATCTGAAACACTACACTATACCAGCTACTTGAAAGAAAATTAACTCTATCCCAGTTGAAAGCAGGACAGATGGTACGCAAAACATGATCAAAAGCTTCACAAAAGATTTAGAATTATATCTAGAAGAGGTCTTAGGTGCCTAAAGCAAAGCATAGAATGAATTAAAAAGACTGCAGTGAAAAATGCTTGTTTACATGGCAACCCATGTGAGCACAGAGGTGCCTAATATTACTTGACTTTAAAGTCGTCGACTCCTTATAGTCCCGCTTTGGTACATGCCTAGTATTGCATCAGTATGAGTAGCTGAGCATTTCTTATAGCTAAGCCTCCATGAGATCTCACTGGACATCAGATGCCTGCTCTACAGATGTTTGTATCCAAGCTAGTCATCCTTTCCCTTCAAGAGCAGAATAGGAAAGTTTAGAAAACAGTTTATTTAACCTGCTTCAGAAGTCTACTCTAGGATGAGATATTCTTTTTTTCTATTCAATAATGAAGAGTCTGGATGATTCAGAGATACATAGGCATCTACATTTGGCTATGAGGAATCACCCTCTAGCTGCTACACTGCCTAAAATCCTTAAGAGCTCTGATGCAATGCCCATATTCTAAGTATGTTTACTACAGGGTGATCATGTTCTCATATCTACATTTTATATTAGCCCATAATCTAGATGATTATACCCACAGAAGCAGGCAAAGCTGTTTGTCCCATCCTCAGCCTGATAGAGGGTATATCTCTCCATATCTAAGAATTTTCCCTCTAAATGTGTTAGCTGGGAAAAGTGATTTCCTCCAGACTTAGATTTCTTGGACAATGTTTTGGATTTTGATAAGCTCGTGTACTTCCTCTCTGTTCCCCAGTCCTTGACAGCCAAGCGACTGGACATATGGATATATCCTCATGTGATACAGGATGGCAATGATACATGATGCCTAGTAAATGCAAATCTCCAACTTGAAAGTAACCCAAAAAAGTAATTAGAGCTAAACAAAGGAAAAATTTTGTCAATCAAACAGATAAAAAACACACACAAATCCAATTCACTATAGTTCCAAACTTAATTGTGCAAGCTGTTAAAACACTTGCAAAATATTGGTAAACTAAACTCCATTTTACTTTTTATAGCCTCTGCTTTGCTGTGCACATGCTTGCTAGTTCATTTGCATAGTAATGAGTCTCAGAGACGTAAAACTTTTCATTTTCACTGAATACAACTTACAAGCATTATGCATGCTAAATTGGAAAGAGAAGGACTTCTGAAAAAAAAAGAAAAAAGAAAAGTTTTATAGCTCTGTGATATATTGAAACAGAATTTCAATTAAATCTGAAATTTTCTGGGTATTTGCAGGAAGAAGAGGATTGTGTGTTTCTGCCGTATCTAAACAAAATCTTTATTGAAATGGTAGTGTTTCCATATTGTGATTTGCAGAGTCCAGAAAGTTACTACATTATTGAAAATCTAGAAACAAAAGCCTAGCTTCTGTTTAAGGCATGAGTTCTATGGAGAAGATATGGTCATATATGTTGTCTCAGAGAAAATATCCCAAAACATTTTAATCTTCTTTAGGAAGAATTCAGTGATTCCTCTGTGAGAAGGAAGACAGGCAGTAAAGGGTGTCCTCAAGGCCTTCTCCAGCGAGCCTGTCCTGACTAATGGAATCCACCCACAACACAGAACAGAGTAGAGGAAGAAAACTTTCTTTTGCCATCCTGTTGGAAGTTCCAGGGCTTTTCTCTTTTATTCTAGGTCTACTGAGACAGTTTATGGCACAGTTCAACAAGTAATTTTGCAGATGCCAGGAAGAGAACAATGCAAGAGGAGAAAGAGGAGAAACATACGAGCAGGAGTTTCATTATGTGGTAATACAGCTAGAAACTCAGTGCTGGTTTTAAACCCTTATGCAAGTAAACCAAAGGAACCACAAACAACAAGAAGGTAAAGCCAATGAAATTTGGAGTTCTTCTAATATTAGCACTGTTGTTTTTGCAATGGTTGTCTCTAAAACAATTCTTTTGGGGGAGGGTGGTAACTCTATGTGATTGCTAAGTTATAAAAAATAGATTACGGGCCAATAAATGTCTGTGGCTGAAGAAAGGAAATGTTCAATCCTGTTTATATTAGTTAGGCCAAGTTTATAATTGCGTTGATTGAACATGACTAAAGATTTTTTATATATTATATATATTACATTTCTGTATTGCTAATTGTAACATATTTAATGATGAAGTGAATACATTAGTATGTATTTTATATATACTTGAATATATTTGCTTTTGAGGTTAAAATGTATTTCTTTTATTTTTCTTTGTAATGAAATTGTATATCAAATCAGTTTTAAATGATTTCTGGAATTTTTAATATACACATCTCCTTTTAAAATAGAAATGTAGAATTACAGGTTGTGTTTCCACATAGATCAAGTACATTAAACTTACCTTATACTTGCACTATAAATCTTTTCAGTATAAGTATGAATTTACATACTTATCATACATCAAGGCATTGGAATTTATATTTTTTCATTCCCTTACATGTGTATGAATATTGCTTTTTATTCAGAATGAAGTTTCAAGCAAGGCAGTTTTAGAAGCTTAGCAGGTATATGTTTTTATGAATAAGGATGGATAAAGTTAAGTAAATGTTAAGTACCATTCCTGCATGGTGACTTTTACTGAGTTAGAATCACACTGTGGTGGTGTTGATATGTTACATTATACTATGGTCACAATTCTAAAATTATTCCTAAATTCACATTTGAATAAACCTCACCCTAAAAAAAGTCAAAGGGAGTGCTGCAAATGATAACATGATGGCTTTCATAAGTAAATAGAATAATGAAGGAATATAAAAGACTCTAAATATTCATCATAATTAATTGCTTTTTCTATGCATGGCCTTGTCTATCTTTCTTACCAATTTTGACATTTTCATCTAACTTGATATGCAGTTTTTCATGGTAGTATTTAACATAAAATTAGTCTAGTGAACTGAAATCATAGCTTCCAAGATTGTGATGGCTTATGTCATGGTAATAAGACATATATTTTAACATGAGCAAGCACCTTTGTATGTAAAATACATATTTGACTCTGCATTATTAGCATTATCACCATAAAGGTAAGGATACCACCCATTTAAAAACTCAGAGCAACCATGGTAAACTTTTACAGTAGGATATACATGTTCTGCCATCACATAGATGACTTTTATTCTCAAAATGCACTGTTGAGCCCAAGAGTAATTTCTGTCATCAAATGCCTTTGAAGAAATCTGCTCTTTTTAACCTTTGGACAGTCACAAGTGAGGTCCTCAGGTAGACATCAACATTAATGTTAGTTTGACTCACCCCAATAGCAGATTTTTTCCAATTCAGTATTTTTCTAGAGGAAAAAACACTGTTATACAGAAAACAGTCTATTCAAACCTTTGTTCATGTTGCCATTCTATCAATGCTACATTGAAAGGGACAATAAATATCTTGCAGATTTAATATAGGGTCTAAATTTAAGCAAAGGTTTCTACAGACGAAGTTTGTATAGAACAAATTCTAACTGAATTAAGTAACTGTAAAAAGAACTTTAATTGCCGATAGAAATGGTACTATTATCATTACAATGTAGGAAGATAACAATGGATCAATAGTAGTAAAAAACTCCATATGACTATAAAGAAAGTTTGAGACAGCTTAGCCCAGAAAGCATTTAACTTTATAATTCTATCACAAATAACAAGGATGCTGATTGTGTTATTGGAATGAGAAAGGATATATGTACTTAAACACACATGATTTCCATACCCAAGTGAGTCATAATTTGTTATAGCCAAAGAAATGTATATACATCTCTATTAACAGTCTGAGCTAACTAGTAGCTTAGGTCATGATGTTAGCCCTCATATGAGCATTTATACACTGTTCTATTAAAGCTAAAGGAATTCTTGCCTTGGGAATTCTTACTTCAATTCTTACACAAGTTTATTCAGACGGTCACTTGTTTTACAGATTCCAAAATACAATAAGCATTTCTTTTTTGCCTTTCTTTCTTTCTTTCTTTTTCCTCCGTTTTCAGCAAAACAATTTAACTCTCCTAATCCCTTTCAGTAGAAAATACATTGGCAGGAGTCCTCCAAAGTAAAAACAATGTTCAATTTATTCTGCTGAATGTTAAAAAATTCAAAGTTAAAGATCTCCAGTGGGAGTTCTTCTTAGAGATGTACACCAGAATAACAATTGTTTTAATAGAGCTGGGTCATTAGGTAGGTTCGAATCTCTGGCTTGAGGCTATAAGACAGCTTAAGGCTATCTCAGTTTAATACCTATTAGTTCAGCTACTGAGTTACTTGTAATGGGCAGAGAGATAGATGTCTCACATTTTGCCAAAAAATGTATTCTTATTGAAACTAATGTTTATACAGAAAACTTTGGTTTCAACAAACTGGCATAGTCCTAATAAAAAGTGTGGGGGGGGGGGGGGGAGGAACAGAAAATTGTCAGTCAGATGTGATCACAACTTGGGCTCCTAACAGAATAACACAGGTTGTCCACTGGATAGAATATTAATCTACCAGGACTTACAGCAGTCCTACTGGCAAAGGACCAATTTTCATATGAACTCTGTCCCAGGCTGACTACTTCTTTGATTCTAATCAAAAAACAGTATTCCTTCCATATACAGTTGGACTCAATGATCTTAAGGGTCTTTTCCAACCTAACGGATTCTATGATTTGTTAAAACCTGAGGTTATGTTATATAATCAGAAACTTGGTTAAAGTAGAAAAATTGGTAGGATACTAAAAATGCCATGCAAAAAAATACATGTATGACAATAACAGAGGGGGAAAAAAACATTTCAAAAAAACATAGGAATGGCAGAAACTTCAGTATTTAATAAGGTAAGTAAATAACAGTATTAACACAGCACAGACTTCCTACACATGACATATCAGAACTAATTAGGAAGTAATACTAACATTTTATTATTAACTCCCATGCTGTAGGCTACAAAGAATCAAATATATTTAAGTAAACAAGTTTCATAGCCACAGTATTGTTACCATAATTGGATAAATGTGAAGTTAATGATAAGTAGTTAGAAGGATGTTATATATGTGTGTATTTGTATGTTTGTATATGTTATACATACAGATGTGTACAGATACATACACGTGTATATACTTTTTTGCTTTTACTATTACTATGTGTATTGGGTTTGTATGGCAAGGTTTTGGTAGTGGGGCAGGGGGCTACAAGGATGGCTTCTGTGAGAAGCTGCTGGAAACTTCCCCCATGTCCAACAGAGCCAATACCAGCCGGCTCCAAGACAGACCTGCTGCTGGCCAAGGCTGAGCCCATCAGCAATGGTGGTAGTGCCTCTGGGATAACAGATTTAAGAAGGGGAAAAAAGTTGCTGGGGCACAGAAACTGCAGCTAGAGAGAGGAGTGAGAGCATGTGAAAGAAACAACCCTGCAGTCATCCAGGTCAGGGAAGTAGGAGGGGGAGGAGGTGCTCCAGGTGCCGGAGCAGAGATTCCCCTGCAGCCCGTGGGGAAGACCATGGTGAGGCAGGCTGTCCCCCTGCAGCCCAGGGAGGACCTCACGCTGGAGCAGGTAGATGTGGCCAAAGGAGGCTGTGACCCTGTAGAGAGCTCACATTGGAGCAGGCTCCCAGAAGAACCTGTGACCCCATGGAGAGAGGATCCCACGCTGGAGCAGGTTTGCTGGCAGGACTTGTGACCCCATGGGGGACCCATGGTGGAGCAGTCTGTGCCTGAAGGACTGCACCCCATGGAAGGGACCCATGCTGGAGCACTTCGTGAAGAACTGCAGCCCATGGCAAGGACCCCACACTGGAGTAGGGAAAGAGAGTGAAGAGGAAAGAGCAGCAGAGACAATGTGTGATCAACTGACCACAACACCCATTCTCTGTCCCTCTGTGCCACTCAGGGGAAGGAGGCAGAGAAATTAGGAGTTAAGTTGAGCCTGGGAAGAAGAGAGGGGTGGGGGGAAGGTGTTTTAAGATTTGGGTATATTTCTTATTATCCTACTCTGATTTTGGTTGGTAATAAATTAAATTAATTTCCCTCAGTTGAGGCTGTTTCACCTGTGACAGTAATTGGTGAGTGATCTCCCTGTCCTTATCTCAGCCCACAAGCCTCTCATCACATTGTTTTCTCTTCCCCTCTCCAGTTGAGAAGGGGAGTGATAAAGCAGCTTGGTGGGCACCTGGCATCCAGCCAAGGTCAACCCACCACACTATGTAACTTGAATTTCCAGAGATCTTGAGAAATCTGACCACGCTAAAGTGAAAATGTATACATGATCAAGAATGTATTAATTCTATCTTGACCCACACTTGGAAAAACACAAATAACATAGCATGTTTTAAAAGCTGCTTTTTTATTTGTGCTTTTTTTTCTGCATATAAAGAAACCATATCCTGATAGACATTTCACAGATGACCAGGTTATCTGAGAATATGTCTCACAAGAGGAACATGATATCTAACAAAAATAAAAAATACACTGATGGATGGACTGTCGACAGAATGGTTGCATAATTAAAGAAAATAGGAAGATTCTGTGGGAAAACAAGTTAACCTTGTCTAAGAATCACATAACTTAACCAGGTGGAAAATCATCAGCATTGATCATAAGTAAAAATAAAGGTGGATCCACCCATACATTAAGACAGTAACAGTATTTATAAAGCTTTGGCAAACTCCACTGGGTTGTGCAGATTCCCCTTTTCTTCACAATGAAATATGCAGAACTGATCATTCTGATGTGCTGCTAGTTAGATAAGCGTTGTTTTATTGTCATTAAAATTAATTATGATGCAATATCTGATAGAAAGATCTGTTGATCATGTTTGGTTGAGCCTTAGGAAAATAGGTCAGACAATCAATAATGGGAGAAATAATTCTTTAATTTTAGCCTCACAAGTACACAGAGATTGTTTTAGCATTTTCAGTTTCGAGCCATTTTGAAATAGTGACCAGAATACCTTCAAACTCAGCATCACTTTGGGTATAAGAAATCCTTAAAAAATCCACTGTAGCTTTACTTCAAAAAGGCAAACTGCATACAAAATTAGGGAGTCTGATAAAAGAAAATCAAAAGGAACCATTAAAAGGGTAAAATATTAGTAGAAATACAGGGCCCTAGATTTATCTCATCTCTCTTATACTTGTGTCAACAATGTGTATTATTTCAGGAAAAAAATTTAAGAATCCACATAAGCAGTTAAACAACAGCATAAAGGAGCATGTTAGAAATAAAAATTCCCTTTAAAAAAAACAAACAGAAGTTGCAACCAGATGAAGAAAATAGAATAAAGTATAAACTCTGGCTAAGTTCAGATGCTATTCACCTGAGAGTGCTAAAGAAATTAGTGACATTTCCAATCAGTTACTTTGCTGTATAGCCTGTTGATTAAATTGCTCTCAGGACCAAGGTAAGAAATGTAACAAAAATTTTTTTGGAACAGGGCTCTGAATGGTATCCATGCAACAACAGACCAATAAACATGGTATCTGTACCAGTTAATTAGGAAAAACTGTAACACAGACTAAATTTAGCAAATATGTGAATAGATATTGATGCAGCAAGTATGACTGTCATAACTTCTGCAGAAAAAGATTTGCTGAAGTACTAAACAAAAATGTATATAAAATTACTAGATTTGTGTTGCTTATTTATACAACCAAAAGACTTATCAAAAGGACCTCTTATAGAGACTAACCTGTCATGAAACTAATGAAATTCAGAGGGAAGGTAATTTCATGGATTCATAATTGATTTAAAAGTAGAATACAAAGACAGAAGTAAGTGGTTAATTTTCACACAAATGACTTATTGGCTTCGGAGTTAGTTCCACAGAAATCAGTGCTCAAACCTCTACAGCTCGAAATATGCAAAAGCAAAAGTTAAAACAAAACTTGACTATGAAGAGTTAGAGAAGGATCTGACAATACTGAATAACCAGATAACAAAATGACATTAACAGAACTAGAAAATATTAACAGAGTATCTTTTTTGCCCTTATAACTTCCTCTCTTCTCCTTCATTTGTTGTTGTTGTTTTGGAGCTGTAATTTTCTTTCAGGGAAAGGATGCTTTTTTCCACTCAAAAAGCTTGAATTAAATTTTCAGGGAAGGAGTTGTAGTGGAAAAGGTTTTCCAACAAGCTTAATACTTTCTCACTTATTCAATTTATTTTGGGGTGGGTTTGTTCTTTTTGCTTTTTTCCTTTTTATCTCTAAGACACTAGTTTTCCTTTGTTATGATTTTTTTAATTTTGTTATAAAAAAAAACCTGTGTACAGCTCCACTTCTTTCATTTCCATTTCCTGGAATAAAACTGTGTTTCTAGACAGAAAAGATGGTATTTCATTTGCAGTTTTTCTTCTTCCCAACTGCAGGAGGGCATGCTGGGAAACTGGTTTAGCCAACATGGGGAAGCTATGTCCCAGTGCCAGAAGCAAACAAGAGATACAACTCTAGAGCCTATTGACTAGATGTGGTGGGTTGACCCTGGCTGGGTGCCAGGTGCCCACCAAAGCCGCTCTATCACTCACCTCCTCAACTGGACAGGGGAGAGAAAATATAACAAAGGGCTCATGGGTGCTGAAAAGGACAGGGAGATCACTCAGCAATTACTGTCACAGGCAAAACAGACTCGACTTGGGGAAAATGAACTTAATTTATTACTAATCAAACCAGAGAAGGGTAATGAGAAATAAAACCAAACCTTAAGACACCTTCCCCCCACCCTTCCCCTCTTCCCTGGCACAGCTTCACTCCGGGATTCTCTACCTACCCCCCACTCCACCCCCCGAGCGGCAGAGGGGGACGGGGAATGGGTGTTGCGGTCAGTTCATCGCATGTTGTCTCTGCCACTTCATTCTCCCCAGGGGCGGGACTCCTCACACTCTCCACCTGCTCCAGCGTGGGGTCCCTCCCACAGGAGACAGTCTTCCATGAACTTCTCCAATGTGGATCCTTCCCATGGGCTGCATTTCTTCATGAACTGCTCTAGCATGGGTCCCTTCCATGGGGTGCAGTCCTTCAGGCACAGACTGGCCTACCATGGGTCCCCCATGGGGTCACAAGTCCTGCCAGCAAACCTGCTCCAGTGTGGGATCCTCTCTCCATGGGTCCGCAGGTCCTGCCAGGATTCCAGTGCGGGCTTCCCACAGGGTCACCGCCTCCTTCAGGCACCCACCTGCTCCAGCGTGGGGTCCCCCATGGGCTGCAGGTGGATATCTGCTCCAGCGTGGACCTCCCTGGGCTGCAGGGGGACAGCCTGCCTCACCATGGTCTTCCCCACAGGCTGCAGGGGAATCTCTGCTCCGGCACCTGGAGCACCTCCTCCCCCTCCTTCCTCACCATCCTGGGGGTCTGCAGGGTTGTTTCTTTCACATGTTCTCACTCCTCTCTCCAGCTGCAGTTTCTGTTCCCCAGCAACTTTTTTTCCCTTCTTAAATCTGTTATCCCAGAGGCATTACCACTGTTGCTGATGGGCTCAGCCTTGGCCAGCAGCAGGTCTGTATTGGAGCCGGCTGCCATTGGCTCTGTTGGACATGGGGGAAGCTTCTAGCAGCTTCTCACAGAAGCCACGCCTGTAGCCCCCCCCCCCTCCCTCTGCTACCAAAACCTTGCCACACAAACCCAATACACTAGGACATGGAGCTAAAGAGTTGGGGTCTTCATCTGTACTTCCAGCTATTAACATTATTTTTTTGTCATTGACAGTTTAGTTATACTCTCTCTCCCCCTGAGTTCTACATCTATTTCTGTAAAACAGCAGAAATCCAGTAAGGTTGAAAGACCATGCCATCACCTTTGATCTGTTGATCTGCTTGTCCATCACAGCTCCCAGAAGGAGTGAGATATATGTTTGAATCTCCTCGGGTTGAGGAGGGCACATGATCCTACACTCTTCCTTTTGAGTGCCTAAGGCATTCCCTGAAAGCCTATGGAGATTTCCAGGAAAACGTAGATACGTATTTCCTACATTAGGTAATACTCAAGGATGGTAATATCTGGACAGAAGAGTGCCCAGTTCCTAACTACCTTTATATACCACTTTAGACATCTAGTGGATCTGACTTAGCTGAATCAAGAGCTGCTATCTTTGTCGTCACCTAAAGAAGACCTTTGAAAGAGTATTTGATTGCTATTTCCACTCCTTTAGTATTTTGTTTTGTAAGCAAAACCCTCTGCTGTGTTTTGTTTCCTGTCTCTTGTACAACAGCAGTTATTAGTAATTCTAGAACCAGATGTATATTTGGTGTAAATCAGTACATGGTTTTATAGAAACATGGTGATCTACACAACCTGAGGTTTTTACCTTCCTTAGGGTATCTCTCAGAGTTACACTAGAGATAAGGAGAACAAAAAAACAGTAAAAAAACCCAAAAACCTTAGTGCAAGAAAGACTGAAAAGGATGTGGCTGAGATGACTCACTAAGAACTTATATTAGCACATTGACTCAGTCTTTGTAAATTCTGGAGATATAATCAGTGACTACAAAGGATTTGTTTTCTTTTAATTTACACAATATATTTATTATCCTTAAGCCATTCAGACAGAGATGCCTTACAGGCTCATATGGGGACTGAGAAGGGAAGATACCAATGTTATTTTCACAATATTTTTTTTTAATTAAGATTTTCTATAAATGGCATGTAAACCATTAACGCCTTTCAGCACACAAGACACGAACAGGGTCCTGAACCTGCTGTAACACTTGGAAAGCATTTTAGAAAAGCAGAAAATTTTAATTATTGGAAGGTTACATGGGTGGTTCTGCTCTGTTTGTCCATAACAGTCTCAATATGGCATGATTGTCTCTGCATTCTAACACCCAGCAGCAGCAAACTGTGCCGCTAACACACTAATCCAGGGTGTTTTCCAGCAGTCAGCTAATTGGAAAATTGTAATAAAGTGTAAAGCATGTATTATGGCCCCATATGATTCCAGCTTATGCCAGCACCTCCCTTGCTGCTTCCTGATTTGTTATATTTCTGCTTCCACAGCCATTGGTATTCATAAACTGATCTCATGCATACTGGCATTTTAGTCAGTTTGAACATCCTTTTACATGAAATGAACACAGTATTTCATGGCTAATCATCTTTCTTCTTATATGCTCTACTGTTAATGTATGTTCCAGTGATTATAGAATGCCCAATCATAATGAAAAAGGGTTGAACCACATAGCCTATAATTTATAGAAGCTACATTACCATGCAGAAAAAACGTTCAGTACTCTGTGCTGTATTATCTGTTACCATGACTGCCCTCACAATAGCTGCTTGGTTGCAATTTTTTAACTCTGGAAGCTTAAAGTTAAGCATTATCATTCCAGCATTCCCTGATGAAGTAAATGAGTATCCAAATGAAGAATTCTCAAGTCACAGCTAAAGAAGTAGTTATCCTTTCAGGATAAAATACAGTAACAATTTTACAGCACTCAGCAGGAATTTATGTAGGCAAAATGCAGCATAAAGGAGCAAAATAATGAACCAGAGATGAAATTTATCCAGCACTGAATTTAACATCTTCCTCTGACAGAGAGAGATGAGGCTATACCTGACCACAAATTACATACTTTTTTTATCGTATGATTTTGAACTGACTCAGGAGAAGCTGCTACTTACCATGTTACCAAATCTACTTCCAGCTGCAACTAGTTGTTACTCAGACTTCTAACCTTAAAGTGAAGTACTGACCCAGCCATGGCCTTCCTAACTTCTAAAAGCTGAAGAGACTACAGTATATGGTTGTACTGCAGCAATAGCTTGCGGACTTTACTACTCAATAATGGAGTCAATTTTTTTCCATATCTTTCCACTTGGTTTGAACTAATCCATCCTGTTTAGATTCAGTAAATGGCCTGTATTGCATCCAGCCTTTTCCACACTAGTCCAGAGATTTGTACTTTTAAATATCAGGTGAAACATTTTCAAACTGCTTACACATTATTTTCATGAACAGCTTCTTCACCTTTGTTTGCATCCCTACCTAATTTAACTGACCTTGAGAGCCTGGGGATGTCGATCAGCTTAATCAAGAACTGGTAAATATTATAAACGACACAGACCCCAAATGTCCTAAATCTACCCCACTGACATCTTATTCACCTTCCTATACTGAAGAGCACCGGAGCTTGAAAATAGCCCTGAAGAAATTGCACAAGTGATAGGAAGCTGGTGTTACTACTATTCATTTTGGCATATTGTATAGAAGAATAATATTGATTTGTGTACCGCGATTATGAAAAAAAGGCTACCTTTTACTCAGAATATACTTGGAATTTGTGACAACAGAAGAAAATACTTTTCTCTGCTCCTGCTGTGGATATGGTTCTGCACCTTTACAGCAGACTTAACATCTTCATGTCATGATCATTTTGATACATTTTGCATTTCCAAATTATAAGGGGGCTTCACAACACTTTACTAAGGCAAGCATTACCACCATTTTTTAAGAACTTAGCATGAAAATACGTAAGGCACACGGAAACTGGATAAGACCAAGTCCCATTCAAGTGGCCATTTCACTCGATCATATGCCCTGGCCATATAGTCCTGAAGTACTCTGGATCTACTAAAACCTAATTTAGGTTTAGTGCAGTGCATAGTATCACCACATTGAGAAATCTATAGTATAGAGTAATAAAGAAATATATAGTGTAAGGTAACTCTTGTTTGTAATACAGAAATGTGAGTACCATATAACCCATGGTTTATGCTTTTCCATGGACACACTTTTGTTGGAAGGCAGTCTGAAGAGTCATCATTTTGACTTACTGCTAATTTCAGTGGAAGCTGAAAATGTTTATGCCAATTTTGAATTAAGTTCTCCATCTCCATTTTAAAGCAATTAGCATGCTTTTGTGCTATTCTATTAGTTGCAAAATCAATCAAAGCAGCTTTTCATTCTTTTTGCATTTCTTAAGCCAGAGACATTCTCCACAAGGAAAACAAAGAGACATTCAGTCTCTTTTGTTTTGCCTTCTTTCTTTCATAGGCTGTTCATTGTCTACTCTAAACTTCTTCTGTTTCTTCTGTGGAAAATGGACGTGGTTTTGCTCTGAGGAAGCTGAACTGAATTCTACTTCCTCAGTGAAAGGCAGTCAATAATTGCTTTCTACAAAAAGGAAGAGTAATACCTCCATCACTCTTTACTGACAAAATTAAAAATAATAGATATGTTTTCTCTTAGTTATTTTGATTATGGTGATTTATCACATATAGCCAGAAAATCTCACTAAATATGTAGATAGAACTGTTCAACATAGACAATTCACAGCAAGCGTTATCTGGTGAATGTCAAAAACAGTACCTGAATGACTAGGTTGGACTAAAGTAGAAGCAGGCACCTAAAAAGATAAGCTTAGATTCTGACTGATGTTCCATTAGTACCTCAGATTTGATCTTACCACTCACCATACTGCTAACAGTACACAAGCAAAAACAGGTTGGTTTTGGTCGACACAGATTCTTACCTGAGCATGTACAGTCTGGAGCTCCCTCTGCTTATGGTCCTGTGTGGCTTAAACTGTTAGCTGCTCTCAGAGAAAACCTGGTCAGTAGAGACCCATACAGCATGAAGCTGGTGTTGCTGCTTTCTTTCTAAACTTAATGAATGGTATATATAATAACTCAGTGATTAGATGATACTCTATAAAGAAACTAAATCCCCTCCCACTTTCCTTTGCCTAACGGGATCCAAGTATCTCTTCCAGCTGACAGGGACTCTGCTGCTTTACGGGAACTGAATAGTGGCTGTTATCTCAGATTAAAAGACTGAAGAGTTCTTGAAACAAAGGCCATAAGTCAGACTTCTCCTCCTGGGCTTCTCATAATTATTATACTAGAGAATCCCATGTATCTTGCCCATTGTTTCAAGAACAACAGATCTTGCATACGTGCCTGAACAATTAACAGCTCCAAGTCCTTGTGAGGAAGAGTGGAAAGGACCTTTTGTGACCAAGAACATAACAGCAGCCTTCTCCGGAGAAGACATTTGCCCCCAGAATGGAGTGAATTTAAGGCGCTCCCTGTCAAGTCTACCCTTATGTGCATGGCCAGCGTTGAGAAACTCACTGAACATTTTGGTTATTCTGTACACAGTTCTGAAACACCTAATTCTTCTCCTCTGCTGGGATCCCAGGAACTTTATAGTAATTTCTAAATTTCTACCACGGAGACCGAACCTCTAGAAGTCATAAACCACTTATCATCGTGATAAATGCAATCCTCTATGTCCTCTGGTCCAGGAGTTTTACAAATCCAAGGGACTCTAGGTATTCCCGAGCACCATCTAGCGGTGTTTTCCTGGTTTACAGATACACAGATTTAGAACTCAACTCCACTGTCACAGATCCTCCTAACATTAGGAAGGATTTGAAAGATCATCCCATACGTGGCTAAACTCTTTTCATTTCTGTTGATGCTAGAGAGCCACGGGCTTTGGTTTTTTCCCGATTGCCTAAAAGAGTATAGAACCCCAAGCTATTATGATATTTTGCTGCTCTGTTTCCAGGTTAACTATTCGGCCAAGTGACTTTTTTCCTGTTACTTTGGGTTTAGGAAAAATTAAAAATGGTTTAAAGTTTTCTCTGAGCACAAAAAGCACAATAAAAAATAAGAGACACTATAAATGGGAAGCCTTGTACCTGGAAGTGGAAATTAAGAGAGGGAAAACCTTTCCCTGAGAAATCATCATTTGAAATCCATAAACTGATTTTACAACTGGGATACAAAAACTTCTGAACCCACGACTAAAATCAGCATTTTAAATTGATCTATAATTAATAATAATAAACTGTAATTTATATACATTTCCAGCTATGGTCCCATTTCCAGGTACTTTTCCAGAGAAAAAGAGAAGATTTTGAACTAACTAAAGTCTTGCTTACAGAACCAATGAAGTAGGATACACCATCTGCTTTAGTTTATAGTGGTTCTACAGAGGTGTTTGTCTGCACAATTCTCTTCCTTGCATCTGGGGCATGGTTTTTTCCTTGCAATGTACAGCCTGGTTTTAGCTTCTCAAAATGGCTTAGATTTTTAGGAAAAAAAAAAAAAATATGTGGAAGAGAGTTGTAACTGACATGACCAGTAAGGGAAATCAGAGTAAATTTCCTTTCTACAGGTTTGGGGGTTTTTTTCAGGTAAATTATAAGTAGGAATATTTTAGTGGTTTGTGTGTGGGGAAAAGTTTAGCCCGTTTATAGATAAGATAAAGCTTGTCCCTCTATTTAAAATTAAGTGTTTGTGGTGTCCAAGATAACAAATTTGGCATATGTTCTAAGAGTAAATCACTTAAAATAGCCTTTTTCACAGAATGATAAATTGACCAAAAGTCATATTTCTATTTTTCTTTTTCTTTACCCTTTTAAATATTCAATATTTAAGTAACTGTAAGTTTATATTTTTTATAATTTAAAGAAGACACACCTGAGGAAAATGGTGACTAGATAAACTATGTAACTGCTTTCTTGAATTAGACTGAGCAATTGATTTACTTTTCTTCTTTTTATTTTCCACTAGTTTTCTCCTCCCCTTGAATAGTAAATTTTGCATACCAACATAAACAAGCTATGTTTATTTTACTTTTCTTCTTGTAAAATTTAAAGGAAAGTTAAAAAAACTAGCAAAACATTAGGGGAAAAAAAAACCTTCAAAAAAATCAGATTATTTTATTATATAAGACACCAGTTTTCAAGAAATAACATGCTCTAAACTCAACTGCATAGTACATTTAGTGTTTGCTGTAAGATCTTCCTAAAATGGTCTCTAAGAGAAACAGCAGATAAAACCTCCAAAGCCTCTTGCTTTTTGCCTTTACTTAGGCTTTCTTTTGGAAAGGAAGAATATAGCTGGGAGTTCATCAGAACCTGTCATCATGATAACATGCTAAATGATGATTTATAGCAAGAATAATATTTTAATTTTAGGATTCTAATAGTATATCTGAATACAGTAATTTGTCCATATAAATGAATGAGAGTCCTTTCATGATCCTAAAATGTACCTTTATATTTTTATGTTCCCAAGCAGAAAAAGGGGAATCATGATTTCTCTCTGGAATACCACATAAAGCTTCCTTATAGGGGAAAACATCTATACAGAAAGGGGACATCATGCATTATATTTTGGAGTGAAGGACAAAAGCTGGAGGAAAAATATGTCTACCTAATGTATTTTTTTAAAAAAATATTTTCTGCTGCAAAGTTCTTCTTTATTGGAGACTTATTTCCTTAGAAGAGCCTGCTAATGTGAGAGGAAGATAACAGAAGAGAGATGTTTCCTAGCAATCCATAGTACAATGATAACTGATACGTCAAAGTTCACCATTTCCCTGCATCTATTCTGGGGAAACTGCACAAGCTCTTTGGAATTTTCCTGCATCAAGACTATGGGTGTTTAGAGGGGTAGAGGTACTGGCCACAAGTGTCAGCATTTTAATTATTTTTGCACATATCTGCATTATGGTTACATGTACACAGAAACATCTGGTCCAGCTGATGCACTCTATTGCTGAATATTATTTATTACCAAACACAAAGATATTTTTCACTTTTACTTCTTTAGTATTTGGAGGTGCTTTGCTGATAAAGCAAACTAAATAGGAATTTAAAAGTTGTCAATGAGTTTTTGCATGCCTTTGAACTTGCTAAAAATTGAGAACACGAGTTCTATTTCAACACTCTTATCCTTATTAAAAAATGGTTGCATTCAACCAGTTTTGGCTCTTTTGGGGGCTAATTCAATACCTGAGAATATATGTCTTCTCCTTGTGTTAAGTCTTTGCTGTTTGATGAAAAATAAGAAGCTTCACATTATCTAACACGGCCTTTCATTTTGGCATACCCTGGTTTCAAGAGATCAGATACAAAGCTCTTAAGCTGCCTAAGTGGTTAGCAGCTTCTCCAGAGCTCACTATCCTGAGTACTTAGTCTTAGCTAGTGGTCTCACTCTAACACTCTAGCTTTATCATCACTGATCTTATTAGGTTCTCCACTACTCAACAAAAAGAGCAAGCCTGCGAAGAAGACGGAATGGTCCATTTTTTGTCATGAAATGAGAACTAAGGGGTGCCCCATAAAATGCTCAGGCAACGCATAGAAAATGAAACAAAAAAACTGTTGTTTAATCTCTGAAACTTAGAGCTACAGGATATCATGGAAATCAAAAGCATACATAATTTCAAAAAGTGATTTGAAAAACTCCAGGAGGTTGTCAAGGATTGGTAGTTATTCAGCCTGATAAGATCAAGAGACTGTGTATTGGTTCATATTTTTCTTGAAAGGATCACATATTTTAAGGGGAAAAAAAAAGTCATTTCATTTGCCTGATATTGATTCTAACAAGAACTGTTATTAGTGGAAGAAATATTTAGCCATTTGTCTGGTATACAATCCATATGGAAGCATTGTTCTTCCCTATTAATGGTTTTGATGTTTGAGCACAATGACATCAGAGCAACAGTGATCTGAGTAATTTCTATTGTATAGCAATGACATCTGTCATTATTCACATCCGCTTTGGGAAGGAGATTATTCCAGTTAGCCACATTTTAATCCACATAGTAAATGTTAAAATTAAGCATTAAAAAGCTTATTTAGTTACAGATTGATCCTTTATTAATATTCTCACTACTAGATCCATCTCCATTGCTAAAGAAATTAATCATTTCTTCCTGTTTTTCATGTTTCAGAATAATCTGCTTCAAGAGTTCCTGACTACATCTTTAGGGTAATTAGTTCTACTCAGATTCCTTGTTACTGTATTTCAACTTCAGCAAAGCATGAGAACTGAAATTCTACATATTCCACTTTTTTGAACAGTTATTACTGACAATTTTTTATACCACTGCCATTATCATTCCTTTGTGTACCTAAATATGATGTTTCTTAGAAGCCTGGGGTACACTAGTTAACTAATGGAAAGAAATGGTGGCACCTTCAGTAAATACCTGTAAACAGTCTCTTTGTGGAAAAGGTGGTTGATTTTTTATTATTTTCTGCAGAAAACAGAGCATATTAAACCCATGATATTTGTTATAAGAGAACTTGGGGTTTTTAAGGCTGTATCCTTACAGTGAAATTATTTTTAACTGGAAGATTTCTATTTTGTGTTAGAATGCAGACTGGTTAAAATTGAACTCTCTCTCGTGCTAAATAACTGGTTTCAGCAACATCAAATGAGCCTTACTACATAACAGGTTTCAGGTGCTTCAAGCTCCCTGCCGTAGAGGCAGGACCCTAAACTCTGTGCTCTGCATCTTCAGCCAGAACACCCAACAGTTCCAATAGAGTAATCTGGAAGTTAGAAAGTCCTCTGGCTTCTTTAGAAAAACAAGAATAGGAGTTTCAGACAACCACAGCCCCAGGAAACATCATTTCAGTGCAAAAATACTTATTTCAATGATGGCTAAACAATGTTCCTTAGCCTGTGTTGCTTGTGAGATGTTTTTGTCACCTGGTTTTGATTTAGAATTAATCCAGATTTTGACATATCAATGTTTTTGAAAATCAGAATTCTCAAGTTCAGGCCAACCCCATTAGCAGTTTTAAAATTACTAACCTCAGCCTGTTCAGAAAGTGGAAGAGTAGAAGAGAGAAAAGTCATCTCAGGAAAACCTAGGAAAAGCTGACATATATTGCAGAAAAAAATAGGCATGAACAAGATTTTTTTCTTCATTATTTATTTCCATAAAAATGAAATCTCAGAAAGGGTAAATTACTGTAACCTATACTTCTCAACAGATATAAACTGGTAAGGGGGAAGTCAGTATTGTCTAAATTCGGAGCTAATCCAAGAGCTATTACTGAAAGTTAGAATAGTTCTATACAAAATGGACTATTCCTGTATGTGACAGCATCAGTATTCCCTGTTGAATATGTCACAGTCTAGATAGTGAATACAAAATATTTTAGTCCTGATCACTGATTCTCTTCTGAAGATGGAAGGTCTTATAGCATTGATGAAGGCTATCTCAAGGCCCATCCAACTTTGGCTACCAATATGGCACCAGAAACATGAATTTCTGATTCCTGCCATATGAATATAGATACAGACCTACATGTTGACCCATATCCATTGACATGAACGTTCCTTTCTTACCATAAGTAGTTTCAGTGGCTTTAGTAAGACTCATGTGAACAGCCTAACTCAATGCATTAAAGCTTAGAAGTCCAAAATAGTTATAGACATGAAAAATTAACCAATAAAATGCCTCTGTCTGTTGCTTCTTTTATAACATCTACAAATTCTGAGCTTATTAAACTTAAATGAACCTAAAGGGTTTAGCTGCACTGTTCATTGGTTTTTCTCTGTGTGCCTTTGTGCCACAGCAGGAGAGTTGCATGCCTTTGCAATATTAATATTTCTAAACATCTGGCATCTCATATATGAGTTCACAAAGTATTTGCAGTGAAAGCCTAAGGAAAAAAAAGTGAAACTCTAGTTTAAAACAAGTTTCCACAAATAAATCTCAACTAGCAGGATTCTCTGCAACTTAACTGTTTCAATAATGTGCCTATTTCTATTGGACGTGTTTTAAAAAGGTGAATTAAAGTAATTGAACAGGTAAACTCCAGCAGTGTGGAATAGTCCAGCAGAGAACATATGTCCCTGTATAATCTTTACTTTCACTCTCACACCAAGATTACCATGTTTACAAATTTTAAACCAGATGCTAAGGAGAGATTTGGAAATTACACACAGAGAGACACATATATATGCAGCCCTTCATCCCTACCTTTGGGGATTTACACAGAAAAATATAAATACATGTCATCTAATAGCACACTGTAACCATGTCACCTCTTACATATTGGAAGTTACAAATCAATAAAACCAAAGTTCAGATAGCTGTCATCACTGACAAAAAAAAGAACCAATTCTTATTTCAAATGAGAAAAGGGATGCAATTCCCTTCTCATTAAAAGTCTGTGGAGAGGGAGAAAGGAAAAAGGCCTATTTCAGAAATGATTTTGTGCTTAATATTTAAAATGACATGTTTATTATAAGATTCAAAATGGACTTTTTTATTGTTCTCTGAATATTTGATTCCGGCATAGGAAAACTATGCACCCTAAAAGTAATTATAGATGTACCAAGCAAATGTTTTTCTCCATTCTGTATTTTAATTAGTTTAGTGCTTTGGTTTTGCTGCTTTTCATGAAAACTGGTCAATGGCACATCAACTGAAAACATTATTCAATTCCCAGTGTCCATTACTTTTAGTATGATTATATTTAGAAACCACCTTATTTCACCCTATTGGATTATGCCTCTTGAACTCATTTAGTTTCCTAAGAAAGTATGTAATTTTAAAAATAGTATGGAAATTAAGGACATTAAGGACATTTGGGTATTAACACATATAAACTTTGGCATTTTAATGTTCACCTTAATTGAGATAAAACTTGTAAGTTATAAACATATCTTGCACATGTGGCTTTTGCAAACACAGCAATAAATATTCTTGGTGGTGTATGTTTACTGTTTTGACTTTCAGTCGTTTCTTCTGGTTTGTTCTATGTAGTTTTACCCTGTTTATCGGCCTGTAGTATATTCTTTTTATGTAAAACATTAGGCTCCCCTATACAAGGTAAAATCCTAACTTGCAGACAGCTACAGCTGTGCATGTTAGCAGAGTTAAAATGTTATGATAGATCTTTAAACTTCTATTTTCAATCAAAATTAAGGTGAAGACCTTTTGTTTACCAAGAGAGTTGGGCAATTAATATTTCTTGCAGGGAGAGAAAGGGTTTAAAAAATAAAACCCCAAATTCAGTATTGTTAAGTAGCTCACTCTCACCCAATTAATCAGGGAAAAAAAAATCTCACCTTCTAAAACAAGAATTCTGGATTGTAGAGTCAAATGGGCTCTGCAACTGCCATACAGTTCCTTGAAATAAATAATACAGTCTGCAGTTTCATTATCTCCCTCGCTGTCTCCCATCCACAGTCCCTTTGATGAGTCATGTTCAGACTACTTATCACCAGAATGCACTTTTAAAACACAGCACATTTCAGGCTTCATTTACTTGATGGTGGAGTAAAGGAGAAGACCAGAGGGAAAATAGAGAAAGCGGTAGTTCATAGTCCTCAAACTTCAGTTTTATGGAACCAAAATCTGACATCAGAAAAACCATGTTATTCCTCCCAACAGAAGAACATTTCTTCACTGCAGAAATTATGCAGTGGTTTACAGATGAAAATATAGCAGTTGCTTTCCAAGACCTCACAAATGCACGCTTTGTCAGCCACAGACACCAAACAACACATCACAATAAATTTTTTCAGATCTCCATCAAGCAGCTGAATTCTTTCTTCCATACACATTCTGAATGCAAATCATCAGCTGTCATTATTCCTATTCTCTTTGAATGCTCTGACCAGCAGAAAAATGGGTAATTTGTCATTTGAATAATCAAAAAGCTTTAAAGTTACTGCCCTAATTGAACAGAACAGGAGAAACTTACTCCTTCCAAACCTATTGTTGCAAGCAGTCTTTGCACTTGGCCTGCTCTGCTCCAGATAAAATAGGTAAACCTCAGCTGCATCTCTGCTGCCTCCATTCATCACCTCTTTATGTAGCTGCAGCTGGTTGGAAAAGTCATCTCTCCTTTCACAGGCAATTTCCAAAACATACATGGGCTGGAAGAAAACTGGTCTTAAATGAAGGGCCAGACGTGGGGCAATACCCCAGAAGTGAGCATGACCTGGCAGACTGACCACAGCTAAGATATCCTAAAGATAACTCCCTGTGCCAGGGGTTGTCTTCTGTAGCCAGCCTGGGAAGTGTTTAAAAAAACTAGTAGAACCTGCTTTTTCAAGGAGAGGAGAAAAGCAATATAATCTAATGAATCCAGTAGAGTTGCATTTTATCTCTGTCTCACATGTGCACAGGGAAAGTGAGGTGTAGGGCAGATGCATTGATTGAATCATTTTAATTCCATATTTCTCATGAATATATTGAATTTTACATTATTTAGCTAAAGTAGAGACATTATAAATTTATGACTTTTATCAATCAAGTAGAATTATGGACATATCCCCTGCAGTTAACTATCGGTTTTGCAGTTAAAGCACAGACTCAATAGATTCAACCTCAAACAGATGTGTGTGAGAAAAACAGCAATCCTTCCCAAATTACAGCATTTATTTTTCATAGATAAAATTGAATTTGATGAGGTTTTACAAGTAAATTGGTAGCTAATTTAACATCACCGTAATTATAAAATTGGCCTCCTTGCAGAAATTTAGTGGTTTGGGGTTTTTTTGAACCAGAGAACATTATTGATGTTGGTTTAGATAAAAAAAAATATACATACATATACACTTTAACACGTATTTGTCTCAAATATATGTAGCAAATGAAGGAGAAGATGACCAGGAATTGTTTCTTAGAACACAAAAGATAGGAGACTCGGTTCAAAGGCAGCAGAATTAAAACAGAAAGTGATACTTTCGTATATAAGCTGCAACTAGAATATGGAACTCCTTGCCACAGGACATTTTAGCTGCCCAAAGTAGTAAAAGTCCTCATAAAGGATGTAAACAAATTCATGAAAGAAATCTCCGTCAAATACCCACCAAAGACCACCTATCAAATAGGTCTATCAAGGTCTATGCAAACATTATATCTAGCATAAAAAGTCCTGGATTGCCAGAAGCTGGAGGGGAAGTTTCAGCCTGTTCTCATCCTATATCCACAAACTCAAGTGACTTTTGCTAGAGATGGAAAGCTGGAGTAAGAGGAACACTTTGGTGTGGCCCAGATTAGCTGTTACTGTTTTCTTAACTTAGATTTAATTACTTAAATGTAGCTGAAATGTTGAGCTTCTTTTGAGGAGGTGATAGAGGAAAGACTTGATTAAACAAACAATCAGATAAAAAATTGTACGACATTTACTTTTGGTGTTCATTGAAATAAAAATTTCCTTTTAAATAAGGCTGAAGAGTAGTGCTTTCCTCAGGCAATTCCACACTGAATGGTCTGTTACACACGATTTCCATATTCCCTTATTTTAGTGAGGTTGAAACATGCGCTGTCTTCTGTTTGATGTTCCTTTCTTCAGACTGATTTTTTCCTTCCATTACACTCAATAGGCCTAAAATGCAGATTAACTTTCTCTAATTTAGTCATTGTCAGTTCCTCTCAGCTGTCTTCAATTGTTGAAAACATAGAAAAAAACTGAATATCTTGTCCCTTTTACACCTATTGAAAAAATGGGGAAGCTGACTACCTTTTGAAAGAGACATTTCTTTGCTAATGGTTTAATGCTTAAATCATTTCAGATGGGGGTCACTTCAGGAAAAAAAAAAGGCAAGAAGAAAGAAAAAAGTGGAAGAGACTATCCAAAAAGAAAATTCTTTAAGCGTGGGAAACAGTTACAACTTCTTTTAAAGACTAGGTTTTCAAATAATGAGTTACAACACAGGCATGCAGCAGGGAGTAGGGCCCTCCTCTGAGCCCTGCCTACATCCTGCCAACCAAACAGCTGTAAATCCGAAAGCTCACATCCTTTACCACATTTGTTGGATATTCTTGGGACATTTTAATACTAAACAGTCTTTAATTTTGTAAATTATTTGCTAGGTGTACCTATGTTATTCAAAGACAAATGAAAAAGGGAAAGAGCTACTTATTCAAAACAGTTTTATTTAAACAAAATAGCACATGTTAAAAACTGGCTATTGGCAACTGAACTTCTTCGGACCGTGTACGGCATCCCACTTGGAGCACAAAGCAAGAGGGAGGAGCGAGTGTCAGGCACAGCGTTCACAAGGTGTGAACTGCAGCTGGAGCAAGAAGTTGCCCATCGGTTAGAAAATGTCACTGGGGGCACAGCAAGGTTACGTCCAGTTTCCTATTCAGCTAACACCAGGGCAGTGCGGGGAACCAGGAGCACCACCAGCAGGTTGTGCAGGCAGAAAGGGGGCAGTTAGAGGGGGCACGCGGTGTCCCAGGGGCTTTGCTCGGGGCCGCGTCTCGCTGCCAGAGCTGGCACAACGCAGGTGGTGCCACGGGACTCCTGCCCTGTCTGGAGTGACTCCAAGGCCGGAGGCCTCAACCCGCAGCCAACGGCAGGATGCGGCCGTCCGGCACTCAGGCCTCAGGGCCCCCCTGTAGCCCATGCTCTTCCCGAGGCTGCGGCAGAGAGCGGCAGCAGCACGGCTGGCAGGGACTCGAGACCCTGCGCCAGCAGGTGTAGGACCGGGGGCGATAAACAGAAGATAACGGGCTCTTCGTGGCGATTCTGGAGCGCAGAGGCCAAGACACAGACGGCACAGGAAGAGGAATAAGCATGTGTGCTTATGCAGGCATAGGGGCTTTGGCAACGATGGAGCCTGGAGGCTTGTGACTTCTAGGAGAGGGAGGTGAATCTTTCTCCTCCTACATATATTCAGCTAAAAAACAGGTGAAGGGCAACAAGTTCTGACAGAGGAAGCATTTGGGCTGGCGGTACCAGATCCACAGATCAGAGCAGGGCAACAAAGAGTGACGGGTGATAGCGGTCACAGACTTGCTGGTGCAGGGGAACCGTGTCCACCGAGACCTGCTGCCTCAGAGGCTTGCTGCTTGCCAGGGCCCAGACATGAGCCATTGCAGAGAGATTGTCAAGGCTGCAGTCTTCCTCTTGATTTTGAAATTAGGACGAGGCCCAACATGTGGGCATTCACTTTTTCTTTATAAAGTTTTCAGAAGAAATTAAATTCAGGAAGTTCTAATGGTGTAAGGCCAGTAACCTCTACACTAAGTTACCTGTTATGAAGAGAAGGGCAATTTGACTATATCCTCTGACAGTATTTAAGTGAAATTACCCTCCCTCTCCTTCCTTATAGTTGTTTGATGCACTTCATTTCACCAGAGGGATACAGCTGTAGCTCAGAAAGGATGAAGAGTGCTATTACCACTGCAACAATCTAACACCACAGGATTAAACTGAACGAATCAATGCACTTGAATTTTAACTAATCAATGTGGTTTGTTTCTTCAAATTAAAACTAGTGAGATATAGTTTCACTCAAGACATCCTAAATCAGCTTTAATACTTCTAAAGAAAGCTTGTTAACTTCTGTAAGTAGAAACTCTGCAGAAAATATAAAAACTCAATTACAAATCAAGCCAGACTTAAAAAGAGCACCCAGTAACATTGTGAATTGGTCCTCTAGTCAAAATATTTTAAAGTTACATTCAGAAATGGAATAAACAAGGTTAGGCTTTTAGCTTTGAGCAAGTATCTTAAGACTTTCTCCAGTAATATATTTTACCATCTGATCACAAAGCAGAAACCTTACAGTAAGTCTCTGTGCTGATTTCAAGTACCTGCAACTAAAGTGTCCATAGAGATCATCAGATAATTTGAAAATAAACACACAAGAAACTTAAATACCTAAACTTGTTATTAATGATTTTGATATGAGTTTATGGCTCTGATTCACAAGCATTTCTAAATATACAAAAGATGTTTGAAGTAATCCAAACATATAGTTTCATTTTCCTCTGACCAGAAACAACAAAATTGTTCTCTTCTTCCCAGAGCAATCTTTATAGATGAGTCAACTATACGAGGTGGTCTCTTCAACTCTGCAGGTGCAGATGCTCATTATACAAACCAGTAACTGAGAAATGATCAAAATAAGAGGCTAGGGGAAGCATGTGGTTGTGGAAAACTTGGAATATTGACAAACCAGGGTTTGCAGGTGGGTAACCCCTCTGAACATTCTAGTACCCAAACATTCACTACTTAACTAAATTGTTAAAGGCTTGTTCCCAGCTACTTGGAGACTTTTCCTTAATAGGCTCTATGTTTAACAGGGGAGGGAGGCTATTCACAAATAGTCAATGTTTGTTACATAAAATGTGTTGTGAATGTACTATCTAAATTTAAAATAACATGATTTAGACCAACCTACTTGATGAAGAGTCCTCAGAGGTCACTAAAGCTTTGATTTTCCAGTTAGCTTATTTTATAGCTAGTGCTTTAGAAGCCATCAAAACCATAACGAGATAGATCAATCAGATTGCTTTTATTGGTCCGCTGCGTACAATTCAATATAGGCAACAAGAGTATCCATTGAATCAGACTTTGGAGGAATTTGCATTATTCCATGGAATAGCTTTAACCTTGAGACTACTGGAAAAATCAACAGTTTGATAATTAATCATGGGAACATGTATTTTAACCTGATTAGTATATCTAACCAGAATTTACTTTTTTTTTTTTTTTAAGAACTTAAAAGAATATAATGCTGACAATAGATTTTTCTGTAGGTCTTCAAATTTGCAGTATTTTAATCAAAAGAGTTCTGAAAGGCTCTCATTTTCGGTTAAGACAATAAAAATGGTGGGTTTTTTCTGGTATAATTAATTTTGTATTTTAATTTTTTGAAAATAAAAATATATTTGAAAAATGTAAATAACAATATATCTCTATGATATATGGATTGTTTTCATGCACTATTAAAAAGATTTCATTTTTTCCTATAAAGTCTGTATGAGTAAAGTCTCCAAGTGACAGACATGTCAGTTACTGAGATGAAAAACTACAGCATTTCAGAAACTCATAGACAGAGAATTATTTAAGGTTCTCTGTGGATCTGACACTTACTGTACACCACAAAGGTCATCTTGATTGTTGTAGAAATCTTTGATCATCAGGCGATATAAAGCAGCAGAGACAAAAAGACATTCATGTAAGCAGTATGGAATTAGTGTATTTTTTTGCTATTATGGTTTCAAATTTGCCAGCTTCAAGAATAATAGTCTTATCACCAAAATATAAGGTTTCCTATAAAAAAAAAAAAAACACCACACAACAGTCCATTCAATAATAAAATTTTTCTGCATTCTAGTGGTTTAGTTTCCTATGGTTACCTGTAAAACTTGTCCAAAACAGTCAATGCATCAAAACATACTCTCAGAATCAGTGCCATTAGTTTTAACTACTCTGTAAATACTAGCAAATATTGATAATATGTGCCCATATCTTTAAGTTATAGTCTCGTTTTGATGCCATGTTTGTCTCTGGAAAGTGTATATGTGTGTCTGTGTGTCCTACAGGAGGGAAAGGAAGATGAGGTTGCCAGTTTGTGTTGTATTTAAAGGTGACAAATCCAGTCCATAATTTGACTATTTATAAATAGGAATTACAGTAAGTGACAAAGGTTTCAAGAGAGCAAAAATACTTTCCACTCTCTCTGAAGAAATGCAAGTGAGACTGGACCTACTGTCCTCTACAGTTTGCTACATGAGTTAGTGGCAGGAATGGCAACTCACACATTTTTGTTTACCAGGGATATTGTTTGTAAATTACTAACCCTGGTCATGCAAGAACAGACCTCTGACTAGTGACAGGTTATGAGTGAATTCTGCAAGATATGTTCTTCTGGAAGTGGTTTAACAGGGAAATCTTATGACCAGGTGGGCAAGGAGGATAACATACTGTGTAAACCTGTAGGACAGAGTAAGCTTAGCTACAGGTGTAGAAGAAGAAATCAGAGTTTCCTTAAAAGTATTAGCCTTAAAGGTTAATTTACAACCTCAAGTTTATTCCTTTACTCCAAATGAAATACCTCAAGAACCTGAGCCCAGTAAAGTAGCTTAAATAAATAACTAAAACTCCACCTGTCTGTGGTGCAAACAAGCTGCCAGAGTTACATGGGCAAGATGAGCTGCCTCCCGTGCAGGCCCCATGCCAGATGATAGTCATAAACAAAGCTGAGGAAGGCCACTAGAAGAAGAGTTACCCGAGCAAAACATCGAAGACAAATTAGGAGTGAATAACATGGTGTGGCCACTACTAGTGATTACATGAATGATAGATATGAAGAGCTACTGAGCGGTTTGTAATAAACTGACACCGACAGCTAGAAAACTGCTGGGGACTTGAAAGTAGTCTTTCATACCACCAAAAAGAAGTACTGAAAAAGAGAATAAGAATTTTTAGTGCAGCATGTAAAACAGATGACTTGTATCTTCTATTTAACTTTGAAAACATTAAAAACCCAACTATCACGGTATGTGGTCCTTCTGCATATGAAATTAACTTTTGTTACAGAAACCAGTACCTCTAGGAATGCACTAATTTGGGGACATCACTAAAGTACTAATACTGCACAGAAAGAAGCCTATTCTGCTAGGATTTTCTGCTGAATATATATCTTCAGGGAAAGCCTAGAAGACTACGATCTCTGCATGAGTTTTCATACAGTAGCTTCAAATGTTATGATAGCATAGATCATCACGTAATCACACTTTTAACGGTAAAGGGATGTATGGTAGCATAAATATCCCAGGAACAATCTATGTTTGTCAGAACCCTGTTTCAGCCAGGACCAAAGACTGAGGAGTAGGCAAGATCAATTAAAGCCACTTAGTAGGAAAATAAACTGGTGGAAAAGTCAGATTAGCTATGCTGGAAGCTGCCTCCATGTTGTCTCAGAGCCTCTGAGGAGGACAGAGGTTAAAAGCTGTGAATCACACACTCACTTGACTTAACAGAAACAGCCCTAGAGGCAAAGAGAAGTAATATCTGCTCTTATACTATGCTAACATGCTCTCCAAGGATGAGGAGTATTTTGACAGATATGATCAAGTGAGACACTAGATTGTGCTAAAACCAGGCAGTATTTCTGTGAGACAGCCCTACATCAGATTTTCCCCAGTGAGTCAGGTAGCTGTGCAAGTCATGGTGAATTTTAATGTGCTGCAGAACGGGCTGATTAAGCAATCACCTTGGGCATCTTCAATTACAGTTGTAAAAAATGCCCAGTGGAGAGTTGTGGCTGTGAGATCTTTAATTTGTAGAGAGCTCAGAAAAGCTCCTCGCTTCCACACAATAGATGTCAGGGACAAATATTCTCATAGTTTGGATTTGATCCCTGGCTATCATTTGATTAAAGTAGCGTCTAAGGATCAAAGTAAAGCTTCTTTTCTGATATGTTATTGATTGGTCCAGGGTTTCAGAATGCCCTCTCGATTCATGAATACAACAGTGCCATCTGCTAAGATAATAGTTAACTAACAAAGGAACTAATTTATATCTTTTTGTTGAAGAAAGAGAAGAGAGAGAAAAGAAAAAAGACAGAGAGAAAAAGGGGAAAAAAAAACCACATTATTTATTGCCTTTTTTTTTTCTTTTTTTTTTTCTTTTTAAAGAGTTACAATTAAGCTTGCAGGAAGCCTTCATCACCTTTCCAGTAAATACAATAGGTGCAAGCAGATGAAACTTCAAGTCTAAAAAACAATTATTACAAACTGCTGGAAAATCCATGTCAAGCTGGAGAAAATATAACTGTTTGTAGGCATGGTGATTTGAGGTATATCTAACAGCTTACAGTTTCTGGTCAGACATCAAGAGTGTTTCTTGCATTCATCTGGCTTTCAGGTTTTAATATGTATCTGTTCACCTAAGGATAATAGTCTACTATGGAAGCTTAACATATAACTAAGGAGTTAAACAGTTAAATCAGATCTTGGCAAACCAGCTTACGCAAGTTTCTTTTTAGAATGCTGTATGAAATTTAAATAGGGGAAAGTTGACAGCAATATTACAACGTGAGAAAGAGGCTGAAAAGAGGTCTGAGGAGAGCCTGAAAGAAGTTATAACAGGGTTCCCCTGGGAAAACTTTGAATAGACACCAAAACAGTTTGTGAAAGGCTATGGTTGAGCTTCCTTTTGTAGGAGAGAACATAACATAGGTATAAGGCCAACTGAGGTGAGTGAAGACAAGCAACACCTTGTCTATCATCTTCAAAATGAGTGAATATCCATAATCATCTAAAAAATGAGCTAGATAAAAATGTATTGCTCTTAAAAAATATGTGGTTTTCCAAAGACTGTAATCTTTTCTGTTTATCCTCGTAAGTACAAGGAATGATATGTTCCAAAACTTTGTGCAAAGGTTATCTGTATAAGCACATTTGCTTACAGCTACTAGCTGCCATCTGAATAGTTTAAACTGTAAATCACAAGACGCATGACTTCAGTGGGAGTCTGAGAAAAGATGCACACATTACAGTGTGAATCTGGAAAGCAAATACTAGAGACAAGCACTTGAAATTATCTTCAGCTCTCAGGAAAAAACACCAGAAGGAGAACCAGCATCACAGAGCAGCTTTAATTCTTACATGTACTGTGAATGGAAATATCCTATCTATCTGTAACTTTTTTTACTACAGAATTATGTCATAACTTTTAATAAAAGGCTAGACATTCCTCATAACATCTCTTCAAAAAGTGTACTTTTTCTGGAATTGGGGGAAAAGGGGGTACCTTCTCTGCATGAAGAATTTAATATTTTTTTTAATTTTTTTACTCACTGGTGACAAAAACTCCAAAGATATTAAATGTCACCCATTCACCTTCTGACACCTCAGAATTATTATATGGTTGGGTTTTGATTTTTTGTTTGTTTGTTTTTTGTTTGGGTTTTTTTAATTGAAGTAATAAACTAACATGCCTTAGTAATAAAAAGAAAAAGGAAAAGAGGACACATGGAAGCAGCTGATAACAAAGAACTCAGAATGCTGACTATATGTACAAGACAGAGAATTATAGGCTATATCTGTCATGTTCTTTGCAAAGTAAACTCAGATATTGATTCCCCACTGAAAGATTTCCATTACAAGTGGAATTTCTCCAGTAGTATAGCTCAAATCCTACTAAACTTACTCCAAAATAGACCCAAGTAGGCATTGTAAGCACAGCTGATGACTTTCTTATTACCATTGCTAGCAAGTACATCTGAGATAGATCTTAAAATACTGAAAAAAATCAGAAATTTAGTGACTTAAGCAAGCATAAACTACAAGCTGTCCAGAAGCATGGCAGAAAGAAATAACCACCTACCATGACCCAGTCAGAAAGTTAAAAATTGGTAACCGGTTGTTCAGTCCATTAATGAGTGGTATGAACAAGGGATGAACTGTGAAGTAGAAACTGTTGGTGAAGTTACTTAACAGATAAGACAAAGGTCAAATGTGAAGAACTGCAGAGGACCCTACAGCTTTGGCTGACTGGGTGCTAAATAGTAGATGAAATTCAATACAGGTAAATGTAAAATTACAAGTATGATAAAATAATCCTAATTCTATATGTAAAATAAAGAGCTATCATCACTTAGAAATGAGATTTCAGATTAGTAATTTATTGCACTGCTAAAGTGTCATTTCAGTGCTCAACAATGATCAAAACATGAATCAGATGATACAAAAAAAAAATAGGAAAGATTGCAAGAAAATGAAACATGGTCATGTTACTGAATCAACCCATAGCTCCCCCCCATTTTAAGCATGATTTGTCAGTCTAGTCCCATCTAGTCCCAAGCAGATGTAACCAGAATGAAAGCTTCTGTAAGAAGAAGTGCACAGACTAAGTCTCTTCAGGTACAAAAAGAGTTAACCAAGGGGCATATAACTGAGATATAGAGAATCATGAACAGCAACCAGCATCATTATCTCTTCCAGCAAGGGAATTGGGGATTACCAAATTAATTGAGAGCAATTTCAGGGAAGAAAAACAAAGAAAAAAAAAAGGGGGGGGGGAGGGTGATAAAAGAAGGGGGAGGGGAGAGAATAAAAGGGGGGGGAGAGAATAAAAGGGGGGGGAGAGGAAAAAGGGGGGGAGAGAAAAAAGGGGGGGAGAGAAAAAAGGGGGGGAGAGAAAAAAGGGGGGGAGAGAAAAAGGGGGGGAGAGAAAAAGGGGGGGAGAGGAAAAGGGGGGGAGGGGAAAAGGGGGGGAGGGGAAAAGGGGGGGAAAAAAGGGGGAAAAGGGGGGGAAAAGGGGGGAAAAGGGGGGGAAAAGGGGGGGAAAGGGGGGGAAAACGGGGGGAAAACGGGGGGAAAACGGGGGGAAAACGGGGGGAAAATGGGGGGAAAATGGGGGGGGAGAAAAAAGGGGAAAAAAAGGGGGGGAGAAAAAGGGGGGGAAGGGGGGAAGGGGGGGAAGAAAAAGGAGGGGGAAGGGGGGAGAGAGAAAAAGGGAGAAGGTACATCATACATTACATAGTTAACCTAACTACTGGCTACTTAGGGAAGCCATTAAGGGTTTGGAGTTTTTTCCAAGCCTTATTAAAGGAAACTGACAGCTTTTATTGTAGCATGTAATGCCATGAAAACATCTAAGAAGATATTTAGTTTTATGTTTGGGCTTTTCAAAGTTTGAAAGGCAGATGGCATGCAAGTTGATAGCCCAGGTAACACAAAATTCTTCTTCAAAAAGAAACTGCATTTCCATAATCATTGGTAAGATCCATGAAAATAGGTATAACCATAAAACTTTACATGCTTACCTGGCAACAGAGCAGGAAATCCACTTATATTTATATTCAGAAAGGAAAAGACTGCAAATTAAAAAATACAAGGTCACCTAAGATCTTACCTATTGAATGTCCAGAAAAATGCCTGTGGAATGTAATTCATCTCACTCAGCTTGAACATTTACCCTAAGATGGGAAGAACAACCTATTCTTCAATGGAGCTGACTATGGAGGAGAGCTTAGGTGACAAGCTTAGATTAAATGCCTGACTTCTGAACTGCTTATGGTAAGTATGATGAATGCTGGCCTAAATCAAAAGTCTAAAGAAACTAAAGTATAAGACAGAACTGTACATGAGTGGCTCATGATCTGGTATCTCGAAAGGTATTTATTTCCTGTGTGATAAATTATTGTGCCTACATACATGACAGTCATTACTTGACACAGCAACACCAGTAGTTCTTTATAAACTGAGGTTTTCATACAGCGATTCACCTGACACTTGGCCCAACAAAGCTGCTTACGTGGATGGAAAATGCACTCCACAGCAATGTTGCAAATTCAGTTGACAATTTGTCATGACATTCATACACAGCTCTAGAAAAAAGAGCCAGAAAGACACTGCTAAGTCATTGCTGTTGAGATTCATATCTTTCTGCCGATAAGCTTAACTTCTCAAAAGGCATGAGGAGCAACATTAAGTCAGAAACAGAAACAGACCATTGGCTAATTGTATCGTTCTCTGTACAAGCATATGAGCAAATATAAAAAGAATGTAGAGAGGTGTTTATGAGAAAGTTCATAGCATTTGAAGAACTTTGGTTATTCTATTAAAGTTTGTCCCGTTGGATTAAAAAAAATTAAGCATCTGCAACTTGAGTGTTACAAGCAGAGCCATATGAAGATCTACTGTTCATTAAGGCAAGCAGGTACTATTGTTTACTTATTAACTCACTATTTTAAGATCTATTAGATAATAGATGCTGTCATTAAAAAAATACTAAGCTTAATTTAAATAAATAAATAAATAAAACACACCAAACACAACAGAAAACAAGTTGCCTACCTATCTTTCAAAGTCTGGCAATACATACGTGCTGGCAATGTATTCATTGCACAATGAATATTCTGTTTCAACTTTTTTTAAATAGTGATGAAGGACTATTAGTTCAGTCTTTATTAATATTAAAGTGACATCAAAGTCCACATCTGTGGGGGAAAAACTTTAAAATTCATACCAAATGACTAGAAGATTTCACATTCAGCAAGTGCAAGAAAAAGAGAAAAAAAAATTATTTTAGAAGTGTTTTGTCTGGCACAGGTCTTTCTGACAGGCCTAGGCATATAGCATGTAAAATCTAAAAGCTGCTGGAGTATAGCTAAACGCTGTTATCCAAGCTGTCATAGCTGTATTGCAGTTTAAAGATATTTCCTGACAAGAAAATTGAGAAAGCTGTCTGGCTAGTAAATCAAAACCTTCCTCCTCTTTTAGTGGCCAACCAACAGATGCAGTTTAGGTCACAGATGGTGTTTTTTATGTTTTGGTCTCCACGCACATCTTCAGCACAAGTACTTGCTTTCTTTACCACTAGTAGTGAGAAGTTCTTTCAAAAATCTTTGCCAATACACCAAGCTATCCACAAACTACTGTTAATTTCAGAAGGTAAAAAGCTGCTGAGCAGGTAAGGTTCAGAAGTGCAGTCTGTTTTTTAACGATCTCATAATTTAAGATGATCGTGCATTTTACTGTGGAATACGTTATTATGTGATTACAGTCCTTTGGGGAGATTTCAGAAAAAGCAGAAATACCATCAAAACCAAAAGGTATATAAGGAGTTGAAGGTCAAAAAAAAACCCCAGATTATTTAAATATTTAATTGGTTTAAGAGTCTAAATTAAAGCTTCCGAGTGGGTTCAACATTTCATTTATAGGTACCACTTATTTCTCTCATTTCCCTTGCAACCCACAAGATTGTTTCTCTTGTCTTCTGTGCTCCCTGCAAGGGGGCTGTGCTCAGCACAGATGGCTGTCAGGAGTGTCAGCAAGTGCTGCTCAGTCCAGCATGCTCTCCTGGATGTGTGCCTTGCTGTGCCTTTCAAGGGTCCCTTCAATCAGGGCAGCACAGAACAAGCACTGAACTCCAAAGGTAGTCTCTGATCTCCTGAATGTGCATTTTCAAAAATTTAAAATTCTGGACTTAGTATCAAGAAGCATTCATCACTGTGACAGTAATTTCAGAAAAGCATGACTCCAGAATTCTTAAAGGGAATTGCCACCTTCCACCCGCCCCAAACCAATGTGTACTGCTGAAGTTGAACAAATTAATTTTCATTCTTATTGCAAAGAGTAACTGGTTGGCAACATGTTATTTAAACCAAATGATGTTTGGGGTGAACTCAGTATAAGTTGTCCATGAGAAAATATATAAAGCAACCTTGAGAAAATCAGAAGCTGATAGCTATGCATGAGACCAGTGGGAATCTGTAACAATCTGTGGAAGCAAATGTTTGTTTTTTCCAAGAGTGAGCTCAATGTCAGGGGAGCTCAACAAGTTTATGAAAAGATTCTTTGTTAACAGACAACTGAATTCAGTGACTTAAGAAGTACTTTCCAATCCTGTATTCCTGTAAGAAAGAAAAAGCTTGCTAGGGAAAATATTAATTTAAATTTGAACAAACCTAGAATAAATTTCATGAATTAAACATCTTGTTCTATACAAGGAATTCATTATAACCATTTTCATTTAAAGTAATTTCAGTAAGGCAACAGATCTAATGAAGCAAGAGGAAGATGAAGATCATTGACAAGCTATCAGGCCCTGCTCACTCCCAATTCAGAATGATAAAGGGATGAAATAAGAACAGAAACTTTAAATATTAAGTTTACCAGCCTGAAAAGTATACACTGGCCAAAACACTACTGTTTCTGTTTCTTCTATATATGGTAGCTTATGCACATTCATTTTTTTACTGAACTTGTAATTTTTAGTCTTTAAGTGTTCTGTAAATTTTCATGAAAAATGGGAGTGTTCTTCTGACCATATAGAAAATTTCTTCTTTGAATGTTTGATTGATCACAGTTCAAACAGTCAATACTTGGACTGTAAGTAGTTTAAGTACAAAGAGTGAATAACCTGTGACAGAAGAGAGAGATTTTTTGATGACACTGGAAGATGAAAGAATGAACTGCGTCAAGAATTATTTTCTTAGTTTTACTACCAACTTCCTGCATGAATTCTTGACTCCAGAAGTTTAGAGTCAAATCTTTAATTTCTATGGACCAGATCCCCAGAAACATTTAATAGTACCCAACTCATTTATGCAGACAGATGACTTAATTCTAGTCTTTGCAGAATTATCAGTGAGTCATTTACTTCCAGATCTTCAAAGAACTTTTGATACTTCATTTCCATTGAAATCAATTAATATCACCAAGACCAAAATACATAGCTGCTTACTGGTGACTTTGAGATAAATCCTTAAACACATACTCAGATATAAAAAGAACCTAATAAATGAAGGCATTAGAATAAAAAAAAAAAAAAAAAAAAACAGTGAATTTGGCAGGGTCTTAGAGACTGGTAAAGAAAATTATATATGCAGTACTATGATAAATCGGGATTATTTAGGGTTAATAAATAAATAAAACAAAACTTATGGAGGTTTCATTAACTATTTTTCATTGGTCTTTTCTGGATGACATGTTCATTGACTTTGTAAACAAATGTTTCAGTAAATCCAAAGGTTCATATTCAAAACACTATACAGTTATGAGATTCCACCCTGTGGAATCAAGTGCTCTTGCTCTCTAAATAACTGCTTCAAAAGAAAATGAGGGTGTATGGAGCTGCTTAAGTTGACATGACCATATATACCTAAATAGTACTTCATTTATGACACTCATATAGTTCCAATTAGGAAAGTGCTGGTCCATAAATAAAGTTTCCTGTTAAAATAATGTCTTACAAAAATCTCGTGTTCCTAAAAAATGTGATAGAACTTCTGGAGAGTTCAAAGGATCATTGTTTTAAACTAAAGAACATATCAGCAACAAAGTCACAAAAGGAACCCCTAAAAAAAAAAAAAAATCTGGCTATCTTAACTTTTATGAAAGCTGGCGAAGTTGCGGAGGACTTTCTTTGACTCCATTCAACAGGCATGCAGTATCTATTTCACTCTATCACTGCTCAGAAATCCATTCAAGGAGCAAGCAAAGCAAACAGACTATGACAAGGCCTGTAAGTATGTGGAAGAGCTATCTTTTGCAGGAAGTACAGTAAGAAGGGTGTAACCAGCACTCTTTTTTTATAAAAATCATCACGTTGGAAGAACATAGCAAGTGCAGCATCAGGATGATAAGGAGAGCACTTGATGTATATGGCAGACTTGGAAGCGTAGGGCAAAGAAAGAAAATTCCAAGATCAGCAAGGTCACATCTTGCTCAGCTGTGGACTCAGAGCTTCTCTCCACCCCTTAATTTCACCAAAAAAAAATAATTAAAAAGAGAAATGGCAGCCTTCACAATGAAGAATCCATTTTGTTTAATGGCTGACCGTTTTCAGATACTCATTTGGTAAATACTATTCAGTAGCTAACTCGTGAGAAGGAGTCATCAAAGTAACACAGCTTAAAATGAAAAGCTATATAGAAATTAGCTTTATATACTCTCAGCCACATAGATGCAAATAACATTGTAAAGGTGAAAAAAAAAAAAGGCATTTGACAGAGGTTTGGAAGTTCTCAACTTTTCTGAAGCAAAGGATTATGGCAAAGCCTAGACACACACACACTTTCTTCACTCCACAACTCCCCCAAATGAGAAATTCAGTGAAAGAACTCAGTTCTGTAAGGGGCAGAGTGCAGAAAGCATATTGACCTTAAAGGGCCTTGGACAAGAGTTATCAGAAAGAAAATAAATCTAACACACAGTTTTTAGGCTGCCAGTTATAAATACTTTTTTCTCTGGCAATTTAGACATACCTCAGCTGTCAGGCCCCTAGAAAAATACCACCTCAGTCACTGTCAAGCTCTGTTATTTCAACTGATTGCTGACTTTAGGTGGCTGAAGTTTCAGTTAAGTTAATTTCCCCTACAGGAAGGTACATGAGGCTTTTATTAGTAATGATTTAGTCACTCCCTGACACACACAAGTACATTATTTACCAATGATAGTCACAAATACGCAAAAGATAGATATCCCTTCCTCTCAAAATAAAATCCATCTTTGTTGCTAGTTTGCATCTTCCACAACATCTCCGAGTATGCATAATCTTTTGATAGGCAAAATGCAGTCTTTTTTGTTCTGCTAATATATCAACCATCTAATGAAATGTTTAAATATATTACTTCCAGATGGTTTCAGTGGGATTTCCTTTCCACTGTAACACATTCTAATGCAGTACTTTGTTTCTAATATACTCTAGAAATTCACAAAACTGGAAGGGTTTCATTCAAGCATGGGTTCTAATATGAAGTGTCCTAGTCACTTCATCATGAATAAACAGGCTGAGGATCCCATGGAGTACGGCTTTTCTGTGGGGGACTTCAGTAGGTGTTAAGGATCAACTACATACAGTATGCTTTGCAGAGCCTTGCATGAGAAACACCACCCCAAAAAATCAGCTAGTAATCAGATCCCAGAACGTCAAACTCCAGAGTTCCTCTTCATAATTCAAACATCTTCAACCACAGACAATTAAGTCACATTTTACAGGCTTCTCTTGGACCATGCTTTTACTCTCTTAGTTTGCATTTCTTAAGCCTTGGAAAACTTCATATGTTTTACAAGACCAATTGTACAAATTAAAATGGAAACTATTTCTAAATCTGTTCATTTCAATACATGCTATTTGTAGAGTACTTTAGTTGACCTTAAGAATCTTTTACCCTGCTTTAAGTACCTACAGCAGGATAACATAAATCATACAACAGCATAAAAATCTAGCATTTGCTGTAAGTTAGAACTATGATTTTCTTTATACTTCATAGTGAGAAGAAATTTTACAATTGATTTCACGATAATTGAGTTTAAAAAGCAGAATGTAATTTAACTGGAATTTAAAATGCTGCACTTACTGGAATACTTTACTTGTCACAAGGTCTAGGGGTTTAGAATTGACTAATAGACAGTGATGATGATAAATCAGTGTAGCAGAGTTAATTCCTCAAAGCTGCACTGGATTTAGTCACTCAGCCCTCAGAATAATGGACTGCATGGCCAAATTCCTCTCCTACCAGGAGAATTTAAGGACAAGGGACTTCAGCTACTTTTTTTTTCTTTTTTTTTTTTGAGAGAGAGAGATGGAGAAAGACTTTCTAATGGTATTGAAAAAAATAAACCTGTGTAAGTCACAGCAGTCTAATTCATCATCTTCCTTTCCTTTTGAAATTGTAATTAGGAACACCGTTAATACATGTTTCAGGCACACTCAGAGTTCATTGCCTTTATCGGACAATCTAAAATAGTATGTGTCTGGTTAGTGCACGGACTTTAGCATACAGCTAAAGAGAAGTTACAGCAATAAACTAGTTGCTTCCCTAAGAAAAAATATAATCTAGCATTCCCAATGTAAAAATAGTTCAAGCACTTAAAAAACAAAGAAAAATCTTTTGTTTGCCACTAGTATTTAAATTTCCAGTTTGGTCTCATGTGTGCAGTAGTGAGTCAAAAAAAGATGTACTTTTGTATCTTGCCTCACTGACAGTAGCAATTAAATTAAAATGAGCCATAACATTACATGATGATGCTTCTTATATTGTTTGTACAGATATATGTACCTATTTGTGTGTCATTCCAAGTTTACATTTTTCAGTCTCACTAGAACAATGAATCGTATGCTTTATCAGTCAGTAGTCAGTTGCAGTGTTAGAGTTACCTGCTTTATGCTTTATCTATTTCTGCCAGTGAAAGATTTTCATAATAGAGCTCTGACCAACCCAAAATAATCCCTCCCTTAATGCCCCTTCAGCAGTAACCCCAATCTACACCAACCTTTGGCTAGCCAGAACAGCAGGTGAACATTTGGAAAGTTCTGTCCAGACTATGATTCAGCAGTACTCTTCTGGGGGATTATTTATTTAAGAAGTGATACATAAGTATGTATAATGTCCCCCTCCAGTGGACAGCTACAAAAGCCATGGTAGATCGCATATGAATAGCTGCTGCTTTAACTGCAGAAGTAAACCACATGTGTGTTCCTACTCATTTCTCTACACAAACCCCCACTGCCTGAAATGCATTTTATGCAGCCACATGTACCCAGCAGGAACCATTTTTGTGTTACAAGAACTGTACTGTCTCAGGGCTTCAAGTCACATATATATTAAGTTACATGGGAGGTTTGTATTATATTTTTGTTTAATAAACATAAACTTAACTACAATATCCTTGTTAATGATGGTCTAATTACACTTTTTTGTAAGCATGCATACAAACTTCATATTAATAATCTCAGTAGTGCACTTTTTAATGTGCTTTATAAATTAAATGAAACAAACATTTCTAATTTATAATGGGAAATGCATCTGTGCCATAATCCCAAGAGTCAATTTCACTGGTCAGTGCTTCCTTCTGTTATCTTAATTTAAAATACTAAAATAAACAAATGTAAATATCAAGCACATGTACCAAATACCCTTTAATCTTGATAGCTACAAGGCAAAATTCTGTGTCACTTGCATTACTATTACTTAATCCCCAGGCTTTAGACTGGAAACTGCATTCCTTCACTTTTGACAGGCAGATTATAGAGCTGACTGTCTTTCTCCAGCACTTCTTAAATGCCTCCAGTCATGATTTAATTACCTTTACTCCTCCTCTTCTCTTTTGGTTCATAGCCTAAAACAGCAGCCTTGGCAATCAATGATCAGTGCTTTAGAATAAGCCATCAGCCTCCATTATGAGAAATTTTTATAACTCCACCAGGGTTAACATTCCCTCAAGCACTAATTTGCAAGACAATGCCCCAACAGATACAAGAAATTAATATGCCTTCAGTATCCCATTAAGAAGCATGAAGTTCAAATATCATATTTCACCTGTATGTATTCAGGAAATGAGAAGAATCAGTGTATCACACCAACTTGCGTTTGTGCACAGCACCCATTACAATTCCCCCATAGACGAATCTTAATAAAACACACACTGTCATCCAAGAGTTACCATGTCACCTGTCCACAATGTTTTTAGAACTCAGCTACTCTTGCCAGGTTATACTCCTGCTACCAAGAATACTTAATTCCAGCTCAACAGTTACGTAGGAATAAAAAAATAAAATAATAAAAAAAAATAATCCCCTACTAAAAAAAAAAAATGTTTGAAGTTCTTTTCTTCCAACCAGTGTAGAAAAACATTTCTTTTAAAAATAGACTAGATTACATATAATAGGCTTTTTGCTGCCTGTTAGTGCCCATCTGCCAAAGAGGGACTGCAGTTTGTTAAAGTATGCCAGTAAATGTTCTCCTATCATTAAAAGAAACATAACAGTATGATTGTACATTTGGAAAAAAACACAGGCATCTTTGCTATCATTTTCAAAGTAGAAGCTCTGTAACTGCTAGATTCCATCATTACTACAGCTACTAACTCTGAAATTTTATTTAAGTTGCGTATGAGGTTGAATTCATCCAACATCAGGTTTGAATAATTCATGTTGCAATACCTGCTGCTAATACTGAACCACTTCAACAGCCCAAAAGAGCCATTCAGATTCTAGGAAAGATCTGAAGCATTTTCAAATTTTTATTCCTTGGTGAGAGTAAATTTTCATCTCAATCAGGACTGACAGCTGTCATTCTTTTTCCTCAAAGGCACGGGCAGTGCTATAGTCTTCCTGAAGCAAGGATGAAGTGAAACAGAAGACAATCGCACGTGCACGCACTTTATAAGAAACTGTATGGGAAACTATGGCTTTGTCTTTTTGTGAAAAAGGATCAAATCCTGGAGTGGGTGGTCATGTTTGGTGCCCTCATCAGCAAAGGCGATATCAAGCAGTAGTCTAGATGATCTGAAAGCTCAAGATAATTATCAGCTGTGGCAAAGCTTGTCGGATCTGACAGTTCTCTTATCACACATGAAACATACAAACATATCTGTCCTGGGATACACAGATGAGTTTATTCATACTGATGAACTCATAAAGGTACCAGCTGTACGCATCGGCTATATAAATGGGCCAGCATAGTAAAATGCTTAGTATTGCCAGGGCAACATAACTATGATGCAATATCCAAATACATTGCAATTATACTAAAATATCCTACCTCACATTTTTGTTACTGTTCACAGGAAATGTTAAAGGGAAAGAAAATGCACAATATTGTATATTTTTTAATTAAAAACTAGGTAACAACTTTAACATTTCTTTTCTTCAATGTATAATCAAGCCATATAGAGAAAGACCAAGTATCATGGAACAATATCATGACTGACATATTCAGTAAGCTTTATTGCTTTTCTATATTTAAACCCATTTTTAGTTGTGATAATCACACATTCTTCTTTACTGTAGTTTCACAGTAGAACTTATAGTCACTGATATATTCAGTCAAAAAATTAGCAATATCTGCCATTTGACTTCTTTTGATTTCAGAATTGTTTAATGTCTATTTATTTTACCAACTATACTATAATAGCCCTTAAAAGCTTGCCACTCTTCCTAAAGAAAAACAGATATGATTAACTGTTCATTTATTTTTCTACATTTACAGAAAAGTCCAAATTCTACAATGTATTTATTCAAAGAAAAATCAACACAATTCACAACTAAAGAACTATTAAATGGCAGGGGGTTTAGTACAAATGTATTATCAAAACTAATTTTGGCAGCTGCCACTAAAAATACATCTTTTTTTAAATAATACTTTTTGAGAACAGTAGCAAACAAATTAAGATAGAGGTGAGTTCTAAGCAAAACTTTTTCAGACTGTGAAGAAAGACTAAAACTAGAAAAAAAACCATGGTTTGAATCATGCTTGAGAAGAGCAATTGTATTATAGTGAAGGCAACACACTGCATTAAAAGTCCCAGTTCAGTCACCACCCCTGCCACTGCTGAGATGTCTACCTCAGTTTTTCATCTCAATGTTTGCTTAAGGATTAGAAACACTTTTCAGACAGGTTTTTTTTATTGTTTCGTATGTAAAAATATCCAGTTTATTTTGGTTTCCTATATGTCTATGTGGGTTCTTCATTGACCATAACCTCATTACACACTGCACAGACATTAGAGACCAAAAAATTATCTGGGAGATCCTCGAGGCACTGTTATAACACAAATAATGTACCATACCTTGTTCAGAGTTTTTGTCACTTTTTTCTAAATGAACAATGGAATTGTTTACAGTTATCACATGTCAATTCAGCAACACATTTTTACCAAAGGCGAAAAGGAGAAAAGAAAATGCATCTACCTTTTTTCCTTTTTTGCTTATCTTTCCTCACTTTTTTTTTTTATAGATGAGTTCTTAAATTGACAGATACTAGTAGACAATGCCTTGACTCTAAGCTGATGGTTTCTTGTTCACTGTTTCTAGGTGACTGTTCTGAAGTTTTGGGTGCTGGGATGTTCTTTGCTGTTTCATAAGTCAACCCACATATTTACACAGCAATTCAGATAAATGACTCAAATACCAAATACACAAACAAATTTAGTTATCAGCAGCCCATTTTCAGAACTAGAGATTTTAGTAACCATATCTCACATGAAATTTTAAGGAGTCAAGAGTATTGTCAATTATCTTCCCTTTCACTCAGAAGTATAATTTTAACCCTCTTTCGAATACTAAGGTAAAAAAAAAAGTCTCTGTTGGTTTTGGTTTGGTTTTTTCCTTTAGGCATCTGAGGCTATTTCTAGTTATGGCAAATATGCCATAATCCTTTAGAGAAAATGAGATTTAATGTTGCCTAGTCCAAGATTTTCAGTCCAATAAGACTATTTCATAGTTTTAAAACTGTACACACTTCACCACTAAAAAATAACTGCCATTAAAAATGTCAACAACAGTATCATCTGACTCAAAATGTTCTTTGCTGCATAGAAGATAACTATGAGTACACTGTCAGAAAATGCTTATTTTTCTTGGTTTCCAAAAGAAAGTCTTTTGAGATCATAATGTCTGTCTTTCCATCTTCAGCTCAAAACTTCATCCTACTCAATTTTTCATCCCATCTCACCAATTCGAAGGCAGAATATATTCTCAAAAAGAATTATGTTCCCACAAGTTTTCATGAAAATTCTATGAATAGGAAGGGAGAGATCAAATTAATGCTGTACGTATTACATACAACTGTTTGGCATCAGCTGGCTGGCCAAATAGTGTGAACCCAGTTGCCAGTCATTTAACATGTACATAGCTCAAGATTAACTACCATATGTGCTCCCTCTTGCCCACAAATCTTAGCATTGCTGCAGTGAAGATGGAAAGTATTCAGATCTATAAAAAGAGGCCATCGTCAGTTGTACTGTTCTTGGAACAAACTTGTTGAGTGGTTATTCCTATACTTTTTTTAAAAAGCAACTAATATTACACTTCTTCTGTCAGAACTGTAGATTTAACATTATATATATATATAAAAAAAGTAATTTTACTGATACCTTGATATTTTTATGCTGCAGCCAACTGAGAGTTTGCTGATACAGCTAAAAGTGTCAATTACTCTGTAATGGCATAAGGTAATAAATGCAATACATTATACTGGATGCAGAAGGCGGTTGATAATTACTTGCCATCATGTTGTGTAAGTTTCCAAATTAGTGATTTTGAGCAGGATACATAAGTGATTCAGCATTCATACTCAGGTACCATGAAATCCCTGTAGCCCTCAAAGTTCAAAGAGTCTCAGGTTTTCAATAATACTGTTATTTATATTGTTTGGAAGTTATTTTGTACTAGCTAGGGGAAATATTTACATTCTACCCTTTCTAAAAATACTAGGACGCACCTGCTTCCTGAGCACCTTTGATTTCCCAGTTCATCGTGGTGGTTGCTGCAATTCTCACTCAAAGATAAACTCTCTCAATTTATTTGATAGTAATCAAAGTCAATTGATTCCATTGAGGGATATACAAAGAAGGATCTGATTTTAGGCATACTATCCGAGTAAAATAATCTTAGGAAAAAAGGATAGAAGTAGGGAAAAAATTATATTAATATCTTTGCAGATAACGATCCCACCAACCTGTCTGTCAACATTAATATTAGCCTCTTTGCTACACAAGGTATTTTCCTATAGCCGTGAAGTTGGTGTTTGCAGCCATGCATGTATCTGGGGAGTACTTGGCTTGTATTTTCTCTCAGCAAGTCTGCACTGACATAATTGTGCAATGTGTGAAAAGAAAGCCAAAATAATGGAAAACCTGAGTTCTTCATAATGCCTCCCAGCACTAGTTGCTGTTAATAGAGACAAGGATAATTCAGTTCAACTGAATAGGAAAAGACAGTGAATTTTGACTTTCCCTTGGTATCCAACCACATAAGTTATACATGCCAACTTAAGTGATGTTCATTACATCAGATTCTTTATATGATCAGTAAGTAAATTGTGGTCTTAATTCTTTCCACAGAATCACTGAGGTTGGAAGGGACCTCTGGAGATCATCTAGTCTTAGTTCCCTGCTCAGAGCAGGGTTAAATATAGCTGGCTGCTCAGGACCATGGCCAGCCAGTTTTAAACTATCTCCAGGGATGGAGACTCCACCACCTCTCTCATCAACCTGTCCCAGTGTTTGACCACCCTCAGAGTTAAAAAGTTCTTTCTTAGATTTAAATGGAATTTACCATATTTCAATTTGTGCCTATTGCTTCTCATCCTGTCCCTCAGCACCACTGAGTCTGGGTCTGTCTTCTTCACTCCTTCCCATTAGGTATTTATGCACATTTATAAGACCCTCCTCGATCCTTCTCTTCTCCAGGCTATACAGCCTCATCTCTCTCAGCTTCTTTTTGTTTCACAGATGCTCCAAGCCCTTCATCATCTCAGTGACCCTTCACTGAATTTGCTTCAGGATGTCCACGTCTCTTGCACTGCAGAGTCTGGAACTGAACACAGGACTTCATGTGTGATCTCACCAATCCCGAGTAGAGGGAAGAATCACCTTCCTTGACCTGCTGGTAACGATATTCCTAATGTAGCCCAGGATGCTGTTGACCTTCTTTGTTGCAAGGATGCATTACTGCCTCATGGTCAACTCATCATTCAAGATGACACCCAGGTCCTTTTCTGCAAAGCTGCTTTCCAGACTGTCAGGCACCATGCTGTATTTTTGCATGGGGTTGTTCCTCCCCAGGTGCACGACTTTGAGCCTTTCCTGTTGTTAAATTTAATGAGGTTCCTGTCAGCCCATTTCTCCAGCCTATCAAAGTCCCTCTGAATGGCAGCACAATCAACTGGTATATCTGCCACTCCTCCCTTGGGGTAGATGACTGGAGCCCAAATTGTGATGCTGATCTCAACCCTTAGAGCCCAGCAGTTCTGCCAGTTTTCAATCTGCCTTATTGCCCTCTTATGTAGGTCATATTTCATCAGTTTGTTAATGAGTGTTACGTGACACAGTGTTGAAAGCCCTGCTGAAGACACAACATCCACTGCTTCCTCAAGACAGTGACCTCATTGTAGGAGGCTATCAGGTTGGTCAAGCCTGATATCCCTTTTGTAAATCTAAGCCAACTACTCCAAATCACCTTCTTGCCTTTGTGTTTGGAAGTGGTTTCCAGGATTATTTGCTCCATCACCTTCCCAGAGATCTAGGTGAGGCTGCTGAGCATGTAGTTCCCCTGATCTCCAGAAAAGGTATCAAGTACCTTGACATTTTCCATGTCTTTTGTCACCAGGAACCTTGCCCCCTTTGAGAGCATATTCATATTTTTCTAGTCTTCCTTTAGCTCCTAGCTGCCTTTCATATTCCTTCCCAGTTTCAACACCAGTTGGGCTTTGACTTCCACTGTTCATTTTTATGTCTGACTTTTGTCAGGAACTCCTTGCTTAACAATGCAGGCTTCCTGACACCTTTGCTTGACTTCCTACCTATAGGCAAGGATTATTCTTGAACTCAGAGAAAGTACTCCTTGAAAATCACCAGCTCTCCTGGACCATCTTCTCTCCAAGACCATATGCTATGGCTCCCAAGCAAGTCCCTTAAAAAGCCAAAGTCTGTTCTCCTGAAGTCCAGGGTTGTGATCCTGCTATTTGCCTTGTTCCCTCCTCTCAGGATCCTGAACTCCACCATTTCATGTAGCCAAGGCTGCTCTGAGATTTCACATCCCCTTCCCAACCCCCTTGTTTTAGCTTACAGAACCTCCATGTTCAATTGTCACTTAGCATACTGTGTGTGTGTGTGTATTCTGTGATGATATTAAGGAAACAAAACCAGAAATACAAGAAAGGTTCTTTATCTCATTTTTAAGTTGAAACTACATAGCCTCCAGAAGTGAAACTACAGGAAAAGATATGATCACTAATTTTGTAATGTGTGCTTCTAATCAAGAATTTCACCACCACCCTTCAATTTAGTAACCTATGACATTTGGCTAAGATTATATTTCAGTTAAAAGAAAACTCAGTTTATACATATTTGAGAAGATAACCTTCCTATATTGCATTGCAATATGATGACATTATTGCTCAAATGGCTCATCGAGTGCAGGTTTATTTTACTAAACCTACCATAAGGAACATGTTAAGTCTGCAGCAGGAGGCAGATTCACATGCAAGCAGTCTGATATTTAGTAACTGCAGTCATATCCAGACAATCTCTAATGTAACACAATTAATCTCCAGCCTGACTCCAATACTGTGTGCATTCAATGAACAAATACAGTGCATATTTGTGGGCTTCCTCTTAGTCATACCTTACAAACCAATCACCCAGTGAACATGTGGAGCCAGCATCTAAATTTCTCTTTAAAAATACTTCATTGGAGTATAAAATAAAACTAAAATTAGTTTGTAATTAATATGCAAGCAGGTTTTTCCACCTACAATGAATTTTCATCACATGGAGTTGAAGCATGGCATAAAAGAATACTTGAGCATTAGAAATTAGTAAAATATCATCCCTAGTCATTTGCATACTCCTATATTTCGTGAAAGGCTGGCTACAAGAAGCACAAATAACAAGTAGATGACAAAAAAAAAAAAACATGCAGAAGTCATAGTTCCAGAAACCCTTACTGTAATATGAATTTTAAAAGGTACATAACATATTTCCTTGACTTAATAAATCTGAATATCACTACAGTCATTTAATATTCAGCCCTGAAACTTCAAAAATTTACCTGTCTTGCAGAGATGGGCTGATATATTAAATTTACATTATGGAAACTGTTTAAAGTCCCCAAAATGTATAAAAACTAGATTCCTGATTAAACCTTTATTCTTGCTTCTATGTTCTGCAATAGTAGGTGTACCCAATCACTGTACTTCATCTCAGCTGACACCCAGACCTCAAGGTGACTTCAGGCAGAAGTGAAATAGACAGTTGTCTAGAGCACAAACTGATGAATATTTAAAATTCAAAGCCTTAAGTAAAATAAAGTGTCTCAGAAATGCAGCTGCAGTTTAGAAATGCAAAGTCCAGCCTGCACTGGCAGCAGCAATGTTATGTTATGTCACTACACTTGGGAACCTGTATTCAGCAGTGCTATTTTGAGGAGAGTGGAATGAAATATGAACAGAGACAGATACACCATTAAGGGGGGTCAGGATCACCCATTATTGGTGCTGCAATGCTTGTCTCAACCCCACAACCACTTAGAGAAGATTTTTTTCAACTGCTTCCACAACATGGAGTTCTACCACTACAAGGAACAAATAAATAAAACAACTTTTGTAGCCTTCATCTGTATGACAGAAATAATTCTGTTTATAACATTAGGAAGTATAGACAGTTCTGATATGTCCTGTAGATACTTCTTTTCATTGTTCTTTTCATTCTGAAAGCTTTCTTATCTATATAAGTTAGAAAATTATTATATATAGCTATTTTGTGTTCTACGTCAGATTAACCTACAGCAAACCACGTAGAGATGCAGTGTATAAGGTATACACAGAGCACACAGGCTGGTCTCAGACTGGTGGTTCACACAAGTTGGTAAATTCCTGCCAAACAGATGTCACAAAATTCATGACTTCTAATTTATAAATTAGAATTAATCATGAATTAAGCATTAAAATTGCAGATAGCTTTAAATACCTGGGCTTCTTGGAGATACTACTGCTGATATGTGAGACACCACAGGTGGCTGAATCATTGAATGATCAAAATCAAGCCTCCAACTTCTCTTTTGCTCCTTTTTGCCTCTCCAATATATCAGCATATCTAGAAATGGAAATAAGAATCAAAATGATAGGACTACAAGAAATTCCAAAGTTTAGCCTAGCTTTTTATTCTCTGCAAGTAAAAGTCACGCGAGAACACAGTTCAGGAAGGACTGGTCTATTTTGTCTCAGGTGGGCATCAAAAAAAGGTAGGCAGTCGGTGGATATTTTTTGATGGTACTTCATTTTAGTCTTTTACATTAATATCAACGACTATGGATACCAAAGATGACAGAAATAGTATGTTTAAAGAATAACAATGGAAAGGACAATCAGTATGAAAATTGTATTCTCCTACTCTAACATTTCACTAAATACTTCCAAGTAAAAGCAGACTATGAAAGCCATTTTAAAACAGGTCCTTCTCTGCCAGAACAAGCAAAACAAGCCTGAAACAACCTGTAACATGCTTTGCCAGAGTCAAAAATCACATCTGAACTTCAGATGATGATTTCTGTTTTAAAGTCTGCAATCCCTCATATACCTGAGTGAGCTCTAAGTGGGTGAAGTGAAATCTTCTGCTTCCATATATTTCAGTCAGGGTCATCTCTTATCCCTGCCAACCACAACTCCCTCTTTAAAGTTCATTAAGCTTTAATTAACTGGCATTCCAGAAAATGCCTAGGGTTTTCAAAGTATTCCCAGATCAGCCAGCAGCAGGCTAACCTGATATGGTCAAACAAAGTCTTCTGTAATATATTTCCACATACTGCATCACTATACCTCATTTTGGTTAACACTGATAAGCATAAAGATAGCCAAACACAAATCCAAGCACCTGCTGCCAGCCTTTCTGTTAATTAATACCTAGACCAAGAGTGAAACACATTTGACATTTTGACCCCTTGCTATTTAACTTCCATTCCCTCCCCCTTCAAAAAAAAGCATTAATAAATATTCTAAAGATTTCAATGAAAAGGGGAGGAACTGTAATGTTTTGTTATTCCATTTTATATCCTGCTGACTCCAGTCAGCTGATTGCTATTTTTTGATTGGCAGCTGATGGTCCCCTAGCAACAGGTTAATTGATTGCAGCTGTAAATCCATCTCGTTCAACTCTCTTCTCCTATTCCTCACATGTGAGTGCATACACACACGTCTGCCAGGTAAAAGACAGCAGATACAAATCTAAAGATCAAAGGAAAAATAGGGAGAGGGAGGTGATGGTGATTTAATCAAGAATGGTTTCAAATTTCAGAAAAAAAAAATAAAGAAAAGTTGGAATTAAAAATGAATTAAAAACTTATTTTAGCATACTTTTAGTCATGTTCTTTTAATGCTACTCTTTTAACGCAGGGATCAATAAGTCTTTTCATTCATTATCATACTAATTAAAATGGATTCATTCCAATTTCATATATAAAATTTTACCTACCTGGCAGAGTTGAAAACCATAATGAAAAAAAGAAACTTGCAGATAGAAGGCTGAATATTGTTCATAAAGTAGGTCCAAGGGCTACCATCCATGCATATATCAGTAATTTCTGCACTATTAACCAATTACTAAGTAAGAATTGGGAGGTTTTGTTCCATTTGTTTTAGAACTAGCTGTATTTTATATGTAATATCAAAGTGACATATTTTCAGTACCAAAATAGGAAATAGATGTGGAAAAAGGGCTCAGGTAGTTCTCCAGCCCCTAAACCCAGTGATGCAGGGTTGAAAACCCCTGCTGAACTCAAATTCATAAACTCTCTAGACACTGCAGTTTCTGACTTAAGCACTTGAAAGGCCTAGCAGAGCAAGCATCAGGTGGATGTTTATAAGTAAATTGTGAGACCTTAGGGTCTTATTAAAGAAGGACAGTGAGTGTAAATTTGAGAGCAAGGAATCACTAGAATTACTAGGGAAGTAGAAAGCAGCTCTGAAAAAGGAAAGCTTTGGGGATTGCTTCTCTTATTCTGGAAGCACTGAGCTTCTGCAGCAATAGAACTGGGAAATTTGTGATGTTCCTACCTAGAGAAAAAGGAGTGAATTGTCATTTTGCTAGTCTTGAATAGGTGAGATCAATACACGGCAATCTCCTACACGGTCATTTTTAATCTGAATATAGGGTACTATGCTCTCCCTTTCTCCTTCCAGTAGCAGAGATACCTTCTTTTCTCATGTTTTTATTGGAAACATGCAAACCCACACCTTCCACAAGAATGCCAGAGCCATCATGGTATCCTGGTTTCGGTTGAACCAGGAAGTCTTTATCTTTTCTGTTGAAGCTGTTCAAACTCTTCTAGTCTGCAGAAAAGCTCAGAGATTCCCTGAGCCAGCAAGAACAAGTGGGACTCTGTGCTTAAAGGGTTCTATAGAGATGAACAGAAACAGGAGGGGTGGGGTCTGTTTTCTTCCAGTTACTTCAATACTTTATTAAACATTTTTTTCATGTAAAATGTATAAACAGGCCTGGGAACATGGAAATTGGCTCTCCTCACTTATATCCATAGCTACCAGTCTCCAAGTCAGGCAGTGCATACTAAATGTCTGCTTACCTGATCATCCACATCACCAGTTATTATATTTCTTTCTGAAGCACTTAGCTATCTGTCGGAAACTTAGAAATTTTAACTCTGCAATGAAGAACCCATTTTGAAAATTTTGGTGTAGTGGGATCTAACATTTAAGTGCCTATTAGATCTGTCTTTAAAATATTAAGTTCTGAAATACTCCGAGCTGGAAGAAATTTGCAGCTTTGTAAAGTTAATTTGTAAAATTCATAGCAATGTTTTTAATTAACTGAAGCACTACTAGTCCAGGGCATTTGTTCTGAAAGCCAGTTCAGCTGTCACATGTGAAAAATACTTAACTTCAGATATTTTTCCACGTGTGAAAAATATATATAAAATGTGAACAAGACAGATTGATAATGCTAAGCATCTGAAGATCATTCAGTAATGTTTTCATTCTACTTTCAGGCACATTTGTATAAATCTGTCTCCTATTTGCAATGCCCTATCACATTCTTTCCCTACTGTAATTAACTAAATAGATAGCATTTTAAATAATGTCAGCGATATTCACTGGATGCGACATAAAAGTGACTTGGATGCTCGTTCTCTTCTCTTTTTTTTTGAAAAAAGTGTATTTCCTGTCGGAAGCTGCTAGCATGATCTCTGAAGTAAACCTTGGCAATGTGAATCACAAAGTTATTTTCAAACATTTATTTTAGAAGCTTGGCAGAGAAGAGCATACTAAAATCACATTGTAGCAAACAAATACATACCATGGATTAGAGATGTATGAAAATAGTAAATAAATGGTCAAGAATGTATTTGATGTACATTGCAAGTGTATAATTTGAGCATGAAAGACAAATTTAGGACATAGACACTATAGGAGTAACTAAAAAGGAACCTATATAGGTTGCCTAGCTTAATTTTAAATATATAAGATATATATGAGGGAGAAAGAATAGCCAGACATCACCTTCTATTTCACCCAGAAACATGGAATGTTTCTCTTTCACACGGTCCTTATTACAAAATATACATTCATTTGGTTCTAACACCAATGTTGCACACAAATCAACTCATTTTTATCACTGTCAATCATGTAAATTGAAAATGAAAACTCATTATATTGAAGATATAGAAAGACTTACTGACAGTTAGAGGTGGGCTTTCTAGAATATTAAGTGTTCTGTATCTTTTTCCCCAAAATTTGAGTCTTAGGTTAAATATTTATGTTCCATAGGTTGACATTTGGCAGTTTGAGACATATTTTCCCAAAAGTGTATTTGGCCTTGCAAGGAAATTTGGAGCAGAACGTTTATTGATAAGAATATTTCATACATGGAAAAAGGAGCTCCATGAATTTCTCTGAGGAAGGAACACTTTCTCCTCTGATACATATAGCACCTGAAGATGTTTCAGCTGACCAACTAGTCTAGTCCTAAGCATCAGGAGAGACATCAATGAGCATACACTACATCTGATAATTGTTTGTTCCAAAAATGGCCTCACAAGTGTCAAGAATAATAACCTCTACTGCTTTACAAGTGTCACATTTTTCACACACAGGAAAGAGAAATTTGTGTCTTCACACCCCCACCTCCACCCCCACTCCCTTAAGAGCTTCACACTGTCAACCTGTATTCAAGTTTGGGTATCCTGAAGTCCAAGAGCGTTTCAAGCTGTATAGCTGCATATCCATCTACCTTCTATTTTGTATCAGTGAATTTAATTTCTGTTTCCTAAATACATGATTGTACTTGTCACAATCAAATTTCATCTAGTTGATTCTGGACCATATATTGTTTAATCAATTTCTTTTTTTAATTTTAAGCCTTTCCTCCTTACAACACTTTCCCACGTGATGTCATCTACAGATTGTATGAGGGAAGTCTAGTCCATACGTTGGGTTTCTCATGAAAACATTACTATTAATGTATGTCAGGCTCAAGACAAAATCCTTAGGGTTGCACCTTCAAACATGCTTCAGTGCTGAAGGATATTTAAAGGAAGGAAAACAGGGGCATCCTTCTTCCTAGTAAGTACCCTAATCACTGTGTTATTTTGCTAGTCATGAACCATTACATATTCTGTCTCGCTAGTGCAATAAATCTTGTAACTATTTCATGCAAAGCATAAAATTGCCAACTGAAGAAATTAAGCATTGAGCCACATAGAGATAGCCTCTATTGACCAAAGTTTTAGAGAATTAATCTATTTCGTAGCAGAAATTGTTAATTCCTGCTGATTTGGAATGCTTGCAAACCTGCCATATAACTATTTCAATACTTTTAAACCAAGCTGCTGTTGGAACTTTCACTGATGCAATGATATTTGCCTGATTATTGTCATCTTCTGTTTCCATTTTTGTTAGAACTTTAAGCCAAATGGTCCATCTGGCATTCTCTCTCACTTGTCATTTTATAAGGTATAAAAATAAAGTATATTTTAAAATTCTAAATCATCGGCTTTGCTTTCTCACATAAGAACTCAAAGGCTTTTAAAGAATATTTTATTAAAAAAAAAAAAAATCTCTAAGTCTGAGATCTGCATCTGTACTTTATTTCAGTATCTCACTGACTGCCTACTGATGAACAGGGAGCAGCTGCGTACGGGGCTAGAACATCAATGGATGTTTCACAAAATCATGTCTTGAAATTTTCAAATAGTACAGGGGATTTAGCCCCATGTCTTCCATAGGAATGAACATGCGTATTGTGTGTAGGAGAGAAAGAGATTCAGAAACAGACAAAATGCTTAAGTCTTTCTTTATATGGTCTTCTGTTTGCATTCTGCATGTTTAAAAAAAAAAAAAGATAATAACTGCAGAATGTGTTCAACAGACTGGCGAACACCTCTATGAGCACAATCAACATGAGCTGAGAGGGACTCACTTTACTTCATGAATACATTTATATTATGTCATGTGAAATCACTGAGCAGCTGTTAGAGAAAAAAGAAAACATGATCCGTATTCTTGCAGAGGGACTTATTGAGGACCAATCATCAAATACACATGGCAAATAGAAATGGCAGTCTGAAAAGGTGATAAGCAATCAAGCACAGACAAAAGTGAGACACTGTGACCTTACATTCAGCATGAGTAGTAAATTAACATATCTGTGCAGTGTACTAGGAAATTAAGAGGACAATGAGGACAAAGTAGATTTAAGTCCAGCCATGGGCTGCACAAATCTGAAATATCTAATCTAGTCTAATTACAGTCTATTTTACATCCCACATCCCAAACCTTGACCACCTAATCTTTTCACCAGCAACAAGCAGCTCACAGCTAGGTTTACAGACATGACCTGTATGATTAAGCAAGGCATATTTTGTGTTTATGGGACATGGCCTAGTCATGAAGCAGGGTAATGTAAAGACAGACAAGTGACTCAGAAAATGGGCTCAACTAACTTGTCTTTGTCCACCATGCAGCCTTCATTTTTTTTCTCAGAATTCACTCCCTTCTGACCTGTAAGAGATTTCTGTTAGGCATGTGAAAGTCCAAAATGCAAAACAGAATGTTATTCAGATAAACTGATTTCTGTGCTCCAGGCGTGCTCCTCTGCTGGGAGGACAAACTAGAAGCAGTCTGTTACATGTGTGCTGTATCTGAGAGGGCTCTCAGAAACATGTTGTTAAAACTCTGCCACCAATTAAAAGACTTTTGAGGTGATCTTCCTTGTTTCAAAGGAAGTTTAGCACCTCCCAAAATTATATTAATTCATCCCAGACAGATAGATGTTATCAGTAGGGCTCATAAAATCACATTTGAAGAGCAAGCTTTTTGCCTTTGCATCTAGCACATTGCCCCAGGTATTAACTAAAGAAAATAGAACAATCCATGTAGATATTTCCTTCAGAGGTCTCTATCTACTTTAGCTACAGAGGTCTTTATCTAGCGGTTTAAATAGCATGCTGGTCTGTGTTAGACTACTCTGGTCTGTGTTAGACTACTAGTATATGTGATATGTATTTCAAGAACTGAAAATTAGTATTTGCTACAGGCAAACTCTATAATTTTGCTTGCCCAATAGTGTTACTTTATTCCTTAGAGGAGGTCAGGGAAGAAACTTCTTTTGAAAAGGGAATATTAAATTAGTATATTCTGTAGTCCTTCACCCGTTCCCCTGGAAATACATACACAAGGCTTATCCAGGACACATTTTTAATTCAGTAAGAATTTTTTTACTGAGGAAAGGACATTAAGATTATCTGCAGTCTTTAGGTGAATACAAAGAAATCTTGAAATCATACAGCTGTAAATTCCATCAAAATCTTATAAAAATATATATGTGATGGTAACATTTATTATTGTCAGCATTGTTCAGCAATATGTTATACAATTATAACAATTTACGAGCAGAAAGACTATTATGTATTTCCAGGCATAGATAATTGCAGATTTCCATAAATACATTGTCTATAAAGGGAAATAATACAGAGGGCATTTCTCTAGATTTCTGTACGTTCTAGACAGGTCCACACATGAACTGGCTGAGCAGTGCTGCAGATTATGCAAATGTAAAGTGTGCCTGACAGGCTTAGGATGTTTCACACTCATGGCACATATGCTACATTATACATTCTTACATATTTGTCTGGGAACACTTAAACTGGTGGGAACACTAACCCCCTCTCTGCCAAAATGATATTAAGAGTCAGCAACAAGTTACCTAATTTGTGGTTTATTAAGAAAGTCTTATAAGCCTATTTAGATAATTTAAAGACTTCATGCTGTGCATATTAAACCAAGGTAAAAAGTGAGTAGGAGGTCAAAAAAGGTAATGGAAAGGAAATGCTCCTGCAATGATGACAGCTTGTCAGTCTTTGGTCAGATATCAGCACAGCCTAATCAAGACAATTCCATTTACTTTAGTGGACCTACACCTACACCAGTTCATACAAGTGAACTTCTGTCCTCATGTTACCATTTTTGACTGGTAAAAATTTGTGTCTACATCTCTTTTGTTTGTCCATAATAGTTTTGGGGTTTTTTTTTCATGCATTCTTAAGAATAAGGAACAATTGCACAGCAGCCTTGATGCTTCTGCTCAGGATGCAGGTGCCTAATTTAATGTGCGCTAACAGGTAATATTTGCTCACATTTGCACGGAGTGCAAAGGAAAAGAAAAAGCTAGAGATTATGCAAGGTTTTACATGATTAAAGCCCTAGATAGGAATACTCCACTGTAGCAACAACCAGAGACCTCCCAAACACTTTCTTCTGCAGTTTACAATAAATATACAAGTTGCAAATATTACAGCTTCTCTCTAGAACTGACAGCTATAGCCATAAGATACCCATTGCTTTTGTTTCCTCTTGTATGCTTCTAATTATATTTGAGTTTACACTATAATGAAATATATTTGGCTAGGAGCAGATTTCATCCACCCACCCATCCCTCGTTAGTACACAGTGCATGCAGTTCATACAATTCAAGGTTTTCCACAAAAAGCCATGAACAAATTATGAAAATTATGCTGATGCCAAATGTAGGAGTATTACTGGTACTTGCTTTCATTCTCAAGTCACACTATAGAAATAGGATTTAATACTTTTAATAGCAGTATCATTTTAGTGGTAATGGTCAACAAATAGAAATCAGACAAAGTTTACAGAGGGAGGAAGTTTCTTCTACTAGGTTAACTATGTCAACTGGAGAAACAAAATCAAATCAACTTTTGAGCATGCCAGCTCTTCTTCTGGTCTGTTTAAAACATAGTACATTTCAAGCATACTTCTTCAGAATCTCATTAACTGTTGGGACAAGCAAGCAGCCTCATTCTCACAGGGGCTATAAATTAGTCCTCATATTTCATGGAAATCTTGGAGTGAGAACTGAATACCAGAATTTCTACTTTCCATTAGTGAACTACTACAGAAAGATAAAAAAATGGAGAGGAAAAGAATTTAATCCATTTTTCCTATGCTTTAATTTTGTGCTCTCACCACTTGCCATGCTTCACTGTTTTAATAAAAGGGCATACAGAAGTACCACTATACGCACATACACCCCTACAGACATTTTCACCATTTATTGTGACCGTGCACATTTCTTTTGAACTAAATGATAAGGAGGGTGTCCCTTGCCTTCACAACATAAGGGATATAATGAAAGAGCTTTTAGGATAATGAACTATCCTGTACCAGAAAAATGGTTCATTCTTTTAGATGCATTACCTTCCACACCAGTATCTAATGAGCAAAATTGTTCAAGTGGATGGAAGCCAAATTGCTTAGATAAGAGGTTTTTTTGTGTATACCTGGCAAACAAATACTCTGTTATGGATTTTTAATCACTCTGTGATCATATGACTAAAATGCATCCCTGGAATAGTATTCTAGCGATGCATTATAGTTTAAGTGTTCCATCCAAAATGGTGTGTGAATGGCTTATGAACCCTTTTTTTTCCCCAGTAGTAAATTCCTCTTTATCTGATTGGAAATAAATAGATAGCATAGAGCTCTCAATAACTGATTTGATTTCTAAGCTATTTATCGTATAAACTGTAATAAATTATTGCTTGTGACAGAAAGTGCATCATGTATCACCTGTGAATCTGCTTGAAAATGCAAATGCACCATTACTTCAGACATGTTCTCTTTGCAAATCAAACACTGAACCACAAAGTTAGTAAATTTTTTCAGAGCTAATTATCTCAGAAGCTGCCTGAAATTTAGTAGCTTGAAGTGATAGTAACCAAACAATATAGATCTGGATTAAAAAATACAAAATCATATACAATTATTTTGTTCAGAGAGAAAACCTGGTATTTTAAATTGAAATTTAAAAGTTCCATTTCAGCATTTACAAAATTAACAACTTGGATGTTTCTTAGTTGTTCAGAAATGTTCAACAAAGTCTGCATGCAAAGTGTTCAGCACCATCTGAAATATGCCATACATTACAAAGATCCAGTCTGCTATTTTGAATGTAGTCTTTGGCTTGACCTAGAGTTCCCACTAAAACATCAGTGTCACTATCAATAATATCAAATTGTCCTTTATTGAGTTCCCACATAAAAACATACCACTGAAAGTTTCTTTCCGAAATCCCTGAAAGGCTATAGCTACCTGAACTGTCATCTCCCTTGTTGGAAAAGGAGCAGTATGTTTGGTATATGACCTCTACTCCCAAACTGCATGCTGCTGAAGTTTTCTCAGTTGGTGCAAGAACCAAAGCCAGTTTTTCCCAGTTCCCACCTGAGCTTAAGCAATTAAGTCTTTGCTGTTACATATGAGATAGAAAGTCCAGAAGAAAAATTATCTGAAACATAAACAGCAAGTGAATAAACATATGAAGCAATGCTTCCAGGATAAATAAACTTCAACTTAGTTTCAAAACTAAATTATAACCTTTCATTTATAACTTTCTTAGCTCACACTTTTTTCCTCAAGTGTTCTTGCTTGGCAAGCAGCCAAATCATTTACATGAATCTGATGGATCTGAGTAGTATTTTAAAGATGTTTGTATCTCGCAGACCAGACACTTATTGCTATGAACCAATGTTTTCCATTTGGCTATTAATACCTAAAACTAGTTCTCTGTGCATATCTCACATTGCAGTTTTTCCCCAAGAAAATCTGACAATATAGAAGTCTAAAACTGTAAGTGACATCCAAATTGTATAAATTGATCATGGAAGTTCTAAGTATCTTCAGAAAGTTAAAAAAAAAAAAAGTGAAAGATTATTGAATAATCATGCTAGCTATTTTACACCTGTTAATAACACTTCTGCTTAGAAAGGAATCTGAGTTGGTTTTGGTTTGCGGGGGGGGGGGGGGGGGGCGTGTCCATTTCCTTTTCCCAAGGGAAAATATCAATTTTTGTTCAAAAAAAAGAACTCACACTTGAAAATTTTCTATTAAAAACTACATGTAAAACAAAAATATGTCCTTTTAAAGTTTCCAACTAAAACTCAGAACACTTCAAGAAAATTGGAAAATTTCTGATAAGATTTCTTTTCTGTGATAAAATTTAATCACAGACCTATTGTTCTGGCAACATGTTTTCTCAAACAGTATAAGCTATAATTTAGCTATTTTTACTTCATTGAAAGATTTTGTGACTTCAGCTAGGGCATTAATAAAAATGGCATCTGCTTATGAATGCCACAAGACAATCCTATAGTACTTGCCGCTACACATTCTGAAAATAAACACACTGAAAACCACACTGAATGAAATGGGTTGATTGAAGTCTTTCATTTTTTTAAAGTGCAACTACACCTGGAAGGCAGTAGTAGTCTTCTGACTACTGGCAGGAGAATTTCAAGGCTTTGCTTGTTACCTAATAACATTTCTAGAATTCTGAAGCTGCATAATAATTCCTATTGCTACTTGTTAAAGTAATTATATTAAATTTCAACCTCACTTTTCTCAGGATTGATATTTTTAAAATATGGATGACTTAACGCTTGTTTCAAGTAGCTCTTGTCTCAGTTGCTCTAAAGCAGGAGTCACTTCTCTTTCGTTATTATTTCAAAAGTTTTCTCATCCCCCAGCACATTCTCTGAACTTATCTTTAGATATGGTAACTCAGAGCAGTGACAGACACTTCCACAACTATCCAATGACAGTAGATACAAGGCTTGTATACATATGAGACTGAAAAGATTAAGCTGCTTTGAAATAAGGCTACTTGTTCCTCATGAGTGCCTCCAGACTTGAATGCAATTTAGTTTGTATGTATTGACTTCACACCTTGACAGTGCGTGCAGACCTGATCTCAAACAGGAATAACCATAAACTCTTAAACTACCAGTTCTGAGAACAGTGGCACTTTATGAAGCCCTTTTCCCAAAGGATTTGGGTCTCAGTGGTGCTCCTCTGTGGATTTTTTGATACCTGATAACAGAGGAATTTACCCCATTGCATTCACATCCTTACAAAAACATTGTTAAGCACCTTTTTCTATTTAGCCACTCATTCTCACAAAACATATAGAAACTCACTCTCTTTTCAGGTACTTGATGTATTTGTCTGAAACTGTGCATAAGGCTAAAATCTTTATTAAGGATAAGATGCAGACACAAGCCTACACTTGTATATACAGAGAAAACACAGCCTGTTAGTTTTCGTCCTTAACAAAGCAGGCTGAAAATGAGAGGAACTTCTCAATACTGTATAATGGACTAACACAAGAGCCCTTTCTCTTCACTGTTAGACTCACTGTACAACCAGCCTCTTTTCTTATTTCATTTACATCTCTTTAAAATTGACAAAATATGTCCTTCGTCCTACTCTTGGTATGTACCAAGTATTTAGTTCATAAGCTTTTCAGGGCAGGGATTATTTTTTGGTTTCAACAACTGCAATGTAAATCATTAGTATCTATAAGAAAACTTTGCATACCATAATCCTCTAAAATAAGAAACTAAACCTTCTACACTTATTAGAGTACTTGACTGTAAACAAAAAACAAATCAACACAAGCAAACAAGGAAAATAACACACTGGGATGAGGATGATACATGTGCAGAAATGGATCTGGAACAAGTAATTACATCTAGAGCTTCAAAACTCATTAATATGTGGGCAAGCATTTGACTTTTTTACGTCCCCAGCCCCCAAATGGGAAGAAATAATGAAGAGAAGACATGGATTTTAGTTGAAATTAGCTATGCATCTGTTTCTACAGAGTAAGAGTCTAACAATTCTGGAAAAGATCAGAAACATAGAGAAAAAAGATGCAGTAGTTAAAGACCTTCTATTTTTGTGCTGCATAGATTGGGTTTTTAGACTGCATAGAGGGGTTTCACTGCAGAGTTTTCTATCAGATCATATCTGGGTAAGATGCAAGAACTGAACTTAATCAGTATGGAAGAGGGGAAAATGTTGTAAATGTAGGCTTTAAAGACCACTTAAAAATGAAAAGGTGAATTTATTATTATGTCGCAAACCCTCATCATGTTCACGCAAGTAAATCTGTTTTAGCTTTGATACCAGCAAATTTCTCTAAGGTTTGACACAATGCAAGATGGGTTATGCAAAGACTGTGTGGGAACAGTAGCTATTATCAGCTTTAGAAGCCGTAACTCTTATGGATTAAACAAGGTGATAACCAATAACATTAAATTGAGATTCTCACATTTACAAAATGGCAGGAATTAGGTAAATTGAGGGGGTTTAATGTTCTTACAGAACTTAAACTTACAGAGAGAGGGTGGTATCCTAGGGAGCGAGTACCTCCCAGAGATGCAGAGTGTGTGTTTTCTGTGCTGATTCACAAATGCATACTAGGTTTGAGACAGGTTACAAATTTTTGATTCAGCAGTTATTGAAGATCAGAAACTAAGTCTGCTAGAAGCACAATTTCTATAGACTGTTTGTTTCCAGGCTGGGTAATACATCATTTTGGAAGGACTGAAATGCTTCCCTTTTTTCCACAAGTTCTGAATAGAGGGTGACAATGCATTATATATCCTGACAACCCTATAGGCTGCATCTAAATGACAAGACATTTTCACTCTGCCTTGCTCCCTGAAATACTATCCCCCTAGGCTTAAAGACAGAGGTTTATTGGTATAGAGTATCACAATTTAGACAGAGTCTCATTTCATCCCGCTTCTCAAGAAATTCTTTCAAACCAACTTCACAACAGCACTAATGTAAATCTTTTAAATAAAAACAGTCAAAAAGTGGTGGGTTTGTTGGAATATGAGCATCTGATATCATCTGAAACAGTGTTTCTTAACTGTTTTGTTTTCCAGATAGCTAAAATTTAGGTGTACCCAAAAAGCTGAAAGCCACTAATCTGTATATTGTCCCTATGGTTAAGTAAAAATGATTCTGAGAAAAATTGCTTATACTTCTATCGGTGTATTACTCTAGTTAATACAGTTAATAGTGGGACTGAAATGTTCTGTTACTTATACAGTGATAGAGTCTGCTTTTGTTGTCCTCTGTGGGCTTGGATCATTAAAGTAATGACTGCAATTAATTTTCACCCAGAAGGGAAATATTTTTGTCAGTGCTGTGCTTCAAGTCCAGCTTTTACAGGCTCAGTGGGTGCAGCCTGCATATTAGACAAAGTTAGCCATAGAGGGCATGCTCTTAGCTCTATTGCTTCTTCTGTGCCAAGTGTTATTGACATAATGTCTATCAAAAAAATTTAAAATTCCTGAAGAATTAAATAACGACAGTATAGGAGACTACCTTGAACTCCCTGCTCCCTCCTTCCAGTATTTCATGATACTCCATGTCAATCAAGTTCAGAGCTGGGTTAGTGGTGCCATATATTACCAACTCTAAAAAGAGGGTCAAGGCAAACTGCTGTTTTGACTCTCGCAGCTGGGAGCAACACTTTTAATAGGCATGTACATCTGCTGCACATAGAATGAAAATATCCTTGGCTAGTTGCATTCATGCCCATCTGTTGGGATGGCATGCTGCCTGCTCACAGGTCGGTCATATCATTGCCACATGGCACAAATGCCAGAATAGGGACAGCTTATTTGGCCAGGCTGCTTCTCAGTAAAAGTGAACAGATCTTCTGCAGGACATTTTTACAAATGCTAGCAGTACCGCTTTGATAACAAGTGCTATTCAAAACTTGGTTGCTGCTCAATACATTTTCATATTGTAGCATCCAACCAATAGATATTTCCACAAGTTCTTTCACATACGTAACAGTCAGTCTTTTGGTGAAGATCAGCCTAACTGAACTATACTATGAGACATCTGCACTCTCCTTTTACCACAAAATACTTGTAAAAACAGCAAATATTTCATATGGTCATTCCATATCATTAACCTCTCACTAGTAGTGGAGATATTAAGCTGAACCTTCCAATCTGAAGCTCATTTACTGCCTTCTCAGACTCTGAAGAGATCTCTATCTTGAAATTTACCAAAATAACAGCTTTCCTTTCTGAATAGCAGAAAGAGCTATTTTGCTACATTTCTCAAAATAGCAATATTTCTTTTTGATCTCCTATTATTGAGAAATGATTAATTTTTCGGAGCATAAACACAGATGATCTTATTTTGTTGACTTCATTTGAATCAATAGTCAGATGAATGAAAAGATCCTTTCCCAACAAGTTTGTGGCTCCTCTCATAGCGTCACTTTCAAATTAAGTAAAGCAACATCAAATTTCCCATTTCCAGGAAATTATTTATGGAATAGATTATTTTGTCTACTAGTAAGCTAGCTTATGTGTCCGGAGCACATATCTTTTTTATAGTTTAAGTTCTTTCTGATACTTCCTGGTCCAGAGTGTGTGTACAAGCATATGGCTTCTACTAAAGATGAGGTATGTATCAGTAATAGTTGAAAATAGCAAAAGTGAATGATTTACAAAGATAGGAATCTTTTTATTGAGTTTTGGTACAAAGCAACACGAATAAGGTCAAAATCGTCACTTAAACTTGAAAAATATATTGCTTAAAACAAACTCATAAATACAGAATTTCTCAGGACCATTATGTCATTATTCATCATAACAAGTATAAGGAAATATACCTAGGACTAAGAAATACTGCAGTGCCCCTTGGAATAATGTAAAGGTAAGCTACTGTATTATTTTTATTAGTATTCTGTGCATTTTTATATTACTTCTTTATCATTATGTTTTGTTTTATAAACCTCATCTATTAAAAAAAAAAATTAAAAGACAACCTATTTAAAGCCAGCACCAGAAAGCATAAATCTGCATTATTAGAGTCCTAAATATACAAATAACTAATCACATAGGATCCCAAACAGTGCAGCGGGAATTAGGTGAAGAAACCAAAATGGGAAAATCTTGCTTGAATTTAGAGGAAAACAGGAGGTTAAAAAGAACCCTGTATAGAGCTTTGTGATATCAGAAGTTTGGGGTGAGGCACAAAGTTTGGCTTCCTCCCCTATTATCACTGGCTGATGAGTGGCTCATACTCCTGTCACATACTATGGTTATGCTGTGAAGCATCTCCATGAAGGTTAGTCTGTGAAGCATCTCCAACAGGTTGAGGGAGGTGATTCTCCCCCTCTACTCTGCTCTTATAAGACCCCACCTGGAGTACTGTGTCCAGTTCTGGGGTCCCCAGTGCAAGATAGACATGGACCTGTTAGAACAGGTCCAGAGGAGGACCACAAAAATGATCAAAGGGCTGCAACACCTCTCCTATGAAGAAAGGCTGACAGTTGGGGTTGTTCAGCCTGGAGAAGAGAAGGCTCCAGGGAAACCTTACTGCAGACTTTCAAAATATAAAGGTGTCTTATAAGAAAGAAGGAGAGAGACTTTTTACCAAGGCTGTAGTGACAGGACAAGGGGCAATGGTTTTAAACTGAAAGAGAGTAGATTTAGGTTAGATATAAGGAAGATGGTTTTTACAATGAGGGTTCTGAGACACTGGGACAGGTTGCCCAGAGAAGCTGTGGATGCCCCATCACTGGAAGTGTTCAAGGTCAGGCTGGATGGAGATTTCACCTGATCTAGTGAAAGATGTCCCTACCCATAGCAGGGAGGGTTGGACTAGATAGATGATCTTTAAAGGTCCCTTCCAACCCAAACTATTCTATGATTCTATGACTCTATGATTCTATGATTCTATGAATATTGGGTCTGTGTCCTTTGATTCTATGTTTTATTTTAATAATCACAGTATGTATCAGTGAGTACTTTAAAATACGTTAAATATATTTTTAGAATTCAGATCTTATTTTTTAAACTCACGTATCACTTACTAATAAGCAAAACCAATAGGTTAAACAGGGCAAACTTAGCTAAAGTTACTCAAATACTTACCTTTGTAAACCCACAGATTTGAACTGGCAGTATCTGCAGTGTTATCTATTCAATTTCTTCTGAAAATGAACAGTCATTAGCAAAAGTATTTGTACAAAATGAGAATACTAAGAGTATTGTGGTAAATGTTCAGAAAAGAACTGAATACCTTAGGTCCCCATCTTGATAATGAAATGTTCAGATACACAATCAAAAGTGAAGTGCAATATTATGTGAGCAAACTCTATAATGCAAACTCAGAGTCATATTTAGTTTATAGTGTACAGTAACCCATCGATATGCTGAAATCTCACTGGAATTTTTTGACTGAAGCTGCTTCTTGATGGAACAATAGTTTGGTTTGGGGTTTGTTTTTTCAGAATAACTGCTTTCTTTCTGTTTAAAAATTGATAGAAATTATAACATGTAAACCCCCTTCTCAAGAAAGACATTGAAAGTTGAATCTGAATCCAGAACAGTGTTAACAGAGGTATTATACTGTATTTTAAATATCTAATCAAACCCAGTTGTCTGTTGGTTCAAGACCTGTATGTCCAGTTCCCCAACAGTGTAGAAGTTACTAGTACATCATAGGAACCTAGGTAAAGTATCATGGCTTATTTGCAAACACACTTACCTCTACCAGTGGGCAGATGAGAAGCAATTAGGAACTCTTCCTAATTGCAGGAAATTTTAATATGGCAAGAAATGCAACTTCTCAGATGAGTAGGATGAGTTAAATAGGAATTATTCTAAAACACACACTTAGCAGAATTCTGTAGTTTAATATTTTATTGTAAGAAGAATTGAATTGTTAAGATTTGATTTGAAGGACTTATTTATCACTTTCATTAATAGCAAATAAGTTTATAGGGGATCCTATGAAGGGACTTTGAAGTTTTTTCAGAGCAAATTATGAAAGATAAAACATAAAGTCTTCCAGTAATTAAAAATAAAATTAATGACATAACTGATACCAGTGCATATGAAAACTGAGCAAAATATGTTTTCATAATATTGAAGTGATAGAAATGTAATGACAGTAAATTAATTTAAAAGCTTACTTCTGCGTTGTTCAATTCATCTAATAGGAAAGATATTTCTTCAAGCATCTGTGTTAACCAAGAGATAGTAATAACAGCTTGTAAGTAACATGCACAAAGCTAGTGAACAGATTTGGATATCACAAGTAGATGCCTCTAAGGTGGTACTGGAAAAAGTTTGCTTGAAAATCAAGAAACCATCAAAGCATGCCAGCTGTAGAAAATTAAAATGCACTCAATGAGCTTTACTAATGCTTTCATTCTTGACCATTTTTTACAGTGAAAGTAACATAGTTATGCGGGTTTTCAAAAACACCTGTATAATTTTAAATCCACTAAAGGCCAAGAGAATTTGTGTTCCTAATGTTCATAAACCACAAAACCAAGATTTTGTGCAAGTATAGTTATTTTAGTAAAGAGTGAATTTTTTTTTGCCAAAAACCACACAGCACAGATGCAACTATATTTCTATTAAGGTTGCCTAAGTCCACGTAATTTTGATTCTTTGTCCACATACATGTTAGAGAAAGCCTATCAGTATTCACATATAAAGTGTATGACCAGTATAGAATATAACAAAATGCTCACCTATGAATTATCATGGATAAGGTAGTATGACTTTCCAAGTGGATGTTATACTCAACAGTTTCACCTGTAGTGAGATACAATAAACTAAGGATGGTTCATCTGTCTTTGCTATCCATTTCTTACTTGGTAAAGAAATAGTCTCCTCAAAGAATCAAAATCCCAGACACCTTTATTCTACTTGCTGGGTAAAATGTACTCTTCTTGTTAGCAAGGCGGCCTCCAGTGATTTCAGTGAGCCATGCTCACTTAGGTCTACGCTGAATTATCTCTGAACACCCTTTCTATAATATAGACTGAAAATAAAGCAAGATTGAAGTTAGAAAAGCATGAGCTGGTACTTCCAGTGAAATTAAGGATTAAAACCAATTTAATTGGGAAGAAAACAGTAGTGATAAAAGGAGGTTCAAAGTGTGACCAAGGAAAACAAATTCAGCTACAGGATGAGACACCAGATCAGAAATGGTCAGTGAAAATTGCCTATGGGTATCAGGGTTTATGGACTGCAAAATTTATCTCAGCCTGGAGTAGCACTCCAGTTTAGAGCACCATGACACATCACTAATATGCACAAATTAGCTGAAGAAAAGACAAAAGCAAATACTATTGTAAGGTAATGGAAGAAACTTACTTCTGAGAGGAGAATAAAAGAGATAAATTCATATAATTTTGTTAAGTGATTACTCAGGAAAAAAGGTAAAATACAGTACCTATATATTGTAGGTGGATATAAGCACAGAGGAATGAAAGGAATTATTTCAAGTGGCACAACAGAATGTAACTACCTAAAGAAGTAATAGCTAACATTAAGAAAAAGATAATTTTGGATATATATTAGAAAATACTTTCTGATCCATTAGACTCTTAACATATTCTTCTGAGGAAAGTACTGAAATCCTGGTTATTTAAGAAATTTAGCAATTAGACTGGAAGAAGTAACAGACAATATGCTGAGAGGAACCGTACAGCACCTGCAAGAAAATTGAAAAAAGTTCTATCAGGTCATCTAATTCACCTTAATTTCTATGAAAATTATTGTTTGCTCTTTTCCCTTAGTTTAAGTTTTGCTTATCCAGTCATGAAACCTCTTAAATCTCTGGACTCAAAAAATGTCTTTCATTCAGGCAGCAGTGCCTCAAAGCTATTCACACTAATTAGCCAAGGTCATTTAAATACATTTTGCATGAAGCACCTTAAACTCAGTGTGCCATTTTATATATTTATCAAATTACTAATCAATATGCTATACCACAGTTACTATTGGGCCTTGAGCTACACACAGAATGCTGCATGAATTCAAATTGTGCAAGCTGCTGTCTGCATAAATGAAATTAAAGTGTATGCAGTAATCATTATTCACAATACAAAAGAAATGAAGAAGTGGCCTAAATGCAGCACATACCACAAATCTGTATTTTAAGTAAATCTTAACTGTGTTGTTGGTTTCTCTCTTTTTTTCTTTAACAAACCTTGTAGTAAACTAGCTTCGATTTCACTTTCTCCAGCTTATTACCTCCACTGTATTGGTAAAGTAATTTATTCCATCCTCTGTGGAGAGCCTGGATCTCATTTGCCAGCATATTTATCTTTCCTGCCACTGCACTGTCATTCATCTGCAATCTCCACAGAATACCAGACCTGTGCAGACTTTCAATTAGGATTGATTCAACTAAATCCAGGCCACAGAATTGAGGCTGACAGAGTGACCCCCTGAGAATTTAATATGCTGAATCTAAAAAAACTGGAAAAGGGTAAAAACACAAAACAGAAAACAGCTCAAGTTTAACACCATAATTCATTAAGTCCTCTATACACTCAGTTTAATCTGGATCACAATAGGGGTTTTTTCAGACTCTTTGTATTGTGTGGGTAAACTGCTTTACAGTAGTTTTGATAACCACAGGAAAGAAATTACCATAAAAATCTCTACTCTTCCTTTGAGGTCTAATCAACTTAAACTCAGACAGCTTGTAATGAACAGAAAAATTATTTCCACAGAGGCTGAGCTACCTTAAGCTTCCTATTCTGTATATGTATACATTCAAAAATCAGTACAGTGTAGGTATCCCGGTAAAATAGCTCTTTTATTGGATACTTGCTTTGACAGACTTCCAGTGGTTTTCACTGTAATCATTGACAGACTTCATCTGCTTGTCAGTTAAATGTCCTGAAAGAATTTCTTAAATAATTTGTGGTTACTGGAATGGTTTTGTGGGTTTAAAGGCAGCTAAACTATATGTCGTGGTTTAAGGCCAGCCAGCAACTAAGCACCACGCAGCTGTTTGCTCATTCCCCCCTCCCAGTGGGATGGGGAGTAGAATCAGAAAAAGAAGTAAAACTTACAGGTTGAGATTAGAACAATTTAATAACTAAAGTAAAATAAAATTTAATACTAACAATGATAATAAAAAATATTATAATAATACCGATTGTAATAATAATTGTAATGAAAATTAATATGGTAAAATTTTTTAAAAAAAGAAAACCCAACAAAAAAACAAGTGATGCACAGTACAGTTGCTTACCACCCGCTAACTGATGCCTGAGCAGCAATCCACGCCTCCTACCCAACTGCCCTCGGTTTATATACTGAGCATGCCATTCTATGGTATGGAATATCCCTTTGGCCAGTTCGGGTCAGCTGTCCTGGCCATGCTCCCTCCCAGCTTCTTGTACACCAGCTTGCTGGCAGAGCATGGGAAACTGAAAAATCCTTAACTTAGCAACAACTAAAACATCAGTGCGTCATCAACATTATTCTCACACTAAATCCAAAACACACTGTACTGCAAGAAGAAAATTAACACTATCTCAGCCAAAACCAGGACAATATCCACCCCTTATTCTATACCATTTATGTCATGTCCAGATCCCACACTTCCCGATACATTTTCCAATTAATCACCACCACTTTTCCTGTCTTTTAATATATAAACACAGATATCATTCCTGCACTCTATGGGCCATCTCTGTCAAATGTCTGTTGAGTTCATTCAGTCCATGACTTTGGGCTCCATCTGTCATAACAGTCTGCCTGGGCAGGAGGGATGGTGCAAAGTCCACTCAGTTGGCAGAACACGATCAGGCTCTGGTGTGGTACAGCGGGTGGGTGACCCTGGGCACAGCAGGAGGATGGTGTGTAGTGTTGGATTGTTGAATGCTGAAGTCAGTCCCAGTTACATTGCCACTGTGCTTCACTCCTTTTTATCAGAGTTCATTCTTCATTAATCTAAGTGTTTCTTACTGTAATACCATTGATACAGCATATAACAATTGAAATAATTATGATATACAGTGGCAGGATTATATTGTAAACAACATCATACAGTTTAATCTATCAGCTATTCTCACCCAAAATCAAATCCCCCTGAGGCACACATCGAACTTCCCCACCCTTTGCATCACCCACCAAGTGCACCCAGGTCCTTGAGTAAAAGCAATCCCAAGGATGGGTTTGTCTTTGTCCGACGCAGGAATAAACCAGACTGTGTTCCCCGGCATATTTTTTATGTGCACTACAAGGACTTTATCCCCCTCTAAAGTATGTGGAATTTCTGATTGGCCAGGGACAGCTCAATCGACAGATCCCTAGTGTTAACTAACTAGGTGCTTTTTGCTAAATGTGTATCCCAATGTTTGAAGGTTCCACCCACCCTTGCTCTCAGTGTAGTCTTTAACAGTCCATTGCATCGCTCGATTTTCCTGGAGGCTGGTGCATGACAGGGGATGTGATATACCCACTCAATGCCATGCTCTTTGGCCCAGGTGTCTATGAGGTTGTTTAGGAAATGAGTCCTGTTGTCTGACTCAATTCTTTCTGGGGTGCCATGTCACCATAAGACTTGTTTTTCAAGGTCCAGGATAGTGTTCCAGGTGCTGGTATGGGACACAGGATATATTTCCAGCCATCCGGTGGTTGCTTCCACCATTGTAATCACATGGCGCTTGCCTTGGCAGGTTTGTGGGAGTGTGATGTAGCCAATCTGCCAGGCCTCCCCATATTTATACTCCAGCCATCGTCCTTCATACCACAGAGGTTTTAACCACTTGGCTTGCTTGGTTACAGCACATGATTCACACTCACAGATAACCTATGCAATAGTGTCCACGGTCAGGTCCACCCCTCAATCACAAGCCCATCTATATGTTGCATCTCTTCCCTGATGGCCTGAGGTTTCATGGGCCCACTGAGCTATAAATAATTCACCCTTACGTTGCCAATCCACATCTACCTGAGCCACTTTAACCTTAGCAGCCTGAGCCACCTGCTTGTTGTTTTGACATTCTTCAGTGGTCCAACTCTTGGGTACATGAGCATCTACGTGACGTACTTTTACAATCAGATTCTCTAGCCAGGATGCAACATTTTGCCACAATGGGGCAGCCCAGATGGGTTTGCCTCTGCACTGCCAGTTACTCTGCTTCCATTGCTGTAACCACCCCCACAGGGCATTTGCCACCATCCATGAGTCAGTACAGAGATAAAGTATTGGCCACTTTTCTCCATCAGCAATGTCTAAAGCCAGCTGGATGACCCTCACCTCTGCAAACTGACTTGATTCACCTTCTCCTTCAGCAGTTTCCGCAACTTGTCATTTAGGACTCCATATAGCAACCTTCCACCTCCGATGCTTTCCTACAATGTGACAGGACCCATCAGTGAACAGGGCATATTGCTTCTCATTTTCTGACAGTTTATTAGACAGTGGGGCCTCTTCAGCACGTGTTACCTCCTCCTCTGGCAACATTCTGAAATCTTTGCCTTCTGGCCAGTCCGTGATCACTTCTAGAATTCCTAGGTGACTGGGGTTTTCCTATTCAAGCCTGTTGTGTGATCAGTGTGATCCATGAAGCATCAGTTGCATGATGTGTAGAAGGGACCTTCCCTTTGAACATCCAGCCCAGCACCAGCAGTCGGAGTGTCAAGCGGAGCTGTGTTTCAGCACCAACCACTTCTGAGGCATCTTGAACTCCTTCATATGCTGCCAATATCTCTTTTTCAGTTGGAGTATAGCAGGCCTCAGATCTTCTGTATCCCCAACTCCAAAACCACAGGGGCTGACTTTGGGTCTCCCCTGGTGCTTTCTGCCAGAGGTTCCACGTAAGGCCATTCTTCCCTGCTGCAGTATAAAGCACATTTTTTACATCTTGTTTTACATCTGCCCAGACTGGCCCAAGGGCTACCGCATGAACTATCTCCCATTTAATTTGTTCAAAGGCTTGTTGTTGTGCAGGGCCCCATTTAAAATTTCTTCTTCCAAGTCACTTGATAGAGAAGGCTTACAATCAGACTGTAATTTGGAACATGCATTCTCCAAACACCCACAGTGTCTAACAAAGCTTGCGTTTCCTTTTTGCTAGTTGGTGGAGACATAGCTGTTATTTTGCCGATCACATCCATTGGGATCTGATGATGTCCATCGTGCCATTTTATTCCTAAAAACTGGATCTGCTGTGCAGGTCCCTTGACCTATCTTTATTTTATGGCAAAACCAGCTTTCAGAAGGATTTGGACTATTTTCTTCCCTTTCTCAAAAATCTCTTCCGCTGTGTTGCCCCACACAATGATGTCATCAACGTACTGCAGGTGTTCCAGAGCCTCACCCTTTTCCAGTACAGTCTGGATTAGTCCATGGCAAATCTTGGGCTGTGCTTCCACCCCATGGCAGTTGATTCCAAGTGTACTGGATGCCCCTCCTAGTGAAAGCAAACTGTGGCCGGCATTCTGCTGCCAAAGGGATCATATTGAAGTTCTAGCACATCTACCATGACAGCACTCAGCAGCAGAGGGACTTCATTCAGGCCACGATAGTCTACTGTTAGTCTCCACTCTCCATTAGATTTTCACACTGGCCATGTGGGGCTGTTCAAAGGTGAGCGAGTCTTACTGATCATCCCTTGGCTCTCCAGTTGACAAATCAGTGTGTGGATGGGAATCAAGGAGTCTCAGTTGGTGCAATACTGCTGCTGGTGCACCATTGTGATAGCAATTGGCACTCATTGTTCTTCGACCCTCAGCAACCCCACAACAGAAGGGTCCTCTGACAGACCAGGCAAGGTGGACAACTGTTCAACTTCCTCCATCTCCATGGCAGCTATACCAAAGGCCCACCAGTACCCTTTTGGGTCCTTGAAATACCCTCTCCTGAGATAATCTATTCCAAGGATGCACAGAGCCTCTGGGCCAGTCACAATGGGGTGCTTTTGCCACTCATTCCCAGTTAGGCTTATTTCAGCCTCCAATATAGGTAGCTGTTGGGATCCCCCCGTCACACCAGAAATACAAATGGATTTTACCCCTTTATAGCTTGATGGCATTAGGGTATGCTGTGGACTGGTCTGCTAGAGCCTTATACTAGTCTGGGTCTGATGTGCCAGGCCATCGAATCCACACAGTCCAGTAGAACAGTAACCTGAGAGGTCTGTTTACCTGTAGTATGTACTACTTGAGTCCTAATCTTATATTAGCTGCTGTACATAACACGTGACTTTACTCTGATTATACACCAGAAGCAGGTGTAAGTAGATACTCAGTTTTACTCTAAAACATTACAGTAGAAAAGAGAAATAATAACAATTCCTCATTTAATTAGGTTTTTTGTTGTCATTAAAGAATTCTCTTGACTACCTTTTCCCTAAAGATCAAATTTTAACCACTCAAAACATATACCTATAAACTCCCACCTGATATAATGTAAAAGGTAAGATAAGAACACACATATAAAACATTTACCAAACATAAAACCAAACACAAGATTAAAAAAATACAAATGGAGTAGGGAAATATGGGCACACACACATATTAATGTTAAATAAAACACGAGTCAGATGGAACTGGATGAAATTATTAAAAGAGACATTGATTTGTTTGTGCACACAGATACCACATCCATAAGTGTGGCATAAGCAAAGAAATGAATTGATAATTGGTAGGTTTTTTCTTATTTTAGCTTCACATGACTAAATCAGAAAATATTTCACATATGACAAATATTTTATAATCCTTTATCAGCCACAGTTAGAAATTTCTCAGTGTATCACAATTATTATGAAGAAGAGGCACAACTATCACCAATTGAAAATCAATATCTATGCAGCGTCCAGAATGAACCTACTATAAGGTAAGATATCTTTCTGAAATTTGGTCCCAAAATCTGCATGGAACTGCAGTAAAGGGAAAAACACATAAATGCATAGTTTATTGCATTAATACAATAGATTGGTGTCCTGGTTTCAGCTGGGATGGAGTTAATTTTCTTCCTAGTAGCTGGCATAGTGTTATGTTTTGAGTTCAGTATGAGAAGAATGTTGATAACATACTGATGTTTTCAATTATTGCTAAGTAGTGTTTAGACTAAGTCAAGGATTTTTCAGCTTCTCATGCCCAGCCAGCAAGGAGGCTGGAGGGGCACAAAGAGTTGGGAGGGGACACAGCCAGGGCAGCTGACCCAAACTGGCCAATGGGTATTCCATACCATTTGACCTCATGTCTAGTATAGAAACTAGGGGGCAGTGGGGCTGGGGGGAATCACCGCTCAGGGACTAAACTGAGCATCGGTCGGAGGGTGGTGAGCAATTGCACTGTGCATTACTTGTATATTCCAATCCTTTTATTATTATTATTATTGTCATTTTATTATTGTCATTATTATCATTATTGGTTTCTTCTTTTCTGTTCCATTAAACTGTCCTTATCTCAACCTGTGAGTTTTACCTTTTTTTCCCGATTCTCTCCCCCATCCACTGGGTGGCAGGGGAGTGAGCGAGCGGCTACGTGGTGCTTAGTTGCTGGCTGGGGTTAAACCACAACAATCTGTGTCTTCAGTCTATAAGTATAGTGTAGGCTAGTGGGGGTACACAAGAAATCATGCTCCCAATATATTCTTTGACCATCAGTTCTTTCCATGATTCTTCCAAGGTACCAGTTTATGACTGTAATCGATCAGAATTTTTCTCCGCTACCATACATGTATAGAAATACCACAATAAACACATTCCATAGCATAAATATTTTTCTTTGTTCTTTCTTTGGGGAGTTGAAGTACCACAGTTGTGTTACTACATTGCTTATGGATGTCATTCAGATACAGAGAATTGTACAGTATGAGAATGTAATAATAAGAATCAAATTAAATTGAAGAGGATACAGGGGAATTTTGCCATCTTCCTTCATTTGTCTAGAATTGATCTTGCTCTTCTCTGACCATAAACCAGACTTTTCATCCTCTGGGCATTTATCTGACTAATAGTCCCTTTATTCCCCAGTTCATAACCTGAAACTAAGATCCAGTTATTCTGTTCAGAGGTTTGTTCCAGTTCATAGATATAGCTATTATCTTTAACAAATGTTCCCTATAAAGAGGTCTCTGTATCATGGCACTCTTTATGATATTACAAACCAAGTACCATAAGAGGGAAGAGCCAGTAAGGGATCATCTAGGAAAACTATTTCCCTAAGAGAGTTTTTATGTGTTATAGACAAAAGGAATAATATACCAAAATATTGAAAGGAAATACAGCTGGTGGAAATTTTGGCAGCTCATCCACTAAGTCATGTTTCTTGTCTTGTGACATAGCACCAGATATGAAAGATTAAATCTTTATTTTCCCACTTGTGGTCAGCTTAGAATCAACCTGACCCAAAGTCCCATTACTGACAGTCACTCTAGGTAGTGTCTCATAAAGTGCCCAAACATTTGCCTCCATGGAAGACACCGACATCTAGGTCAGAAGTAACCTGTTGCTCCTCAGATCCTACACTCACCCACCTCTAAAAACAAGTGATTTATCTGACCTACTCTAGTTCTTAGGTATCAGCAGTTCTGGAATCCATATGGAAAAACACTTGTGGTTCCAAAATTACTTCATGTTATTTTTAAGTACTGTAGGTGGACTTCTGTGAAACACTGATGAGAGGAAGGTTTCACCTTACCTTTTACTTTCATTTTACTTACCTACATTTTATTTAACCTACTCTTTTTCTATTATATTTCCTATACCCTTCAAAAGTACCATTTTAAGAATCAATCACCATGGATATTTTTACAAATAGTTATGAAAAAGAACTGCATATATCTATCTTCACTGTGTCATCCATTATTTTCTCTCCTTTCTGATGAGTAATGTATTTTGTTCTTTCAGTATATTTCTACAATTTTTCTTACTACTTTTTATTGCTGGAAACTATTTCTTGTGACTTATGCTGTCTGATTCGTTTATTATTCTTGTTCTATTACCATATAGTCAGATCTTTTCCATTCTTATATAATTTCTTTTTGGTTTTCCAAGTCCTAAAAGTGATCTGATACAGTCATATAGATCTTTTACTGTATTTTCTATCTATACTTATCACCAGGGAAGTTTGTTGTTACGTTTTTAATAAGGTTGCTTACTTTGACTGACACATTTACTGTACATTTTTACACCTAAATCATGTTCCCAAGAGATCTTGTTTCATTTTCAGTGATTTTATTGGGGGGGGGGGTTTATAACTTTAGTGACATCACTTTATTTAAAATATTCAGAAATTGCACTCCTACCTTTACAAATTAAATCAAATAAGCAAAGACAGAAAAAGTGAGCCTATACCTTTTCCCTTGCATCTGTATAGACATACTTAGTACTGATCAGCTACATGTTATATGTCTATTACTCTTGCTATTTTAATCAGTTTTTGATAACACATTTTATTCACAATAAGTATCATTTATAAAAGTAATTGTCGTGGTTTAACCGCTGCCAGCAGCTAAGCACCACACAGCCGCTTTCTCATTTCTGATGGGATGGGGGACAGAATCAGAAAAAAAAAGCAAGAAAACTCGTGGGTTGAGATAAAGACAGTTTAATAGGTAAAGCAAATGCCACACACGCAAGCAAAGCAAAACACGGAGTCAGTTCACCACTTCTCATGGGCAGGCAGGTGTTCAGCCATCTCCAGGAAAGCAGGGCTCCATCACGCCTAACGGTTACTTGGGAAGACAAATGCCATCTGTGAGAGACTGAATTGTTATCTCAAGCTATTTGTCTCAAAGATTAAGAGACTGGACTGTCATCTCAAGCCATTCATCTCAAGGATTGTTTGCTGTGACGAGCCACTTATCCCAGAGATGGCTTGTTTAAGCAGGGCACTCCTCTGTTCAAAAGGACGATTCTGAGGCATCCAGGGGAGGAGATAGGCCAGACCCAGCTAAGAATGCGAGACTACCATTCTCATGGAAACTGTAGTCATTGAGATAAGGTACTGATTTCTGGTGTTGATCACAGGAAGGTCCTGTGATAGACGAAACCCACAGCACATGAACAGTGAATGAACAGTACATATGTGCATGCATCAGACTATGCCCTATAAAAAACCTTGGAGACAAGCTGTGGTGTGCACCCATCACCAAAGAATTGAAGACTGAGGACCAACAGGATGCAGTTAGATCCATGGTGGTGACTATCCTTGCAACTCTATCCCCACTGCTTGCTTGATTTCTGCCTTTTTTTCCATTCTCTCCTATCGCTACTATTTTCTACTTTTGATAATAAAAGCTCTTTTGGGTATATGGCATTTGACCTCGTTTGTGTCTTAATCACGCTCTTGGGATCATATCAAAACCTTCCCCAACACTGGATAGGGACGCCGACACTCCAAATGTCCCCCCCTTTCCTTCTTCTTCCCCAGCTTTAGATGCTGAACATGACATCAAACGGTCTGGAATATCCCTTTGGTAAGCTGGGGCCAGCTGTCCCGGCTGTGTCCCCTCCCAACTCCTTGTGCCCCCCCAGCCTGCTCGCTGGTGGGGTGGGGTGAGGAGCAGAAAAGGCCTCGGCTCTGGGTAAGCACTGCTCAGCAACAACAAAAACATCCCTGAATTATCAACACTGCTTCCAGCACAAATCCAAAACATAGCCCCATGCTAGCTACTATGAAGAAAATAACTCTACCCCAGCCAAAACCAGCACTACAATTTTTACATCCTTTTTGCAGTTACTGTTTGCTCAGAATGGGATTTTCAAAGGTACATTGACCCAGTTTACTTTTCCAATTGAAACTCACTCTCCCTATTGCTGAATGCCTTTTTATATATTAAATATAATCTTTTCAATATAAAGGAAATCCTTCTCTTGTTAATGTCCATGGCAATTTTATATTGACTTCAGTGGGCCCTGGATTAGGTAGCAGACACAGAGAAGTTATGAACAGATATGTATGAAACAAGGGTAATGACTTAGGCTGTAAAGTTTCTAAGTATTTTGTCTGCTAGAAGCTCTGCTCAATCCTCACTGCAGTAATCCTATTAACACACTATTCCTCTTTTGACTTTTAAATAGATAGAACAGTGATTCCACCAAATGTGCTAGAACACTTCCATGAATCCAGAATACACTGAATACAGTTACTGCAATACAGTGTTCCTGGAACGTACGTACAGCACAAAGACAATGTTTCCTATTGGAAGCCAGGTAGATAGATATACATGACCTAACTTTTGTCTCATCATTTTTTTACAATTGTGTATCTTGATTTCATTCTACAGCTTTACTTATCTATGACAATATTAAAAAAAAAAAAAGGCACATTATTCTAGGATGTTCCCACTCCCACAGTGAGAATAGTAGAGGGAGGAGAGAGGAGCAAGAAATATTGCAATGAAAGACAATTAAGGACATTGGACATCTGTTGATTGGAACTAGGCTTCATTATTTCTTCAGTTTACTGAATGAATTGGTGAGGATGGCTTTTCTTTGGAGGAATAATTAAAAAAGGACAACACAATTGCAGAAATGGCTATATGATGGCATGGCCCCATCAGTTATTCATTACCTACCCAACACTGAAAGCATAAGAATTTCACCATTCCATGGTTTAGTAAGTCTTTATTCCTCACGGAGTGTACTCCAGAGTACAGATTATTTATTCCAGCTGAGCTCTGGAAACAAGATTTGCACATTATCATTTAGCAACCCCTTGCCAACGCAGCTGGCAATGGGGAAATTAAAAAATGTCCAAGATGTCAATTAGACTAGGTTATCAGGGGCATATCAGTTATCAGGGCTCCACTGCACTTGTCAATATGTTCACACATTAAGAAAATATGTCCTCCAGTCTCAAGTCCTTATAATCTTTATACATCTTAATAGACAGGAGAAGATGTTGCCTGAATTATAAAAACTATAGATAGTCAAAGTTCCTCATTAAATCTACATTCATCACATAAGTCATGTATCTATATATCCGTAAAACACCCAGGTCAAGATGCATATTTTTAAAGGCTGCGTACTTCAGTAACATATTAATTTTTTACTGTACACTACCTGCTAGTATATATTGTGAGTTGATACAATAAAATAGTAAGAAAAAAAAAATAATAGATCCAGCCTTGTTAACTCCATAGTCAGCTTTCCATTCCAATCGTACCTAACTTGACAGTTAAACTAAAGCATATGTCTAATGAAAAACAGCTATTTTGAGCAGCCAAAGGAACCAGAAAGAATATCCATGGTTTAGATTTTAAATCTCTGTGAAAAAAACATATGTACTTACTGGGCTTTCTCCTCAGTCACATTACTGTAAATTAAGCTCAGGTGTGAATTTACAGCACACTAACTACACTACAGTGATTTCCCATGTGGATATTAGAAATGCATAATAACAGTATAATAAGAACAAATTGAACTGAATCCTTCCTTTGGTAAAACAAAATTTAGTAGGAGTTGTCTTAGCTAAGGGAAAAACCACAGACAAAAGGAAAAAAATCTAGATTAATGTATTTACATAAAATTATTCGAACTTCTAAAAAGTGGATTGAATAATATGTGTTCATTAATAATGCATTTGATGATTCACTGGGAAAAATGATCTCATATATTATTCACAAATATTATTTAAACATGTATAAAAAAATATCCTGCACAAAAGCTATGGCTTCAAGTCTCCAGTGTGGTCTGCAGTACCACATTCATATCCCTGTGAATGCTTACTACTGCTGCTCCATCAGCTCTTTAAGAGATGACACTTGAGAGTCAGATGAGTTCTAATTAGTGAGGCTCCACTGTAATATCACATTCTGTTAAAAAAACTCTGGGTTTAGCCCTCTATCTTTCAATGTTTTACACTCAGAAAAGCGTTATGCTTAATACATTTCAGACAGTACAATATATCTCCCATTTGGTTGCTGAACGTACATCTTTTTTTCCATAGCAACAATACCAAAGCAGAAGAAACTCCTTTAATAATTAGTAATAGTGGTCACATATTACTAACAAGAAAACTTGATTTCAAATACTTTACACTTCTGACAGAGCGTAAACACAAAATGCAGATTGTAGACAAATATTTTCATGTTTATTGTTCCCACCTCATTTGATGTGAGTGGAATTCATACATTTAAACATGCTGATATCTCTTTAACCATTTCTCTCCAGGCAAAGGTAGCTAGAACTTACTCTGTGTCAAGTATATCCCCCCTAAGCATATATTTCCATGGCTTACGTCAGCTCTAGGTAATGAGTGTCCTTGTTATAGCCATGTGTACACAGACAGGTTTTCACTCTGAGCACTGCAGAGACTATTCTTCATATTATTCTGACTTCAGAATCACAGGGAGACCTTTGAGGTTGCAGTGTAAAGTGCAATTATGCATAAATTGTCCCATACACACACATGCTCAGGTAAAGATGTAGTCTTTCACAAGCTTAAGTGAAACTTGTGGTCCCATTCAAGACATCTGAAGTCAGCTCCTCTTCTAGCTAAAAATAATACATATTGGAATCTTCTTATGTCAAACTTTGTCAAACATGAATCAAACATGTCATTTGTACGTTTAGATATATATTGTCCAGAGAATGGTAAACTCTTTGCATATAAGACAAGGCCTCTATTCAAAGGATTTTTCTAACCTTGGTCCTAGGAAGAACTACATGCATGCCTGTCTTCTCAAACGGGAATAATGCCTTTATATTCCTTGGGATTACTCACATGCACTCACTTATTTTTAGAGTGAGTATTTTGGAAGCTAGGTAAACCACAAGCGGATGGCAGACATAAACGTGTGAACAAGCTACCACTAATGTTCAGCACAGACTTGATCCAGCTCTTTTGAACCCCATGGAAGTCAGTGTTGGCGGAACTCAATCCTTCTCCTTCTTAATGTCCATGTGGTGAATAATGTTTTAACTCTTATTCTCATTTTAAGAAACTCTCATGGTAAAGTGCTAAAGAAGGAAGACAAGAAACTGAAGGAGCTGATGAAAATTAATTTTTGAATGATTGATCAGAAAGAAGAAAAGATATAACCAGCATAATTGTCCCACCTTCAAAAACTTTTAACTAATAGTTGCATATGTTCTTCCTGAATATAGGAAATAAATATTAACAAGGCCCACAACATTCAGTTATGGTGTATACGGGTGCAGCATCACAAATTTCTCAGGACATACTCATTCGCATCATATCTGAATTTGTCCCCAGCAATGTAAGATGGTTTTAATGTTCCAAATATTTGTGGAAGAAAATACCTAATGAATGATTCTGAGAAGCCAAGATGACAAAAAACATATTGCAGAAGGCTCAGCATTTGATAGGAAATGTTGTGAGTTTTTTGCTCTGATTGGATAGCTTCCACATGCATGAAATACATGCTAAATTATTTACAGATAATTACATTGGTGTGCTGTTGCTAAAATATTAAGACACCATTGTCCCACAGGAGAAATTGTGACAGACATTGGCACATCAGCTAATGAATAGCTGTGGGGTAATGGAAAAAAGAGCTACCACAAGACTCTGGTATTAGGAAAGAGGATTTCTGTAAGTAATCCACACTCAAAAATGTCGCTTTCGTTTTCCCCCTCCCTCCTACTAATTACGTATAGAACAAATGTTCAACATTTGGTAGACATTGCTTGAAGGCAATTTTTTCTGGAAATAGTCTCAAGGCCTCCTCCACTCCATTTTCATTATAGGAAACCATGACCTAGAAATACTGAATAATAACCTTCAACCAAAAATGCTTTCAAATACTCACAACAGACTGGGCAGCCATTCTGGAGAAAAAAGGCATTACTTCCAACAGAGGGATACAGTTTTCATGTGGTTTTTGAAGTTATGGGGATTGTTGTTTCACAGCACAGAGTGAAACAATGAGAGGAACACTCCCAGGATATACAGCCAGTATAAGAGCATCACCGAATTGAAGAGCAAGTCTGCATTTTAAGCAAATATTTAAACATTAGAACTAGCTATCATCTGCCAAATTTCACCTTTTATTTAAGTCAATTGAGAGAATAGTACCTGGAATACTTATGCTGAAAAAATACTTGGATATTATTGAAAAGTAAAGATTTGCAAGATCTGTTTTCTCAACCATTATTGTCTTCTTAAGAAAAGAAAAACTTCCTTTAGCCTAGAATTATGGGATTGAACACAGTCCAAAGGTACCCTTCAAAATAGGTACCTACTTTCATAGGACATACTGCGGTACCTGGAAGGGGGAAAGGCACATCACTGATAAAAAACTAATCCTCATAAACTGGCTGTAATTCTGCAGAACTGTGTATAGTAGTGCTAATCCCAAGGATCTATATGGCCACAACCTACCATAACTGATAGGAATGTAACTTTAAGACACCATATTGTGCCATTTATCTAACATAGTCACCTGCATGTTTGTAGTATTAGTACAAAAACAGTTCATAAACTCGTCATCTTTTCAGCAGGCAGATTAAGCAGAGTCTCAACCAACAGTGAAGCAAATGAGACATAAGCACATCCTTGAAGTACATGCTTACGTGCTTTTCTGAATAGAAATGAAAGACTTAAAAAGTTTAAATTTCTGGTTTGGGGATATAACTAATTATTTTTTTAAAAAATACCAACCTATAAATGTGCAATGAGGCCTAATTCCCTCTGGGAATCAGAGTAAACTAGTTACCTAACATTCACCTATTCCTTTGAAAACATCCCTCTAACAAAGCACATTTTTGTGGCATTGAGCTGTACTAACGCAAAAGGTGTCACTTATGGCTGTGAGTAAAGATTCTTAAGTTTGGACTAAATTGTATTATATCATAAAGTTAATACAACTTAATACAGAGAAACACACAGAATAAGTAAAAAGGTAAAATATAGCAGCAGCAAGTCATACAACTTTCAATATGATTCAAATGTTGGGAGTAAGGCATTTCTTACAGAAGAAAATTTGGAGATAGTGGTGCCTTTTACCCTCCATTCAAAGCCAAAAAAAGTCTCCTTAGATTTGTTGCTGTACATGACATATTGTTTTGAACTAGGTTTTATGATGTTGTACTTTGTTTCATGTATGTCATGATAAAATGTGACATGACTGTCAGTTTTGTTAAGTCAACAGGAATTAATAAATACAAACATGACTTGAATCTTTTTCTATTATTGGTTCCCAGCGAATATTAGCCTATTGGCATATCCCTCTATGAGCGGCACAGAAGAGTAGAATATGCTTCATAGGGCACTAAAAAAAAAACGGTTTGGAAACAATTCTGCTTAAATTCACAACTTAAAATTTTTGTCCCTTGCCTAAGTTTGAAAGAATGATGATATAATTTTTTCCCCAGCTAACAATTGTGATGTATCTTAGTGGGTTTTTATTTCAGTTGAGCATAAAGCAGCAAGAACAGATTTCATTCTGAAGAAAAAAAGATTCTTGCCTGAAAATATTTTCATAACAGAAACAGCAAGCTATACTGCTAGAATAATTTCTCATTACAGACCCAGATTCACGGCAAGAGAGAGCTTGCCCACTAGCTGAAAAGTAACTTCCAGGCAGCCTTTACCATGGGATTCTTAACACTTGCTAGAAAATGAATGATCCTCTACTTTAGAAAAACTCCCAGAAAGGATAGAAGTTCAAATGTCTTCTACTTTCTTAAAGAGATACTTTCCAAGCTTTGTCTCTGCTCTCAAAAAAAAAAAAAAAAAAAGTGAGATTATACTATAATACATGCATTAGCTACTTTGCTGCAAGTCCTCAGGGAGGCCAGGCACTGCAGTTTTAAATGAGATAAACCAGTGGTGAGAAGATGTGTTGACATCAGCTATATCACAGAGAAGACTGCAGACTTGTGACCTTCACTGTGATTTCACAGTGAGGTGACAATGGCCAGTTACCTTGTCACATCTCTACCATTTCAACCCCTGTGGAAGAGGGGACGCAGCATGGGTCACAGTCTGAGACAGGACAGGTTTTAAGGGACATAGCCTGTGCCCTGGCAGACAGGGTTCTAAGGCCTCTGAGAGTGGGAGAAGCCAGACTGTAGCTTAGTACCAAAGCAATTATCCAATACGAGAAGACAGTTATGCCCAGGCCTCGCTTTCCTTCCCCCTCTTCTGAGCCTTTCATTAACTCCCTGAAATACAGCTGCTCCCACTGGTTGAAAGCACAGCCCAGCCTTTATTTCACTTTTATGAGCAAGAGAGAAAGATACCTAGTTTTGTTCCTGCTGTTTATTTGCAGACTTTGAGCTAGCTCAAGTAATCTTTTAGGAGGAACATTTCTGAGATAACACTGAAAACTGGAAACTTATACACTGCCTGAAAGTCAATTTGTACTTTTGAAGAATCTCTCTCCAAAAGTTAGGAGCCAGGGCAGACAGTTTGTTTACAGCATCACGTATGTTCCATTTTCACTGCTCTGAAAACATGACTTGGTACGTACATGCTTTGTATCTTTTCTGTCATCTTCTAACATGCCAGCCTATTAAAATGGAAAAAGTACACAGTCACCCTGTAAATTTCATTACCATAAATGTAAAGGAATAGCCAAATGTACCCTGATTTAGTAAGTGTGAAAGAGGGAAGAGAATACACAGGTAGGAACATAATCAGGACTCTTTCAAGTGGGTACTAAAGTCTAGCCTGTGATCCACTTGTCAATGTCACCGATAAAAAGGATAATTAATGATGCCTGAACTTAAGAGATAAAGGATAGTGTTGGATTTTGCTAATTTTCTTGGAATAAGGCGCAATAATAGACCAGCCTAGCCTGCAGTTTCTACTGCCTTGAAATTTGTTCCAGCTACTGCCCTGCATGAAAATACACAAAATCTACAAGCAAAACAGGCAGTGTGAAGTTTGGCACAAAGAATTATGTCTGGCAGTAATCTTTTTTCTGCATTTGCACTGATTTATCAGAAACATCTTATTTAACATGTTTATCCAGAGTACTTGACTATTCTTCCTGTGTATCAATAGGCATTGTGCAGAATCAGGTATAAAATTTGCTCATAACTTTAGAAGATATTTGGTGTAGGTTGTTAAGGTTTGGTAGCACAGAGGCTGCAGGGGTGGTCTCTGTGGGACGATGTCAGGGGCTGCCCTGTGCCACTCACAGTTGGCTTCAAATGGGGCAAGTGAGAAGCTGTGTGGGAGTTTGTTAGCCAAGGCCAATCCACCACATTTAGGAATAACCCATTGTATTGGCATTATTTAAAATATAGACAAAAAAGTAAGGATTGAAAGTAATGAGAGCAAAGGGGATTCAAATCACCTCCTATGCAAAGCAAAGCTTTCTTGATCATAAAGTTTGGAAAACTCAAAAGGATAATATCTGTATATATTTAAATAAAGTTACATAAGAAACAAAATAGCAACTTTCTCCCTCTCAGGAATGATGAAATAGTTCCCTTCAAACTAAAACAAAATTTCAAACATGTAGCTGTGTTGTTCTGACTTAATCACATCAGCGGAATGCAGATTCTTATTTGAATCAAGTAACCTTTTAAAAATAAGAAATACTAATTATTCCTTCAAAAATAGGAGGTTTTCTCTTTACAAAAAAAAAAAAAAGGTTTTGTGGGTTAAGAAAAGCATACTCCTACCATTTTCTAATTCTCCTAATAACTATTATTATAGTTATATCTAGTTTTTCATGTTTCAAAGAAGTGACATTTAGAAAACATTTTTCCCCTTTTCCCAAATTCCTCTGCTTTTCAACACATTACTGTTATTAAATCAGTATCTCAATTATTCATGTAAAGCCTTGTTTCCAGAAGTATACCTCCAAAGCAGTTGAAAGGACCTGTTATTTTTGATTAACTTGTAATGCTGCTTCTAATTTTAATTCTTATAAACAACAACATAATAAACAATCCCTGACCCTGCATATAGAAAGAAGCAGCACCAGGTTCATCTCAGCTATCAGTACTTAATTTCCTGAGATGTAAAAACTGCAACTGACTGTATGTCCACATACACAAGGGCTAAGTGGATGTAACATGGAAGCAATCCTCCATTAGCAGTGCAGAGCACATGCAGTGCCAAGTGGTAGGGATGAGGTTACTGGCCACAAACCTGCCCTCCTTCCCACCCCCCCCAAGCTGGCTGTATCTGATCCTTCCAAAGGTTGGCTTGATTTGTTTTCCTCCAGTCTCTGCAGCACTAAACCACTACAAAGTAAACACAATGTGTATGGGATGTTTACACATAGCCAATAAAACTAGACAGCTGTGGACAGTGTATGATGGTCACTGCAATGAATAAAGCAGAATAAGGTCTTGGGTTTGACACTTATCTGACCAACAGGCAACACTAACACAGGTATGCCTTAAATATTTTTAAAAGAAATTTCGTCTTTGGCATGAGATTCCAATTCCACCAAGATTTTTATAGAAACTGGAATGTACACATGTAGAAAAAAATCCACAAATTAAACTTTTCTAATGCCAGTATGTTTTGTCAAAAACTGTAGTCCAGTTCTAGTTCTGACAGTATAATGAAGAATGAAAATTTGGCTTTTTTCCTTAAAATCCGTATTCAAACATAAGCTCTCCTACTGATCTTCTCTTATTGTCTCCGACTTCATTAACAAGATATTTCCCTGACAAGAAAGAGAGCTACACAAAAATCTTGATTGCTTTAAAAAAAAAACAGTTCTGTATTAGAACAATTGCTTGAAAATATTAAAGACTGGGAATGAAAAGAAACAAAGATGACAGACTAGAGTGGTTACTCACTGTTTACGCAATGACACAGCTTGTTTCCACTTCATAAGTTCAAGATAATTTCTCACACAAATAATATAGTAAATCTTCCATTTTTCTTTCATTATAATCAATAGGAACCATAATCACTTCAAGCATATGATAAGTGACTCTGTCAAATCACATTTGTTTTGATCAGCTAGTATTTTAGGAGATTTCTTGATCCTGACCATTCTTTTGCAGGTAATAATCTTTTTTAATTTGCACATCACTGCTTTCATACTTGATGGCCTCTCAGTTAATGCTCACTAAAACAGATAAATCGATTCTGCCACGTTGCTCCAGTGGTGACAGTTTATCCTTGTTCTACATGCACAAGTATTTTGTCTTGATTTGATACATTAGTTGATCATGGGAGCACTTGCACAGCCCAGACTGAGCTTGTACAGCCCAGATAAGACAAGCTGTTAGGGCAGAAGCAGAGTACACAAATGGAGCACCCCAAACTGTCTGAGGTGTCACTTCTCCAGTACTGATCAAGCTAAAGAACCATCAGCTGGATTAAACCATAACTGGAGAACTTAAAGGAGACTTCTGAAACGAAGGAGGAGTCAGCTTCAAAAGCAGCATGAAGTATGAAAACTTGTAACAGTGGGAAGAGACCTTGGAGCAGAAACTGGAAGAGTGATGCAGCACCACTCACAGTCGCCCCGCAGAGCCAGGGCAAAGCCAGGTGGAGCAGCATCCTCGTGGGACACTGGCAGCAGCCGGCACCCAGCTAGGTGAGTGACAGAGCAGAGGCAGCACACAGGGACCCATGCCCAGGTGTGCGGGGGGGGGCGGTGAGGAACAGAGAGCAGGAGCACCCACCTCTCCAAGAGCTGGGGTGTGCAAGCCAGGGAAGGCACACGCTCTGGAGGATGGGGGTGCTGGTAGCCCACCCCCCCAATGGAGTGAAGCAGGATTAGAACTTTTTTGCATTAGTTTACAAGCTTGCTTAGATATTTGTAATGTTTATTAATAGCTTGCAAGTACCTCATATTTTCATTTATTTGCTGTATTGCTGATATCGAACCTGAATATACAGTTCACTGGTTGCTGGTTAATTACATGTCATTGATAAATCAATAAACCACTTTAATTACGATTCAATTTAAACTGTATGAACTGAGCAGTGTTTTCCCGCAACAGCTGGTGTCTTCCTGTCTGTTTTGAACAAGCAAGGAAATGCTGATGGTAATTCTTATTAAGCAGAATACTGATATTTAAAATTTGATATTTAAAATTAGAAAAGGTCTTCCATTCATTATGAAAACCTCATGAATTTCATTTTAACAAGAATACTGAAACACTAACAAATGTAGATTTAACATCCTTACTAAAGGACAAAAGTATAAGCAACTACTTAGATTAGTAATTTTATCTTAAACTGTGAAATATATTAATCCCATTTATAATCCCACATCAACTTCTAATCAATGAACAATCCTCAGAGCCAGTAATGTAAAACAAATCCACATCGAGGGTCAACAATGTTTGTGCTTCAAGGTTTTTGCACCAACCAGTGTTCAAATTAACACTCATAGACTGTTATGGCAACTTCCTCAGCCTTCTGAATGGTGAAGTGGCCAGTTACTACTATCCTCCTTACACAAGCAGCCGTGGATGATGTAGACTGTGCACGAACACAATGGACATAGTGCGGAATCATACTGTGCAGAGAACCAATTTTTTTAATTTGGCAGCCAGGTATAAATCAATTAATTAATGATTTAGGTTTATCATTTTCCAATTTTAAAAGTTTACTTTGTTGCAATGTTAAATATAAATAAAGAACTATAGGTTCATAAAAACAGATGAAAAACAGTATCTCATTTTTCTTATTTTAAGATGTACTATAAGACATGTATCTTATGTTTGAGACCTGAATTAAAATATCTTCTCTGTCTAATTTAGAGGAAGTGATTCTGCCAAGGTGATTTTAGTTAAATGTTCTCCATATACAGTTGTTCAATGTAACTGCTTAAATATTCATTGGAATAAATGAATATTTATTCATAACAGCCAGAAGAGTGTGATTTAGATGGTGTAGTATGGATATTAGGAGACTCACCTAGGGAGTAGGTACCCCAGCTGGAACTCATGCTGGTCATGGCTCTTCATCACTTATACCCAGATCACTAGAAAACAAAAGTTCCTTAATGGATATTACCTAAACTGTTGTGTTGAGAGTATAGCTTCAAAATATTGCCCCTATACAGTTTACAGAGCCTCCATTGTGATGTTTATATGCAATTTTCTTCACTTCTGTTGTAGGCACCATGAATAGCTGATACATCATTTGAAAGTATTGATGCAGTAGTACTGTACTGTGAAGAAAATATTTTTATTCTCCAAACCTACATTTAAGGGGGTTCTTTGTGAATTGCAATGCTAGGCCAGTCATCACGCTTCAGGCAGTTTGTCATAATCTTTTAAATTTTAACAGAACTGAAAACTATGTAATTCAAGAAGTTTAATTGCAAAGGCAATGGGTTCAGTACTATAATCCCTTTCAGTCCCTCAGCTCTGCTGAGTTATTACATTGTTTCTGTACAAGAAAAGTAAAATTAATGAAGGCTCTTAAGTTCATGAGATACCAACCTCTTTTTACAAATCCACCGTTAGCAGAAAAAGTAAATAAAATGAAGACATTGGAATGCTTAAGAAAATTCTTCTCTATGCATCCTCAGTTATACACTTGTTTAGCCAAATCTACCGCTGTGTAAAGTCAGCAGAGTGCAAGCATATTAAAGGAACAACTCACAATATGAAAAAATTTAACCTAGACGCACGTTTTTGGAAGATTGGGCTACAGAGAGTCAGAGAAAATGAACAAACATAGGATAGTTCTAAAACATGGAATGACAAAATTCTGTGGCTCCAGTAAGATGTGCGTTAAAATGAAATTTTGGAGTGTGTCAAAATCCAAAACTAACCACCAAACCTCATGTCGTGGTTTAAACCCAGCTGGCAACAAAGCACAGGAAGCCGCTGGCTCGCTCACTTGTCCCCCCTGGCCTGGGTGGTATGGGGAGGAGAAAATATAAAGAAACGCTCGTGGGTCGAGACAAGGACTGGGAGGGATCAGTCACCAATTACGGGCATGGGCAAAAGACAGACTCAAGTTGGGGAAACAACAAAATCAATTGAACTTCCTACCAATCAAATCAAAACAAGGATAATGAGAAGTAAAACCCAAATCTCAAAACACCGTCCCCCCACCCTCCTTCCTTCCCGGCTCAACTCCTCTCCCGGTTTTCCCCACCGCCTCCCCCTCAGCGGCACAGGGGGACGGGGAAGGGGGGCTGGGGTCCGCTCACCGCACCTGGTCTCTGCCGCTCCTTCCTCCTCAGGGGGAGGAGGACTCCGCACTCGACCCCTGCTCCAGCGTGGGGTCCCTCCCACAGGAGATAGTCCTCCACGAACTTCTCAGGCATGGGTCCTTTTGGTGGCCTGCAGGCCTTCGCTCACGGACTGCTCCAGCGCGGGCTTTCCCATGGCGTCCCGGCCATCTTGGGGGGCATCCATCCCCCTGCTCCAGCGTGGGCTCCTCTCTCCCCGGGCTGCAGGTGGGCATCTGCTCCCCCGCTCCCCGCCACGGGCTGGGGGGGGACAGCCTGCCGCCTCACCACAGGCTGCCGGGGCATGCTCTCCTCCCCCGCTCCTCCTCCCCTCCTTCCTCACGGACCTCGGTATCTGCAGAGGGGTTCCCCTCACATTCCAATCCCCCTACTCACTACCCGTTCCCCTTCTGAAATCTGTTCTCCCGGAGGTGCTACCACTGTCACTGACGGGCTCGGCCTGCACCAGAGGCCACTCCGACTTGGAGCCGGGGAAGCGGCCAGCAGGTTCTCACAGGAGCCGGCCCTGCGGCCCATCCCCCGCTACCAAAACCCTGCCACCAACCCCAAAACACCTTGTAAAGGCTTGAAGAAGAAGAATAACTAATGAGCTAGCCAAGGTCACAAAGGACATCTCCTCTGCCTCATATTTCCTAATCGCCTCATACAATCCGGGAATAAGACATTAATTAATATATCCTAAGACACAAAAAATTGACTTCTTAAATGAACTGCATGTGAAAACTGGAGACCGAATTAGAAAATTATTCAGATACATGGTAAATGTAATTATACACTAAAGGCCATGTCAAGGTCAAAAGCCTCCTTACAAAGTACTGAAATTGTACCTATACAGGTAGGATTGGAGGGACTCCATCCTGATTAAGCAGTTCCAGGATTTGGAATTTGTGCCGAATAACTAAGTGTAACCTTGAATTGTGATGTTGCGGGGGCATAACACAAGCCACTGGTAAATAAATAAGAAACTAGTTAGTAGGCAGATAGATGGGACTTTACTCTCATGTAAGGAGCTCGTGAGATAGATATTGGAATATTGTATCCTGTCTGTCATGATTTTAAAAATATTGAAAAGCTGGGAAGAATTCAGAAGAGACTGAAAAGTATATGTGACGGTTTTGCAAACTTTACAGCAAAAGACAGTTTGTTCTCTTATCAAACAGATGCTTAAGAGTCCTTAGTTAAAAAAAAAATAGTGTAGTGTATAGACACACAAATGTCTCGTGTCAGAAAGATAAGATCAGATAAATTCAAGCTAGAAGTGAGCCTTTTGATTTCAATGGTAAACATGATTCACCATTAACATAATCAACAGCAGCGAATTCTCCACTTGTCAAGACACTGAAAACAGCTTTTTTTTTTTCTAAATTTCCCAAAGGAAATTTTTGATTCTTTGTTTAAAAAAATTTTCTAGTTCATTTTCAAAAGAAGCATTTTTCCTTATTTCTCTGTTCAATATTTTCTAAAAACTTGTGTCCATTTCTAAACAAAACCATTATCAAAACTGAATCATTTCATTTATTAAAATCTTAAAACATATTTTTATTTTCCTAGATACTTTTCCATTTCCTATGCAGATCTTTAGCTATTACTTGCATAATTTTAAAGAAATGTAATTTTCTACCTAGGTTTAGTGCTGGAGTAATTAGTGTGAATATGTTTATTGACTCTAACCGTGACACAGCAATTTTTATTTTTATATGGAATTCATAGGTCATAGATCTCTGTAAATATAAAATGTTGGTGTTCTCCATACCCAGAATTCACAGGTCTTCTTTTCATAATATTCTCAAATGCTCATGAAACCTGGGGATGCTACATCATGTGGTATCATAAACAACTTACATTTCCTCCCTTCAAATTAATAAAATGTAACAAATTTGAGACCTTGGCAGCTTGATAACCCCTCCTGTTTTGTATTTCTGCACATATTTACTCAGAAATATGCAGAAAGACAGATGCCATTTTACAGTTTGTTTATCCATGCTAGTGTCCTAGGATTGGCTTATGCCTGTATCTAAGCTTTATTAATTGCTGTTTGGAAGAGGCAGGGACGTAAATAAAAAAGCAATTGCTGTTGTAACAGCAAGAGATAATCAGTTACTATTCACAAAAGTTGGCAGGATAACAGAGAAAACTTCTGAAGAAGAATCAATTTAGCAAGACTTCAAAATTTCTATATGTTTGCTCACCACATCACTAACTCCAAAAGCCAAAGAATTTAAATATAACTACTAAAGAGTATGCTAACATTAATTAAATTTGGAAATCAAGTTTGTAAGTACAAGTAACTTAACAGGATAGTGCTGATACACAGTCATCATTCTTCCTCAGCAAAAGGATAAAATAATTTATTTTGTGGGGCCCAAGCCTATGTAAAAAGTGCTTTGCATTAGCATTTTGCATCTCTCAAATATAGGTGCAAAAGAATTCAATTTTCTGAAGTCTTGTTAAACTCAACATCCTGTTATGCGTAAAAAGTCAAGCAAAGAATTTACCATATTAAAAAATTCGTAAAGCATAACCAAAATGCAACAAACAACTATTACCGTTAGTCCAGTTATAGAGATAGGAACACACTTTAAATACAAAACAAACTGATTAACAGTACTACAGTTAAAAGTTGTTATCCAGCAAAATCTCTCATTATATACCTCTTTCTTCTGGTGTTAGCCCCATCCTTCCAGTGCTCCTTTGGTCTTAAGGTCAACAGATTTCGTCAGGTGGGAAAAAGGTTTGGAGAACCCTGAGGTCTTCAGCAGGAGTAGTGTGATGTTAATGACAGAGGCACAGGATGTTGCTTTTAACAGTTTTCCCTTCGACCTCACTCCTGTGTCCACCTGGGCACATATTTCTAAGGTGTTTTAATGTATTTTAGACCTTGCTCTTTTTTTACTGGTCTATAACTTCATGTAACAGCCTACTTTGCTTTATATGGTGCATTGGACGTGTTAGACAATTATTATTCATCCTTTTTGTTACCCCTAAAATGGCTTTGTTTGGTTCCTAAGTTTGTGTTTCTTTTAGTAACTGACCACTGATGGATATTCATGGAGCTTCTGTTTATCAGCCTATGTCCACCCCTAACAAGGTCTCTGCTGTCAGCCCAAGCCTGTAGTCCTTGACACTACATCATCGTTACACTGCAGAAATAACTCACAGAGAACAATTACTTGTTATGCCTACTAGCACCGAAATTATTAATGATAGGAAATATTCCACACAGTTATACAAAGGTAGACAGAACTGAAACAAACTAGATGACAGCCACCTGGTTATTAAACAATTATTGTTACAACTAGGCAAGCTAGACCAAAATTCCAAACAAGCCTAAGCAACTCCGACAGCCACAGGACTGCTGATGCCTGTGCTGTTTGCTTAATACAGAGCTAATGCTCTGATAGTAGGGATGTCCGTTCTCTATTTACTGGACTACAAGTTTACTCGTTACCCTTTTAAAATTTTTCCTACAGGAAATGGATTTGTTACAAGAGTGTAAGAGTATTTTGTGCATCCTGTATATCTCAATGTCCAAATCAGATATCTAGATCAACAAAACCCCAGTGTATGCAAATCTTTCCAGCTGTAGACTACTTCTTCACCATGGTCCAAGCTCCTTCATCTGCTCTCATAACTCTGAGAGCTAATCCTTGACCTTCCTAAACCATTGGGAACCACTATATTCACTGTTTAAATGAATATTGCCCATAAGTCGCAAAAAACTTATCTGACAGATTTTTCAGAGGTCTCCTTTCCATTGGCCAATGCTAGATAGAAGGTAAAACCCCTCACTAGTCCTTGGTCAATTTTACATCTCCAAGGAAAATCCCATTTTGATCTGGGATCTTAAAATACTGGCAACAGAATGCTTGTCACAGTATGGGCTCCCACCTGCATTATATCCCTACGTGCTTCCTGCAGTCTTGAGATTAAAAGGTAGAAAAGAGTTTTACCCATTTCTGCTTCCCTGAGGAAACAGACGATTTTCTACTCTGTAGACAATAAGGAAGGGATCTGGGATTTTGACTTTCAGCTTAAATTCAGACAGGTTAAACCCTCAGTTCTGGTGCAGACACAATATACAATGTGAATGAGCCACGGAATAGGCCAGGAAAAAAAAGAGTTCTGCAAATGCTCTGCTGTGGAGCACTGCCTCCTGGGAACTAGCAGAATCTCACTGCTCTAAAAATTTATGAAGTGAGCTTGCAAGAATATTTGGGAAGTGCATGCAATCAATTGAATCCTGCTTAGGTAAAGATCTGGGCAGAATGTCCTGCAACTAACAGGGCTTTACCATTACTAACAACATTTTCAAGCGATGACAAGAGAAACTTGCAAAATCAGAAATTCAATAACCTCCTCCATATGTCTGAACAGAAAAGAACTAGAACCAGAAGGAAATTAAAATTCATAGTGTTTCCTGTCTTTACTTCAATATTTGCAACCAGAAAAAGGCATTACAAAACAGGGTACAAAACTTTTCCTGCAGGCTGTTCTTGACATCTACAAAGTTTACATGAAACTGTGCAGTATGAGCCATAAGACTGCAGGTCGGTAAGTTCAAGGCAGATGCTAATTTAAGTATGGCAGCCATGTATTGCCATATTGAGCCTTTTTGCAGAAATCTCTACATGCAGCAGGTTTATTAAGGGCAAAGGATGGAATGCATACGGCTCTATAAGAAACCGTAATAATAAAAGTAGTGGTGAACGCTGGGGCTATCAGCCAGGATGGCATGCGTACATTACAGTAGACAGATAAGGTACAAAACCATGAAAAAATAATTGACTTCCTGATAACACAAAGAGACTTAGCTGTAGCCTTTTTAATAGAGTGCCAAATAAAGAATGAATTTTAGTTAGTCAGGACAGGGACTTTAACTTCTCTTTAAAATTTAGACTAACGAGTGAAAAAATTAGGTACTTTTAGTAATCAGTGACAGAATAATACACAACCACCATTGTCTCGTTGTTGAGATAGTCTGGGCGCATTTAGCAGAGTTGTCTGGTTTGTAAGGTATCGGTAAAATTTTATCACATATATTCCCAACCTTGAATCACATTTTAAAAGTACATCAAGAATTATCCACAAGTAAACACACTTTACATTCTCATTAAAAAGGATGGATTTTAGAAAGTAGCCTCTGATTCAACTGCTCTCAGTCATACATAAACACACACATACCAGTCACACATTTATGTATTCTTAACAAATGTATATCTTAAGGAAAAAATTACATGCAGCTGTTCTTCATAAAAAGATACCTAACATATATAATATTAAAGACATTCTAACACTTTATCCAAAGCCATGATTTAAGGCTGTTTATTAATATATAAAATAGAAATAAACATCATTGTTGTGTTCAAAAACCTTTATTTGATCTAAGGATCGTGCCAACATTCTAATTAAACAGTTCTGAAGCTGCTAATAATATCTCATTAAAACAATGCTATAAAAGTTGAGTCTGCTGGGGATTAAGATACAGTTGGATTATGTATAATCACATTTTTCTGTCTCTTTGCCAAGGCTTTAGAAAATATTTTGTAGCGTTCATGAAGCAGGAAAACAAGTTTCTGTACTTGACGTTAAACAGATGTCATTGTTTTGTAACAGCACAAAAAGTTCAAGGTAAATCTTTCACAGTGATCACTTCCTTGATAACACTGATAAAAAATCTTACTATATCTAAGAAGAATTGATAATGTTTTCAAATCACTCAATATTATCAGAATCCCTAGGTTTTGCTCAGCTGTCTTGGAAGCAATCAATTCTCTCAATTTCCTCAACTGAGATTTCTGGAAGATCATTAACAAATTTAAATTCAAATTAAACAAGACTATTTCCTGTTAAAAAATTTCAGTAAAGCAAGGCACATGTGTCCCCATAGATAATTCAGTTGGTTTCCATCTCATTCTGCCCTTATTCTGAAATTTTGGGGCCTAGTTCAGATACACTGTGTTCAGCTGTGTTAGTATAAATATAGAGTGTGGTTTTACTCATTACAAAGCCAACAAAACTACACCAATTTGGATAATCTTAGGATATACCTCAAAGTAATCCACAAATAAAGACTCAACTGATGAAAAATATTGGCTATTCATGACAACTTTTGTTGGTTTTTAAAAATACTGTAAATTTGGCATGTATTTTTATTCTAAATCGAATCTCCAAAAAAAAATACAGTCCTTTCCATGTGAGTAACAAAGTATATATGATTTAGTACAACATGTTCTTCTTTTTTTTTTAATTTTTTAGTAAGTACTTATAGGGGGCAATAGGTGTTAAAGTTCTTTCACACATCAGTTAAATCACAGGTGAGTTAAAGAGAGCACAGCTCTATTACACAAACTGGAGAAAGCATTCGATGTCTGTCACCTTTGATAAAAGGCATCAGAAATGCCCTTCAAAAATCAGTACATTCTCAGGCTGACAATTGGCTGAAACATTTCTTAAAATCAGAAAGAAATGCTTTATTTCACAGTAGAGGGGACGTAAATCCTCATGGCTTCAACTTTTAACTGCTTCCTTTTAATAATTGCCTTCACTATTCTCCAGTCAGTTTTTAAATGACCTGTGAAAAGTAATGCCAGCCTCAGCCCTTAAATTAGAGCTGTGGTTTAAGAATTGTTTTCCTTTAACCCTGAAGTACAGTCTACCTAATTATTGTCATCACAGTGCTTTTTCTTTTAAAAGAAAATATTGACCCTTCCTGTAGCCGACACTAGAAGAGCTTGGGTGCCTGTAGTGGCAGCTCTGTGGCACCTAGCATTCAAAGAACCACAGGTTAGAATTCACTGAGGGGAAAAAGAGAGAGAAAAATTAAACATGAAAAGCAGAGATCTGCCCCAAGTCTTGGCAATGCTGTATTCAGGCTGCGATGTGGGAGACCCAGCCACAGGTGATAGAAGCTAACCTTGCTCCCCGACAGTAGCTGGTTTATAATAGGGGTGATGCCCTCAATCTCTGAGGAAGGGATTTGTGTGGCATCACTCACAAGGACTCTCTGGGAGCAAGTGTACAGTACTACTCTGGTCTTAAAGAAAACTAAAAACTCCTGCAAAGGTAAGACTAGCTTGAACAATCCAGTTAAAAGGATGTAAGAATAGAAAGAAGGATTAAATAAGAGAGAATGGCAGCTCAGAATGCAGTGGTCAGGAAATGTATGATGCTAAGATCAGTGAAATGCTCCATGCTTTGAAAAGAAACTTGCCCAGATAGATACTCCTTCCAAACTCTCCCTATTACCAGAAATATCACTGGCAGGAAAAAAAAATAATAGGGATACAGCATTACTTACAAATGTGCTTCTCTGTTTCATTTCTTTTAATGTTGCCTAAACTCTGCTGGAGGCTTTTTCTAAATCAAGTTCACAGAGGAGAAAAACACACAGATATTAATTTAACTAAAGCAATTCTTGCACCTTCTTCCTTTCAAAACAGAAGTTTTAGGCATTTAATTAGAGGAAAAGATCTTTCTGTGCCAATAGTCCCCAAAATTTTTAGGTGACTGCTTTTGACTTTGTAGTGGGCTCTTAGCCACTGGAGTATCTGCAGAAAATAAATAAAAAAGCCTAATGGTAAGAATATTAACAGACTTAATTATCCAGAGATAAATTCAAATATTTAAAGGGGAAACTGATTCTAAAAATTTTACTTATTCCACAAAGTACTTGTAGGTTTGACTGTTTCACAAAAGCAGGATAAACAGGTACAAATGATGCAAGGCTTCAGAAGCAGTGCCACTGAAGATATTCTCGCCCGTGTTTGTCTGTTGGTTTTACATCAGATCAGTTCTTTTGTTCACACCCTGACCAACAAATATCTGTACAGTCACAAAGACAGACATGATATTCCACACTATGGGAACAGGAATGAGCAGCAGGATACAGTGGAACATAGCCTTAAACTAATATTAGTGCCAACGGTTTTGTGTAATGAAATCTACAAAGCAAGTAGTCATGAAACATGGGAGATAATTTACAGCATAGAACATCTTCTTCGTCTGATGTAAATCACTCTAGTCTGTCACCAAAGGTTTCAAATAAATTTGCGCCAGATATTAAGCTGATAGAGCTTATTCTGATATATAAACTAACAGTTTATTCTGAGAGCTTGCTCTGATAGAGCTGAATTCTGACAGAGGGTGGGAAAATACCACTGGACTGAGAGCTTGATCAGCTCTGGTCTGGTCAAGTTGTTGCCTCGAGCCTTCAAAAGGCTGATTAACAAATATGAAGGCAGTGATAGTTTAAAGAAAAAAACTAAACCATGAGAAGTGTGGTATGTTTGCTATTCAAGGACTGTTTAGAATATGTGTACTCAAGGTAAAGCTTATCTAGTTTAAGATTCTGCTTACAACAGAGGATGCTTAAAGGGTCACAGACTTGCTAATTAAGGACATACGTCCTCCTTGGCATTGAGAAACCAGGGGTTGGCAAGAGAAACAAAGAGCCTGGTGTCTTCAGATGCCACATGACCACAAAAGGAGTAGGGGTATTCTTCTCCAAACGACCACCGAAGACCACCAGAGACCCCCCCGCACAGGCGTAGAAGACTCTGGGATGATTGCTCAAGAGAACAACACACCATGCTTGCTCAACATAATGAATATGCAATAGTTAGGTGGAACATATGTATTAGACAGGCGTGGTGTTTTAACTGTAGTGTGTAAGTATGAACTGAAAACCTCAGTAGGTGTGCTTGATTTGTGGAAATCTTCTACCTTGTACCCTGCGCAGAATAAAGCAATGTCTCCTCTCTAAATGTACTTTCTGTGTTTCAGGAGTTACTTTCTGATCAGGTAACAAAGTTACAGTGCATGGTCAAAGACAGGACATATAGAAATATCTTGAAGTTATAACATTCTAAAATAAATCCTTCAAATCCTAAAATTTTAGAGAATTTGCACATAGAAAAACCATGAATCCTTTTTAGCCATTTTGATGATGATATAAACCAAGAATAGCTCCATTATTAATTACAATACAAACAAACCCTAGGTCAAAATAAGGCACAGATCTATCCTGTCTATTCCTGGTTTTCCTATTTACCCTAGAATTTAATGTGTATTCGTGTTGGGTTTTTAAGATTAAGACAAGATTTTCTTTTTAAAAAAAAAATACAATAACAAGATAGCCAAACCTTATATTCAGCTCTTGTCTTCTTTTCAATCTCAGAACCTCTAATCCATTTTTACTATCTTCATTGGTTACGCTTGCTTTACTTCAGGACAGGCTTTAATTAAATATTCACAATATTTGCTGTAAAAATATTCCATAATTTCTGTGGTGGCTAAAATAAGATCACAGTCATCCAACCTGTACTTCAGTGAAATGTTTAATTATCTCTCTACAAAACAGGTGAAATCATAAAACATACCTTCTAAAGGAGATAACAAGCTTTAATTCAGGATGTTTACAACCAAGGGGAATCATATTAACTGCAGATGTTAATTTACCATAACAAGACAGGTCTACTGCTAACTACTCCTTCTTTTAAAAAGAAAAACATTTGAAATAATTATTTTAACTGCAGGTGTTGGTAATGGCTCAGCAGGAACAAAAGTATTTAAAACCCATTCCGTCTTTCGGCTGTGTTTACAACCACAGCTTTATTTATTCTAACAATAGATAAAACATTACTAAAAGCAGCTTGTTTACACACTTGTCAACAGCAGAAAGGCATCATTTGGGGGCCACAGTCCTGCAGTGTGTTTACTGTTCTGACTTACAAGCCTTTCAACTGTTCTGATTGAAATGACTGTAGCCAAAACCTATGGGCAGAGAAAAACTTTTTTTTCCTTTTCTAGGTCTGTATATTATCCACTCATTTACACTGTGTTCTGAAACTAAAAATTATCAACTCTAATTCATTGATTTTTATGCTGGGATTTGGTTTTGGTTTCATTCTGGTTAACATGAAAATCATTTGGTAGTCTCATGCTTCTCCCACCTGAATGTTAGCTGAAAATGCACAGAACCACTCAGCCCAGATCATTACAACTGAAAGTTTCTTCTGAAGAGAAACAAAGAACTTGAAAAATTTTTTTTTTTTTTCAGTTTGCAATTACTATCAGAAAAACAATATGAACCCTTAATGACATTCTTAAAATGATCTACTATAGAATGTTTACCAATGGTAATGTAAAGATTAATCATTATATGAAACAAAATTTTTAATCTGGAAGGTGTTTTTTAATTAGAAAATATATTTCTGTACAATTTCATAGCGTCATGCTAATCAAAGTAGCAACTTACCGCTACTTCACCATTGCATTCCAATGATGAAAGGATGCTTATAAATCTAAATTTAAATGCTTAGGAAGGTTAGGAAATATACTGTCAATATTAGTTGCATATTGCCTTACTTTATTTTCCCCAAAAAATGGATTATTCTTTACAGTAAGACTCAAGATTCAAGAACTGTGCAATAATTATAGAGAAGTTTGAGATTAAAAGCAATTTTTCTTTATCAGATCACTCTTGATTATGACAGCCTTCAGATAATAGGGCTGATAATTGGTCATATGTGCATATCCCTTCTGAGAAGGTATGTAGATTGTCTGAATATACTATAAACCATGCTAAAAAGTGGCCACAATGGGACAAACTGAAACATACAATTTTAATGCAAGAACTATCAAATTTTTTTCCTGATTTCAATTTAACACAAAATTTCTAGAAAACAGGAAATTCTGCATGAACTAGAAGATAAAAAGACAGCTCAAGCCAACTGATTCCAATGTATAGATACACTGTGATGCTGACAGAATTTTACAAGTTAAAGACAGGCCTCCAATAATATTATTTATCAGCTATCAAAAACAGAAGTGCTAAAGTATAATCTCATGCTAAATAATATATTGAAATCTGACCAGAGAATTCCATGTGAAAAGATCTATATAGAAAAACAGTTTGTTTTTTCTAGCTCCAGTTAAAGAAACATGATCTTACAGGATTTCTCTCATACACCTTCTTTCTTTTTCTTTGCATACTTTCACATCCTGGTCTGACGTCTCTCTGTGCTCTTTTAGTCCCAAAGCAACAGATACAATAGATTTGAATGAACCAACTGCTGTAACTTTGAGAACCCAGAGAATTACTTGTATTTCTGATCCTTCAATGCCAGGTCTGCTGCAGTCACACAGCATTTCAAAGTACTTTTCTCATAATGTATAAAAGTCTACAAGTCTTGTCTAAAGTTTGAGGACTTCCAGTGTTAGGATCGATTCATAGTTAACTTCCTTTCACTGTTTACAGATATAAAATTAATATTTTGATACCTGTAAGCATTCAAATTTCATATGTCATTTTGGACTTTTGCAGATGAACAGCACGCATCATGGACAGCAATCTTAATAAGAAAATATTTAAATAGTAAGAACAATGAAATTAAAAATAATGCATTGGCATGTGTATTCTTCCTCATTTGTATCTACATAAAATTTATTTCAACTTAGAAAATCAAAATTGGACTTTTCATTATTAACATTTATATCCTTAAAACAGCATTTGAAAATCAACCCATGCCTTCTCTTCATCACACCTCATCATCAACAATGACACCAAATTAGATCTTCATTTGAAAATGCAAAAGTTGAACAAATCTGTAGTTTATTATTCTGCAGATGTATTGGTCTACAGTGTAAGACAGTACTAAAGGTATGAAGTAATTAGGAGTACTCAGAAGATATGAGCTGACAAAACAGAAGTGGTTAGAATCCACTTTACTGAGCTATTTTTTGGCAATAACAAAAAAAGTGTAAACCATTCTTTTCTCAATAAAATACAAACTCACCACATTTTACTGCCTAAATTCTAACTTTGATCTGTATCTCTTCTATGGTAAGCTCCTGTTCTTTATTAAGAAATATGTGGAAGTAAAAATAATTTCCAATACTGGCTGAACAAAATTCACATTAAAAGGAATGTGATATGCTGTGCATTGGGTATGCTTTTGGGTGATTATTCTCACAGATTACTGAAGCGGCTCAAAGAGAAATTAATCAGTTACTAACATTGCTATGGTAGTTGAATCAATAATTTTGCTTGCTTTTCAGGATGTCAAATTTAAACAGAATAAATAAAGATTGTTGGAGTCTACTGTATTCTGCAGCCCCTGTGGAATCTCTTGTTCTCTCTTTCTTTCATCATCATTGAAAAACAGGTATAATTTCTGCACTGTTTTCACATAGTGTAGGACATTCATCCCCCCTTCAGTGGTCCTGTGTGTACTATTCTGTTTGCCTAATTCAACTCATTGATCACTTTGGGGAAAAGTGGAATGATACAGTAATCAGAATCTCTGCTACCTCCTGCTAACCTGGATGCATTCCTAAATAGCTCCCATTATGGGCTTCAGTCACATCTTGCATCCCCAGTGCTGATAGCCTGGTCTCTTAACAGGTGGACACATCTGTTCTACTCTGCCAGATTCAACTTATGGTGATTGTGCTTTGAAATATTTGCATAGTTGGTTCCAAATAGTACGCACATCTGTTCAGATCTAATATTACCTTGAAGTTATGGTTTAGTTAAATAAAAAGAGACATCTGTAAATTTTTTGATGGTTGTACAAATATACATGTTTTAAAATATCCTTAGAATATTTTAAAAGACCATTTTAAAGTTTCATGACCTTTGGTTTTGTTTAGCCACTGAGTAGGTTATCTTCTTTATTTTAAGAAACTAGTTAAGTACAGATAGAAATACTAATCGAGAAATAGTCACCTGCTAACAAACAGAAAAATCACTCAGCATATAAGAAGGTTCATACTGTGTCTGCTACTTAAATTCATTCAACTCTGCAAATTAAACTTTTCTCCATTTATCTTATCAGGAGGGCCTCATCTAAAGTAAGTCTAGTAGATTGTGTCTGGCATTAAATTCTCAAGGTCCTCCTAAGCTAACTTGGAAACTGAACTATCTGGAAAACAACATTACAGGCAAAAAAAGGCAAACAAAGTTTCAGAATTTCTTTGTTTTGATTTACAGCATAATCAGTCTTGGAACAACTATTTTTCATGGACCATGAGAACTGACTCCTATCAAGGTCAATATCCAGAAAGAATGGATTTTATTTATAGTGTAGTAAAGCAATGCTCAGTGCTTTCTCAAATTCTGTGAAGAGGTATAAAGTAGAATTCCAGGTAATTTTTTCACTTTTTTTTTAGGGTAAATAGAAATCTTGGGAGGGTGAGGGGAGAAAAAAGGGAGGTTGATAGGATTCATTTCCTCTTTTTACTAGATTTGAGAATCTTTAGTTTGTTTTTTTGCCAAAATCGTTATGTTTCCTCAAAATTTTTGGTATTTAGAATACTTCAGTCCTCTAAATCTGAAGCCTATTGAGAAGGGCTTGTATGACTTCAACAGTTTCTTCTGTATCTCCAGAAGTTGTCTAATGGTTGCTTCACAGAGGTAGCTAGACAGCTAGCTTAAAATCATCTATAGCATTGTCTTCAAGCCACCTGGACTTTCATCTGCTACTTCAGCCAAGCTAATCCATTACACCATCTACTTTAAAGACCTACATTCCAGAATTACAATATTCCAATGAAAAAATAGAGCCAAATCGATGTCTGCATACACAGAATTAATCATGGCCAAGCTGCCATATTAGTGCAAGAGCCCCTAGAAAGTTGTCTGGCTGAACCAGTTGGTTCCAGGTGGCTGCAAAAGTGTGCCGCACTTCCTCACGATCAGATGGTTTCATGTGCCAGTGCGAGGGTGCTAATCTTACATCCAGGCAGCTGTGTGACGGTCTGACAAATTACAGTCAATGTCTCAAACATTCGTTAAAGAACTTTGGTGGAGAAGACGGCCTCTGTAAAAACGCTGGAGTTGTGTGAACAGGACAATGTGGCCGGAGGAGAGGGCCCCACGGAGGGTGGGACCGCGCTTCTCCAAAGCTGCGATTCCTTATCTTAAGTGACCAGGAGAAGGAGTGCAGCATATGTGCCTGGAGGAGGGGGCCCCACGGAAGATGGGACTGTGCTTCTATCTTAAGTGGTCATGCCAGCAGGGAAAGAGAGGCAACTCCCCAGTGACACCCCCCCCAAGCTCACTGACTGATTCCAGAGAACCCCAGGAAAGTGAACTGCGCATGTCGAGACCACCGACTAACACACTATAAAAGAAGGAAGAACGAGTTCTCAGTGCGCGCCCTCCGGAACTGGATCTCTACACTGGCTGGACCAACGCTGGACCCAGGACTGGTGAAACCCTTTTCTTCTCTCTTTCTTTCTTTCTCTGTCTTTCCCTCTTTTTCTTCTCTCTTTTCCACAGTCCCTACACCTCATCCTTTTAAACATAAAACGTTGACCAAGTCTGAGACTAGGAGTGGATCCAGCTGCCCCTGGGCTCCTGTTCGAGAAGGAGTCCAGAAAGCAAGGGGGTCTGCTCTGAACCTCGTGACTCAACGGGAGGGCTCTCCTTCTGACACAGCTTCATGTTCCTTTTTCCATTTCTTTTTCTACACCTTCCTTCTCTTCTCAAACAGCGGCTTAACGACATGTTGCAAGGTTCATATTGATAAGTTCACGTGTACTTGGGCAAGGTTAGCTTGGCTGAATAAATGTTGATTGTTGTTTGAACTCCCCTGGTGTCATTTTGCCTTAATTCTGACAAAAGAAATCCACGAACCTGAGTCGCTCCAACTCTGGGACACGACAAGCTGTTACCTCCCATGTTGTGCTTTTGGCTGCTTGAATCCTCTCCTCAACCTCAAAATGAAAATTACATGTATTTATACACATATAATGTAAGGAAATTACAATGAACTGTTACTATATATTTTATTACACATTGCAAAGAGAAAACACACTCTTTAAAAAGCAAAGCTTTTTAAGAATTAAATTGCATTAAACCAACATTCTGAAGAAGGAACTCTCTAAGAAAAAAAAAACTAAAATAATTTAAAAAATTAAACCTATGAATCAAACACTTTTCATTCTTGGTCTGAAAAGCTGTATGTAAAGCATGCTCTATTACAAGTGAAAAGGATATCTAACAGGATTCTCTCCCAAAGTCCCAGTCTCATTTCCCCCACAAGCCTTTCCACTTAGAGAGGCAGAAAAATACATATTAATAATTATGACTGGAGAGAGTTACAGGAGCATTCACATATTCTAGATTTGTCCTGGATGTTTGTCACTATGTCATATGATATGAATGATTCACTACAAAGATTACTTGAGAAAGTACTTGAGGAATATGACATAAAAGAAAATTTAGCATGTATTTAATTTTACTTTTTTTGTACATAGCATATGTTGGTTTTATATATACTTACATAATGGTATACATTAACATACAATACACTAAATACTATACTTACATCCCTGATTTCTTTGACTAGGTGGAAACGTACCTTTAATATGCAATAATATTTTTAAAAGATTCCAAAGGTCCCAATATTACATTGCAAAGCAAACAAAGAAATCAGGTTTCAGGCAAGGATTTTATCTTCCATGAAAAGTATTTCCAATTACTGTTTTAAGACATCACTTAAAATTACAGCTGTGAAAATCCAATGCACATTCACTATCACAGACCATTATTTGACAGTGAGATATATCACTCCTATCTAATTCATATCTTTAATTTTCTGAAAACCTAATAAATCTCAAATTGTTCCTTCATAGTGATAGCATAATTTGTTATTATATATAAAAGAAAGGAAGAAATATCTTTCTAGTTTCAGAAGCTGATCCAAATCCTTCTCTCTACATTGTCCATCTGTATCCAGGGATTTTCCAATATAAACTAAACTTGTTCAGTCTTCCTGCCAAAATCATGCCAAAGATTAGAGGGTATGTTTCCATACATAAGATACAAAAGAAGAAATGCAGTTAAAATTGAGCTTACATCCAGATAATAGAGAAAACAAAAATCTTTTCTCTGTACATATAGTCTCTCACACACATACCTGCCATCACAGGTACTAAATACATTCCGTAAGTGTTAAGTGATTCCCTTCTCTTTTAAAAAAATCGTTCCATTTTTTTATGGAGACAGAAACTCTGCTGGAACCAATACACACAGCTCCATTAACTCAAGTTTCCCATTGTATTTCATCACTCTAGCTTACTATCCAAAATGTTGAACTCCCACTGACATGTCAGGCATAGAATATGTGAAACATTTCATGTCACCAAATGGTTGTGAAAGTTAGAAGAAAGTCCATGACTTCCTTGTAGGCTCTCCAAAAACCAATAGAAGCCTCCAATTTATCCACTGCCTTTTGCCTTGCTTGCCAATGTCAAATGTCCACTGTGCCTTAAATTCCCAAGAAATGTCTACAGTGGTGCGCAAAGCCTGCACCTCAGCAGCTCTGGAACCACAGCACTCTTTCTCCCACTGTGATTTCTTTAACACCTTACATTGTTATGGGACCTGCTGCAGCCCGGTATATATCAGATAAACTGAGAGAACTAGGTAATCTACCTCTGCAAAGAGTTCTCTACAAGAATTTTAGATTACAGTAAAAATGATTAAAGGGAATTTCTCTTCTGATGCAAACACAATTACAGGTCTAATTCACCTTTCCAAGCTTAAAATTTTGTAATTCCATTGAATTCTTTAGAATGATGCTGAAATAAAATTGGACTAATAATACACTGGGGGTGTTTGCATCAGTGGGATCCCTCAGTAGCAGTGAAAGGATTGATTATTGTCTAGCTTCAGCTACTTGAAAGAAGGAGGAAGGCAGACAGGTTATTTAGAATGGACTCATAATGCTGGAATTAAACTGTAAAAAGTTAAGTTCACATTTAATTTAAGGGAAAATATTATGAATACGAATTTTTTTTTACTGTGGCGTACTCTACCAAGGGAAATTAAACTTTATTTTGTGAGACTCTCTGGCCAAAATTATTACTGACTTTGCATATCCGTTGCTGAAGATCAGATTTTAAAGATCTTCAGTAGCACATTTCTTGGACTGGATTAGAAAAGTCTGATTATCTTTGTTACACTAGAGTTGTTCTTGGTACTTGTGCCATGAAGGGCTTTTGATAATAAATGAAGAATGAGGTTCACAGTGGAGATGAGCACTCTCATCTGCAGGCACTTTTTTAAACTCAGACTGAAGATTAGTCAATATTAAGACGGCTTTGACTTTTCAGTAGCAGGTTACTGTTTTCCAGTTCAGAATCCCTAGATATTTGTCCTCTGTCCAGCTGGGAACTAGAAAACAAGTGAACAGAACTGAAAGGGATAGCTGGGCACTGCTTACTCACAGACATCTTCTGACCTTAGATCTCAAACACAGCAGGGAATAACCTCAGATCAGCAGAAACCTAAACTGGCTCGTTGTGCTATATATTTTCTATCTTTACTGTCTCAGAATCTTGGAAACTATCTGCTAATTTAATTTGTTGTGATTAATACATTGTTCCAGTGTTTCCTGCTGTTATAGTCTGCAGGAGAATTTAGTTATAATGATGGCTAAACTCAACAGCAAATTTTAACAACAGGAATTATAGCACCATTATGCAGAAATGTCTAGCAAATTATGCAATTGTATCTACCACAATATAAATCTCAAATATATTAAACCTCTCATTGTTTCTTTGAAACAGCTAGCCTGGGTGTCAGCCAAAATGTAAAATTCACAAAGGCAATTTAATTTTTTATTTTTTTTAATCCTATGGGCTTTTCAGAAGACTGTTAGCTGAAGCTCTAGGTCTGAATTAGCTCTGTTGATAGAAAAAATGTATTTGCTTACACAAACTGCATGCTTATTGCAAGTTATAAGTAACATCCAAAATATGACTCGAATGTCTTAGAAACCAGTACTAATAAGCATACATTCCAAATTGATTTATAAATGCATAAAAAATGTCAGGTTAGCAAATCTGAAGACATTTACAAAATAAGCAAAAGAAGTAGTAAATGCTCATCAGACACTGAAGGGCACAAACGGGTATTTTTGCTCTAACAAACTTGCACTAGAAATGTACATGAATGCAAAAAGGTAAGAAACTAAAGGAGTTTGTGACTGTAATTTGAGAACACTGCAAACATTTTACAGTGTTCTAAATAATTTGCCAAGCAAGTGACGCATGTTGCAAACAGCAAGAGACAAATTTCAAAAGCTTTTCCAGCCTTCTGCATGCAAAGCAACCAAGTCTTTAATCAACTCCCTTCTCCCCACTTTCCCTAATTCCCTTAACCTAAACTATTTCACACTTTACTAATCCCTCCAGTTGAATTCCCTGGGGTTTTTTTCAACCCCAAGTTCCTTCCACTGCCCTGTTCCCCTTCCAGCTCCAGCACTCCTTTCATCTTTCCTAATACTCTTACTGCAGGTCTTTAGCAGAGGCTGCAGTGACATTTCACAGGCTCAAAGTGGCAGCTGTTACAAAGTTAAACTCTATGGGGTTCTCAGACAGCCATCCTCAAAATGCACTACATGTCCCAGAGCATGAGAGCGAATGAGCCCGGAGGAAGAAAGAATGGTTGCCTTCTTTCAATCAGATCCACTGCGTCAGGTTTTTTTCCTCTTCTACTTCGTGTTTTATCACCATCTGCTGGCAGAACCTCAAAACACTGCTCTGAGACTTCTCCCTGGATCCTCCAGAGCTCTCAGCTCGGTGAATCTGTTGGGAAACCACCAACTGCATATCATCCCTGTCTTACTCATGGTTCTTCTGCTGCTGGCATGTATTGCAGACACAAGCAGTGTCACCTTCCAAAAGAACCATCAACATCTAATTCTGTATTGTATCTATCTAACTCCAGTGAGGACCAGCTCTCTTCTTCTCAAAACAAAGAAGAATTAAATGAATACAAACATATGCTATACACCACAACCTTCACTCCGCCCTCCCAAGTTTTCCAGACTTCCAGTGCACATTTGGTCACCTGCTGAACATGACTTGACTGCTCTATGGTCTCTTCCTCTAACCTAATCTTTATCAATTACTAGCAGTGTAGAAAGAGATGTATGCAGAGAGGCAAAAACAAGAAAAACCAAAGGAGGTATATTGTTTGTAGGACGGGACACTTGTGATAGAAATAAAATGCATATTGGTGAAAGGAGATATATGAAGAATAGGTAAGTTGTATGTATAAAGAGCTTGAATATCTTGGTTTTATGGGTTTGTGCCAGACACAATGTGTGCATAAGTAGCTACTCAAATCACATATTTCAACAAAATGGTCTGTGTTTCAGCACCATGTGTCTTTGATTTCAACCACATTTCAGATGGCTTTCCAATGTGGGCATCAAGGAAGGTTGCTAATTTCAGCTTGCTTCCATGGTGGCATTTTGACACAAGTTCTTGTCTTGGATCAGCTAGAAAATAACAACTACAACAGTTCTCTGGATATTTGAATTTTAAACCTGTGAAACTATTTCTTCACAAATTTATGCACTCAACTTTTGGGAAAAAAAAAACCAGCCGATTTTACTCATTTCGTCACTAAGTCATATATTAGTACTATCTCCAAGGACTCATTATGGGCTCTTGTAGGCATATGTCTGCACTCAAAATAAAAATAAACACATTTTCTTACAGAAATGCTGTGCTTCTACAGTCTCCTGCAGGGACAATTATAAACTACCATAATGATTTATTTTAACAATTGTAATTTCTAATTTAGATTATAACTACTATAATATTTTATAAATATTATAACAAATATAAAGATAATTCAAACTCCTAAACTGACAAAGATTCCATTGCCTGAATTTATGAATTAAGACCAGTCATTAGGAGCAAGCCTTAAAGACATGGGGTTTTGTCTGTGTCTGTGTATCTGTCTTTTAAAGAACTTTAACTCTCAGGAAATGAATAGGGCTTGGCAACAGCTATACGAGCCATAACTTTCTCATTTCAAGAAACTTCATTTAAATCTATATACAGAGTGTGCTAGACACTTTATAGCCTATCTATGGCTATAAAGACTTGGTTCATGTCCCAGAGAGTTTCTGCTCTCACTTGAAGACTTGATGAATTGAGTGAGTGGAGAGAATGCAGAATAAAGAAAAGTGAGTTTTATAGGATAGCAACTATACAGTTAACAATATGAATAAAGAATAATACTTATTATAAATTTGGAGGATGTATTTGGAAAGGAAATCCACATGACTCAACATGAAAATAACTCCTAATATGCTAGCCTGTATGTTGAATTAAAATTGAAACATATGCAAGGTCTTGATTGGATGAGAGACTTATTAAAATTGTAATCCTCTGTTTTCTTCTTGACTGTTCCTGGATTATTGAGGGTTTTTTTCCAAAAAGGAGGTCATGTAATTATTGTACATGGCTTTTCATTGCCCCTTAGAGATTTCCTGGGTATGAATAAATTATTATTATTTAAAATTTCACATCATTGACACATTACTTCTGAGGAATCATATCAGCTCTTCACCCATTTTGAAATCTGTTATTTGTCTCTTTTAAATTACAAAAATCAGCATTTATACTGCATTATTATTTATCTATTTTTATATTTTAACCAGAGGAAAATAAATACATTTCCTGAAGTAAGAAAAAAACAGTCTAATTAATTTGATGAATCTAGCACTTCCTGAAGACCTCTTACAGGTAATAAAAAGACAGGAAAATAAAACAATATGAAAGACCCAACAAGACAGCATAATTTTATATAGTGTTGAAAAGCAAAGGCCTTCAAGCAGGGAAGGGTATGATCACAATCTATAAATATTTTCAAGGCTTTCAAAATGAATGAAGGAAAGGAATTCATTTCTATAGCTGGAAAGAATAATCCTCCCCACTTAAGGAATCACTGGATGAAATTCTATGGTCTGTTTTACTCATGAGGTCAGACTAAAAGATTATCATAATGCCTTTCTGGCCTTAAGCCTGTAAATCACACTACCTAAGGATGGCAATTCAAAGAGGCAATTATACCTAAGGAAAAAAACAGTTTAACTGATACTAAAAAAAAAATTCTAAACAGTAAAAGTCTGGATATCGATGTTTTTAGTGATCCCTAGCCTCCCTCCTTACCTCCATCTTTCCCCTTTCTTCGTGAAGAAAACAGGAATATCCAAAAATAAGTACTACTGTCATTCAACACTGGGAGTAACATAGAATCTGATGATGTCCCGAGAACTAGAAAAAAATTATGGCAACTCCCTTTTACGCCAAAGAGAGATTTGTTATGTCACAGGCACCTTGTCATATCTCTGCTATACATCATTTTTCAGGAGTCTTAATCAATCCAGAGACTCCGTAAGACTTCTCTACCAACAAAAAATATGTCTGGGCATACAGCTTCCAAGTAGTACCCTTATGTTTTTAAATGACATTGTAACTTTTGTATTGCTAATCAAAACCAAATGTCTAAAACACCATAGTGAGAACTGCTAAGCTGAAGTTGCAAACTCCTGCACTCTTTTTCCATGCATATTTCTTCCTATTAAAATTGAAGTTGAAAGTAGTTGCGTGTCCCACCTTCAGCAACTTAGAATTACAAACCATAAAAAGAAGGTGAGATTAAGAGGCTAGCGAGTATGTTGTATGAGTAATACTGCAGAATGCAAAGGGCAAACTAGGTGACCCAAAGGGCTTTTTTCTCTGCTTCTAATATCTGTGATTCACTGACCTGCTATTTTTCCAAAGACACTTCAGCGATTCTTACTTCTTTGCTTCCATACATGTAACCCAAAGGGAAAGCAGTAATGTGAGACTCCAAAATATAAGGATAAAATTCAGAAATATTGTACATGTAGAAAGTGACAATATGTGTTTCAGATATAAATCAGGGGCCAGATTTACAAAAGTATTTATCTGCCAAAAATGCAAATATGCACTTGCTGAGATTTACAAAAAAATAGATGTCTGGATACTATTGAAAATCTGCATCTTAAAGTCTATAAATACCCTTGTAAATCCACAACTCAGAATTTGTTCTTTTCACTGTATAGAGAACTGAGCCTCTCTGGATGGTTTTCAGGTAAAATAAAGTGAAAATCAAATGGATGGGTGAATGCATGCACATACAACATTTTTGATTTGAGGAAATAGCAATACAGTGGGATTACATAAATAATAGCTGTGCTTGAAGTATTATTTTCAGCTCATGGATGTAACAGTGCCAGTTAAGCAAGGAAACAAAATGTTGCTCTTATGTACATATTGCGCTTCATAATACCCACAGAAACACAGTCTAACTAATCTGAACGCTTAGCAGTTTGCTGAAAGAGAAGAGAGGAGTGAGTTTGAGAGGGATGGAAAAGAACTCCAACACTCAATGCAGTTGTGCAGTGTAACTCACGAATATGCTTCCTTCATCCTGAGAAGTACTGGTGTAGTGTAAAATAAACCTGCCCAGTTTTCAAGTGTTGCACACCTTTGTCATTTTGTTGTCTTGGTCTTACAGTCTCATCTGAAGTACAAGGCAGTCATCTTTTTAGCTTTGGTTGAGTACTTCATAAATGATGCAGAAGAAACAGAGACATCTACACATCTTCTGATTTTCAGCAGGGTGATCTTATATTTATCAAGATACTTTTTAAAGGCTTGTTTTCAGGTTTCCTAAAAGACATTCTCTACCCTTCACAGTTTCTTCTTAGCTTGATGTTCAGTCTGCATTTGCCCTTTCCTGTACTGCCCACACCAACTGCCACTACCCTTTCCCCTCAAAAAAAGAGCTTAGTGGATGAATTTTTGCCCAAGGAAATTGTGTGTGCTTCCCTTTGGGTAACCTGCAATGCAGAAGGATACACTGCAGCCTGTACTTTCTCTGCTAGGACAGCTTGTTTTACTCTAAGTCTTTTCCCTTTCTTCATGTAGCTCTACCGATACCGGGGAATAAAAATTGCTGGGAGGCATCTAGTTTGGTATTTTGCTTTTGTCTGGCTGCTTGTAAAAGTCTGTCTCTGTTATCAATACGTGATACAGAAAACATTCTTTAAGGTTACTAGGTGTTTTGCATAGTGGGATAAAATACTTTATGATGTAAACTTGGCCTTCTTTGAGACTTCAGTCTTTAAAAAACCTGCTCAACTACTGCAAAACATCATGTTATTTTGAGTTTAAGTTTCTTTAGACGCCAAGAACTACACTTATAGCTGGGAACAAAATTGCTATAATTTGACCAGCACACATAAGTCTACTTGAAGATCAGTAACTAGGTTTCTTTCAGCTAAATTCTCTAAAAGGTGTCATCTTATACATGTTCCAAGAGCTTTCTTAACAAATACTAACTCCGGACAAAATGCAATTATCAGTTTATTGAGGATTTTGTTTAAAATACAGCTGGGAATGATATCAACTTTTACAAAATAATAATGTTGTAGAGATTGCTGTAGAGAGCTTGTTTAGAAAGGGGGGAAATGGCTCCATTGCTCCTTGAGCCCTGGGGGAAAAGTCTTACAACCACATTTCTCACTTTCTGTGGGAAGGCTCAGTCTCTAGGTTATAGAATTCGCCTTTGTGAAAACACTGACAATCCCCTACCCCTGTTGACTGAAGCTGTGCCAAAAAAAAGATAAAAATTGCAGGTATCATGGTGATGGAAAGAAATAAGAGGAAGACAGAATGCATCTTTCTGTGATGTAATGTTTAGCCTACTGATTAGTGGTGGAAGAATAAGAACTAAGGTCTCAAGGTACATTTCCCATGTAACATAAAACAGCTGTGCTAGCAGCAAGAATCAGAATAAAGGCATCTCTGCTCCAGCATAAACAAGATCTTAGCTTATAGAACCCTGACTCTCCCTTTCTTTCTTTCCTCTGCAGCTTTCTTTTCCCAAAGTGCAAAGGTAACATATGACCTTGTTATCCTTCCCCACAGGTCCTGAGCTGAGAGCAAGTAAGCTGATCATGAGGATCAGACTTTATGAGACACAGACTAGAAATCAAAATGCTGCCAAATCAAAACAATAAGCATCTCATTTGTACTGATACCTGTGAATATCCAGTGTAAGTTAAACTTCAGAGAATTACTGGTCACTGAAGCTGATCTTTACTTCCCCAAGTGAGATTCCAGCTTTGATTTAATATTTTCCCTTGTGATAGAGTGGCCATAGATGACTTCTACCACACCTGCTGTGGAGGTCTTTTCCCCATCACTGAACAGGAAAACACCACCCAGTTTTCCCACCAAGTATGAACGCACTGTGTGGAGACATCTTTTATCATTGTCATTCCGCCACAACATTATTTCCTGTGTATTTAAGTTCTGAGTGTATCAGGTCATCAGCTGTAGAGTCGTTTGTCAGAAAGTTGGCTTAAACTAATCAAATACAAAAGATTACAGCCTCAACATTAGGGAATATCAGTGCAGGGAATCTGCTCAGTGCCACCTGTTCTCCTACAACCATGTAGCTATGTAATACACTATTATCATTGCTAGTAGCAAGCCATAAGCTTTGTACTGAATTTGCATGACCTCAAGACTGAAGTTTGCAAGGCCTGCTCTGTCTGAGCTTTCCTGACCTGCCTGCAGCTTTGTCTTACTTGGTTTAGCTGTGACAGCAGTATTTTTAATTGTCTAGGTCTCTATGGCTAATTTGTTTCACTTTTTTTTATCTTTGTATGATTTCACCATAGTTTTACAAACCTAGCATAGCAAATACAAGCCTGATGTGTAACGAGAGGTCTGAAGAGGTGAAGACAGAGGATGTGGTGTGGAAGAGTACAGGCATGGCATGACAAAAGATGGGGTACAGGCTGGCTCTGGAGGCCCCACAGCTGTAGACAACTCTTCAGCAGTCCATTAAAGAAATGCAGACCTGGACGTGACCAAAACTGAGCTTAGTGGTAACAAAGAGTACAAAGAAATACTATCTAAAGTACGTAAAAGGTACCAAGTACAGTAAATTGTGATTAACAGGGAGCTGCAGACCAACAAAGAAAGAACCAAGATGTACAAGCCGGTTAGCCAACATATAAAAAGATCCAAGTGGATCCTGCAGTGAAGAAGACGAAATCATCAGCATGAGCATCATATCCCTCTCAGTGAAGGACTCCAGGTGCTGACAACTCATTGTAACTCTCCCCGCTCCCACCCACCAAAATAAAAACACTGACATTAGGACCAGAAGAGCAGAGGAAAGGTGAGAATAACATCAGGAACAGGGGTAGAAACTAAGTGCACATATAACAATTTTAACTGTCTTATTATTCCTGCTCTTGCTGTAATAACTGGATCTGTACTAATAATGATTAGATTCTTAAATATCAGTTACCTAACAATAAATTTTTGGCTTTATATATATGTATGCATATGCATACCTCAGGTGCACTTCCTCTTTGCCTGTGAAACAAGATTTTGAGTATAACATGCTGGGTTCTGAGAGTTCGGTTCTCAATGAGAGCAGCTCCATGGGTTATACTAGATCTCTGCTGTTACGGGGCTGGAAAGGAATTTAAGTAAAACCAAGAAAACAAAACAAAAAAACCAAAATAATTTCCTACTACACAAACAGAAAGTACAGATAAGTATTAAAATTCAGGCACACCATTCCAACACTACTGACTTTGCACAGTAGCTATTTTACTTGCTATACTTTATTAAAATCTTTTCAGCAGATATTTAAGCTTTAGAAAATTCTGCAGTAAAACAATGCCACCTAACCAGCTTAGTTTCTTTTGCTGCACCAGAATATCCCTAACTGGATAGCAGTCCCATAAAACGTGTTTTTGATATAGAACCAAGAGGGACTGCAGTTCTGAGAATTCTTCTGCAAATGTCAGTGACAATATAGTTGGAAATACTTTATTCTGGGCCTAATGTTCTAGCAAAGAAAATCCCCCCCCCAAAAGTACTCTGGTAACGTTTATGTCACAGCATGTGTGGCAGGGCTGATGGAATGAAACAATCCATGGTCTAGTTTTATCCTGCTGGGCAAATTTTTGTCGCTGTGTGCTGAAATCCAAAAGTGATTAGCATGCCAGAAAGACATGCGGTGCCATCCCTAGTTCTTTGTCAGAAAAAAGCAGCTTCATTTTAGGTAACATTTCAGAAATTTTGGAACAAGGAAGGCTGATGAAAACCCTTGCAGCAGTTAAGTCCAATGTCAGCCCTGAAACCAGTATGGGAGCCCCAGATTTCTCAATCCCTGCTTACCAGAGGAGAGAAAAAGAACACAAATCACAGCTTTAAAAAAATGCACAACTGTAGAAGAAAATAAGCCAAGTTTTTTTTTTTTAATCTTTGCACCTTCTGTAGTCATTTACATGAACATAACGTGGTGCAAAATCACCCCGACAGCTGAAGAAAAAAAGAATTTTGAATTGTAGCCTTGTTTAATGATTTTTAATAAAATAAAAGTATGTGACTGTCTCTGGAGAAGAGGTCAAATGCTTCAAAAGCATACACATACATTCAGGTATATAGTGAGGTACTACCTATAACTTTAAGCCTCTAACTTAGGCCTCAAACGAATGCAGGTTCCCCATATAAACAGTGAAAAAACCACCCAGGTGCTTCTAAAGAGTAACTGAGAACATTTAAATTAAGCCTAGCTGGCGCCTTATTTGGATCACTAGATATATCCCTGTCCTCCACGGAGGACACATGGAACTGAGGTGCCAAATGTAGGCACCTTAATGGGATTCAACTGTAGGCACTGAAAATAATTCTCTCTTTCTGCCACCATAGTGTAAACACACATTCAGCCCACTCTGAATGAGAAGAAATTGCATGTAGCACTTGCACTTTTTTTTATACTTTAACCACCAAGCTGGAGATGGAAAATGTTTATACATTCCCATTTTATATTATTTAATGAACATGTAGCTGTTTCAAGCAGTGGAAGTGTATTATTTCCTTTGGAAGTTGTTTTACAACATAAAGGTTCTTGCAGAAAAGGAGATTTTCATTTCTGTTTTCCTATTTAATGTAATTGCAAAAGATATTCCTTTCTATCATGAAATGTAATTCCAGCAATTTCTGTTGTGCTAATGAGCTTACATTTTCAGAAATATATTTGCATATACTCAACCACTTGTATCACTTATAATTTAGAAAATTTAAGTTTTTATCATTTTTCCTCATAAATCAGTTCCTTCTACCCATCCAACAAACCTATTTTCTTTTCACCCCTCTTAATATAAGACAGGTTTTTTCTTCCATTATGGCATGTCCGTCACTTACCATTTGCTCAAAACACAGCGTTGCTATAAGCATTACTTGGATTCCTCCCCCTTTAGGTTTTTTTATATAAAGAAAAGTTGACTGCCTGTAAAATGGAGGAGTACCTGTAAGCTGGAGTAGGCTATGCATGGTATAGTGTCTGGTTATAATCAATGTTTCTCATAAAGCCTTTCTGTGGTACCTTTTACAGATCATACCATATCGACATAATCAGATGAAAATCCTTTCAAAAGAGTAAAACAAAGTGCAAGTATTGGCCTTGGCCCTAATACTTGCTTTAAGCCATCTCCCCTTACCTCAGCTGCCTTGACATGCACAATCACACGAACCTCCAGGTCTCCTGCTCCACACCGGGAGCACTGGTTATCTTCCAAACATTCAGGTTTTGCATAGCTAGCATAATAGTTCCCCCTTCATCTTTTATCCTATAGGACAAGGCACTGACCCAGGTTACACTTAATTTCTCTCCCTTAATGAATGCTATTCATAAAGGTATGCCTATGCTACTCAGCTAAGTACTAATATGTAACATAAAGGGTACATCAGGACTGCAGTCTACTGTTAGAGGGTACCAGCTGGACAGCATATCAAGAATTACATTTAAGGACAGTACAGAAAATCCTACATTCCCAGACAAACCTTCCTATACTGTTACCAGTGTCGGTGTATCCAGGATATTACTTTAAGCTTCTTTTTCATCATTCCATCATTATGTTACAGATGATCAAATGTCTGCAGTATGATACTGCATGAAATGATGCAGACTCATTTGAAGCAGTATGGTGAGATTACTGACACAATTATTTCCAACACAGGATAGGAATATTCCTTTCTCTGCTATTAATATTTGCTTAAAAAAAAAAAAAAAATATCCAGGTCCTTTATCAGCTCAGAGTTTTCACATAACTCAAATTAGCAGCATTAATCTTCTCTTCTGCAATAAAAAAAATGTATAAAAATTACGCAGCAATAGCCTTAATACCATCCATTTTCCAATTCAAATGCTAAACTAGACTCTCACACTGCTGCTTGGACACATTACTCTAGCGTGGCAGATTTGTCACTATAGCAGGAAATGCTTTTCTTTTGTGCCTTGACTCCTTTTTAAGTCAGCTGAAGATCATGTTATTTCTTCCCATTTTAAACACTGAAAAAAAAAGAGAAATGTGGGGTACAGGGAAAACAGCCATTTGCTTTTTTCTAAAGAGTGCATTAAAAGATTAGCAGCACACAGGAGGAAAAGCACAACGATGCTGTAAAATAACCCAGTGTCCTGTATTTAAAAATGGAAAAGATTAATACAAATTCATTCCATTAGGTTAGCTTGCTTTTCTTTTCACAGATACCGGCAGCTAGGATTTGCATAAAGTAGAAGTTCAGTTTTGCTTTGCCATATTCTGACATTCTGAGCCTAACAAAGGCTGCCTACGATTTCCAGGTCTTTTTGCCCTTCAAGTAAACTGTAATAAGCAAAGGGAAGATGCACACAAGGGCCCCTGCATTAAAACGCTGCTCTTCCTGCGACAGGAGGAGATTGCCATCTACTGGTCTCTGGCCTCTGCATGAAATCAGGCAAAGGGTATTGAGTGAGTATCTCTGCAGTGACTTTCTTTAAAGCAGGTGATATTTTTCTTCTCCCTGTTCTTCATAAGCATATTCAAAGCATAGATCTGCATAAATAAGCATTTATTTGAAAATAAAGCCTGGCTATCTGGTCACCTGTTCCAATCTAGCTGTGCAGGGAGTTGATGTGATAGATAGCAAGCAGCATCCGTATGATGTAAAGTTCTGCCATTTCAAAGATAAGGCTAAATGGCAGCGGTATAACAGGAGAGAGATTCTGATGCATGTATGGACCACATCATACATCTCTGCCGCAATGTATTCTTTTGAATGGCAAGAAAGTGCTGTTTTCTCAGAAAAGCAGAAGCTGGAAAGCAGGACTGTGCAGACAGCCTGAGGATGTGCTGTGTCTGCGTGGCGGCACGTGGAAGTCTTGCAAGTTTCTGCATCGCTTTGGTATCCTCACTACAGCAGTGCGGCTTTTGGCACAGGATGTCATGCGTGCAGCAGAATGCGCTCAGCCCTGCCACTGCAGCTGCCAGGTAACCTCCCGTTCTTGGGCAGTGATGCGTAACAACACCCATGACATCATCCTCCTGCATAAGTTATTCCTGCTCACGACTGCTCAGCTTACCCCTCTTTTGGGCATTGTGTCTTTCTTGCAACGCTGACAGAAAGGCATGGATGCCCATTCACTGTCTAGTTAAATTGCCCATGTAAATTAGGATAGTGCTAAAATACCGCACTGCGAACAGAAGCAGCTGACACAGGCACATACTCCATCTCACCAGCTCTGCTCAGGGCCACTGACCTCTCACGGGGTAGACAGACGGTACAGAAACACTTAAATTGTGACATGGCAATTGGCCACTGGGTATTTTTCAGAGTCCTGGGAGAGAAGTGCGCAGCAGTACTGTGGTCCTGCTTCGTTCCCCACATAGGCTGCACAAACACACACGCTGCCCTGTGCTGATGCATCACACTTTTCTAACGGCCAGTTTTCTAGTCCAATAGAAAAAAGCCTTGAGACAGCAAAAAAGGCTTTTAAACAGGAATAGAGGAGTAGTGTGGGTATAGATAGTATAGATTCATGAAAAAAATATTTTGCGTGGTAAGAGCCTAAGGGAGCAGGGCACATGAATGGCTATACCCACACAGCAGCACTTGGCCGTATTCTGCAGCATTGCCAATAAATACATGAGTCTTGAAATGCCTAATAAGCAGGAGTAACCCATTACTCCAAGGTGCCCGAGAGCTTAACTCAGCACCCCCTGCTATCCAGCCTGCCTTCCTCGTTACCTGTGGTCTCGGTGAAGAAGCTGCAGGGCAGAGAAGCAGACTGAGGGAACTGAAAACCAGAAATGATTTCTTGACCGTTCTGGTAGTTAATTTAGATGTAAAGCAGTTAATCACTAAATGCAGTACTCACTGTGTTACATTTCAGTTTAACAGAAGCATCAGCCTAAGATAGCACCAATACCCACATGTGTATCCGGACGTGTGCATCTGTATAGCTTGGAATTTCTGGATTGGTATTTGTTTTCAGTCTAGAGCAGTACCTTTTGAGAGAGCAGATTCTCAAGAAACAGGCATTTCCATGCAAAAGTTAAAGGAAATACTTCACTGATATGAAAAATGCTCTGAGTAATTATTTTCCTTATTTTTCAACCACAGAGGAAAAAAATCCAAGAAACTGAAATCCTGCTTTAAATGAAATTTCAATCCAGCTTCTGTGATAGCTATGCTGCCTTCTCTTCCTTAATATATTGTTCAAAATTCTTAATGCTACAATGCACTGGAATTCATGTTTGCAGTCATTTCTCTGTAACTATTTCGTCTCTTTCCTAATCAGTATGCTGGATGACTGCATATTTAGTACATATCCCTCAGACTGATTCCTTCCTCCCAGATGAATTGTTTAACAGTTTTCTACATTAAACTGCATTTGCTACCTGGTAGTTCACTTACTTAAATGATCCAGAATCTTCTGTGTTTTGGTTTGTTTTTTACCACCTGTTTTATTTCTTTTAGAAAACAAAAAATACCTAAATACATGTAATAAAAACAATAATAAATATTACAAAATTCAGTTTTCAAAAAGGTTTCCAACAGCTTCTGTTTGTTATCCATTCTTTTCCCTAGGATAAGGTCAGATTCTGTTTTTCACTAGAAACTTAAATGAACACTTTGAATTAAATGCATCTGTAATAATATCAAAGACAATTCTGAAATAATGCAGTCAGATATAAATTGAGTGAAGGTATATCACTTGGTTTTGTAAGCATGCATTTACAATCTGTAAATAAAGAGTAAGATCATCAAGGACCCGCCTTTATGCAGATGATTTATAGTTTTAGAACTTGCTTAGAAGCGCAATGTAGCATTATTTTCAAAATGTGCATCGGACCAGTACTTACATATTACAGTGCAATACCTTTATGATCAAACTGGTACAGATATGATAAATCTAAGTCCTGCCCTATGTTGATGCCATATGAGGTATATTTAAAACATGCTTTCACAGACATTTTTATTCTAGAGGAAAGCAATTTATATTTTGGTGCCTATTATCTGATTAGGCTGAGATTTTATTAACCCATCTAATGCACTGCTCCTCTATCTGACTTTCATTTGCAGCACTGCAGGTCTTGTTTCCACCACCCTCTCAATTTGTAACAATAAGGAAGCTTTCTTTTACTTAGAATTTATTAAAGGGCAGTAACAGAGAAAATTCTCTCTACAACAGTCGCCCAACAAATTAAGTAGTAAATTGCTTTATGGAACATGTATAGCTCCACCAACTAGACCAAGACCTCTGCTGCCCTATTTTCAAATGGCCCTCCAAATTTGTGTTCACCTGATTGTGTTGCAGCTTTTTTCAAGGTGGGTGACATTCACTTCTGTACACCAAAGGGGTTATTGGCCTTCTTAAGACTTAATACAAATATTACATGAATGCTATTCTGGTCTCCCCCATGCCCCTAAAAAGCCTGGAGCGTGTTTTAATGACCCAATTTCCTTCATGCCTTTACAAAGGTGTCTGGTTTTCTTTGAATCTTGCTGTTTTGATTTCTTATCAGAAAGCCTTCCCTATGGACATGTTATCACTGGCAAGTGTTGCAGGATGGAGCAAGTTGTAATTTCTTACATTTTTGCTCCCTGCCTTACTCAGAATGGCAATTATAAAAAGCCCTCCTGCTAGAATTTATCCTGCCTTTCCAGAGCTCTAAAATCTATAGGCTGAATCACCCTGAATATGTGTGTGCGCTGCACATTCCCTTTCTTTCTGCACAGCCTTGCAGAAAGATCGTGGTATGAATCCATGCCCCCTCTGTGCTCAGTGCAACCAGAGGGGACCCCACTGTGCACAGAAGTCCAACCACACGTGACCCTTCTTTATACAGCGGTCCAGTAGCCGAGCAGTTTGCAGGTTGCTGCTGCCTAGTTCGCTGCATTTTTCATTTTGTGCTAGTTCACAGTGGCATTACTGGATGCCCTTCTCTGACCATCGTCAGGCTGTTTTGAGATGTTACCTACCAATCTATACTGCAGCTCCTGTTACTGCAGTATCTCAATATTTACTGGCTTTATCCCCACACTTCTGTGAGACTGGAAAATAAAAGGGGAAGAGAGTGGGCACAAAGAGAGAAATAATTGTGCTGCCACGCAGAGGTCTCGGGCAGAACAAGGCAGGGGTCCCGGTATCCAGCATTTTAAACCAGCATCTGTCTCACTTCATCCTATTTCTCAGCACTGTTTGCAGCACAAATCACGTAGTTCTACAAAGGACATACAAGGATTAGAAAATCAGAGGGAAATATATGCCTCTGTGTGAATGGCATGGAGATTAGGAGCTGAGTTGTGTCTGAAGGAACAGAGTTTCAGCTGGTATAAACTGGCCTGATTTTATTGACATCAGTGAAGCTACATTATTTACACCAGCTTAGGATCTAGCTCAGAAGCTTCAACAACTGAACATTTCCAGCCAAATAAAAAGGAGGCTGCCAGGACACTTGTTTATGGCTTAAAAATAATGAGCAGGATCCCACAAGGATCTAGGTAGCAATTTGTTAAGCTATGAGGGCAAGACCTAGGGGCAAATCTGGGGCTGAAAAGCATTTCCATCCAAAGGCTGCTGCCACACCAAATGAGCTACCTAGCAACACAAACAGACTCCCTGGTGCTAATGAATTTAAACATAGCATAGATACATTACCACCTATGGCTCCTTCCCTCCAAATCACCCAGATGAGCTCCAACTCAATAAGATGAAGACAACAAATGTTTCCAAAACTGAAGCTGCATCCAGTGTTCAGTGTTTTATCATTTTTACCCTGAAGTTCATTGCAAAGTGTGCCTACTGACTCACTCACACAATTTCTTTCTCTCAGAACAGGATTCTCTTGTCAGTCTTTTCACCTCACTCCTGCTCTGCTCTGCATCGCCAGCTTTGACATGCAGTAGCATGTTGGTGGAAAGAAAGAAAAAGGAGACCTAACAAGAAATCATTTCTCTTTTGACCTGAGATTGTAAAACTTAGGGAGCATTCTGGCACTGGGTAAGGTTAATATCACAGCAAATAGCATATCATAGCAGCAAGTATAAAGCACTACCTTTTTTTCTGTCTTTGCGCTGAGTGGGCTGAGAGTTTTTATTTCATACTTCATTTACACCTTGCTGAGTGATGCCATTGAAATGGCAGAAGTTTCATCTCCTCCCACTTCTGCAGCAGCACAATATGTGTAACAGCAGCAGCTCCTACACCGCTCACTGGAAGCTCGGGCCTGATGCCGATCACAGGTTCATATCTACTTTTCCTGCATCACATTCTCAGATGCTAGAAAACGTTTTTTATTTTCCTATTAAAGCTTGTCGCAGAACTAACAGCTGACTGAAAAGCTGCTTGAGAATTTTAATCACATAGACTAAAAACACTAAGGTTTTTCCTCAAAAGCTCTTCATAAGGAAAAATGGGAGAGCAAATTAACATAAAATCTGTTTAGGAAAATGGTGAAATTAAGAGGACAAGCATTTGGATATAAGACAGACAGTCTCAACCAAGCAGAAAGGGGTAAAGTTGTATATCATTTATCAGTGTTGGTTCACTGAAAATGTAGCAAATATCACATCTGAAAATCTAGAAACTTTCCAGAGGACTCAGAGAAAACTCATGCTAAAAAAGGTCAGAGGACTGTTAAGAACAGCCAGTACCACTCACAAAAGGTAAACATAGAGGACTCGAGTCCTGAGCAAGCCCAAGAGCCCTGCAAGGTGCTCAAGGCCATCGCTTTGGTTGACAGTTCCAAAGGCAGCCAATAAATCAAACAGAGGTAATGAAAGGACACTGCTCTCAGGCCAAACTGTTCTTCAGTCTGAAACTTTCAGAAAGCAGCCAAGATGGCCCATGAGGTTAGTAGTGAGCTCAGAACTATTTTTGTTTGAGATAATCACTTCAAAACTGGTTGATGTTGGTAGTGACCGAGTACTGCTACCTCTGCCAGCTCCAAGGTGTTGCAGATTTGCTCATGGTTTGGTTTGTCCATCAGGACAGCTGCATTTCTCACAAGTTCCGTGAGCAAACTTCATGAAGTAACACTCCACTAGCAGTTGCACTGAAGCAACTAAGAGCTGAAGCTACATATTATTTGAATAACTTACTCCCATATCCTGACCATGTAAAATATTTTTCAGCAAAACTTCCACACTACCATTCTGCCATGGCAGAGGGGAGCACAACAGGACCACCATTTCAAACATGTATGTCAGTGAACCTTGCCTGTTATGAGCAGGAGGGCTGACATACCAGTCTGTGTACATTACAGTGAAATGGTGTTTGTAGAGATAAGTAGCAGAGATAGCTCTGCGAACATTTGGGGGATTCTAAAAAAATGTCACTGTGATGATAGAAAGACAATAAAAATCTCAGTGTCTCCATGAGCACATTATCTATCCACATAAAAAATATTCTCTAGGTAAAATTGTTGCATTTTAGTTAGATGTATTTTTCTCTTTTGAACTTTCATTTAGTCTACATTAAGTAAAAAAGAAAAATGTTCTTAATTAAAAAACCCTAAAATTTCCTCAATTAAAATATCACAGGTATTTTGACTATTAAAAAATTTTTTTCTAACAGTTCCTTATGTTGGGAAATTTATCAAAACTGATTCTGGATGTTAAGTTCTGATTTCAACAAATAGTAATTTGAGGCAAAAAAAATCAACTGTTTGTCAAAATATTACCAGCTCGGTATAGATATTAGCCACACAAGCAAGTTTTGTTGCCCTCCCAAATTACAGTTGAAGTATATTTGCAAGCAATTGAAAATGACTGTATTTAATAAATAACAGAATGAAGAAGGTACAGAGAATTTGTTCCCAGGCAAACATGCTGCAGATTTAGGAGCCCTACATCCTAAAGGAGCCCTAAGTTCAGTTTTCAGAACACAGTGTTCTAAATACTAATGACGCCATCACATTGATATCACATTTTTTTTGGAATATAACTATATAGTTTGTCAGTAGCATTCCTTCTTGCAGAGCATCAGGACCTACACATGCACAGCAATACTCCCACCCTCAGCATGCTGCAGGGGCAGCCACATTTCTTTCATGTCTGCAGTGAGAGCTATCTTATGGATCTCATCGCTGTGGTCCAAAAAAGCCCAAGAGCTGCTTTGATACACAGAGCTTGAGTCTTGCCTTTAAAAGAGCCCTGCTGCACTTTAAGCCACACACATGAATATGCCCTGAAACTTGAACTGCCTGAATCAAAGCCAGACTGCTGAAAAATCTAGCACAGAACCAGCAAAAGTGGATTGCATATCAGTGAAAATTTGAGAGACTGATATGTCTGCATCTAGATTCAGTCCAGCTCTAAAGCCTAAAAAAAGTCATCAGAATTCCCAGGGCTAAGTTTGGAGAAATCCTATCGATACATATCCCATTGATTTGAAAGCAGAAGCTGCTACTCAGATAACAGGGTCTTTGTCTCCAGGACGGTTAAGGATTCCACACCACTCACTCATTGCCCCACCAAATCCCACCTGCAACGGCTCTCACGTGAGCACACAGAACGTCTGGCAATTGAAGAAGCAACTACCCTGTAAGAGTAAATGGGAGCTGGTCGTGTTCGCACCGCCAGAACAGACTGGGAAAGGAACTGCACAGAAAGTCACCAGAGAGAACTCAACGATGACTCAGATGAGGAGGCTGGCAAGGACAGTAAACTTAAGCCACTAAGTGAATCAAAACAGAAGAACACATGTAAAGTGGTAAAAGGAAAAGTATCTGTGGAAAACACCATAAAACATTTAAGTGGTTAGCGGATGTGGAAAATCACTGTTACACTCCTATGAATTTTTAGTGTTTATGGAAATATGGATCACAACAAGCCTTTTGCAGGTTGATATTTTTATGCAAAAAGAGTTTGCAAAAACCTTGGAAAATAGCGGCTTAAGCACTCTGAATTAGATGCACTGAGTGCAGTGTCCTGTAACTCGGTCAGATGCTAAGGCCATAGGCAAATGCTGAGTTGAATGGCCAGAGGTTTAGGCTACTGAATTTACACAAAAATTGAAAGTGAGCATGCCAAAGTTGCTTTTAACTTTCAAGTCCTCCCGTATGCATTAGTTGTAAAGAAGAACTTGACTTTCTGGACATTGGCACACTATTACAAAAGCATTTGGAAAGGTATTAGTTGATGTTCCTGATGTTCCAAGAGCCAAGGCCTTTCAGAACTCTTTTCCTTTCTCCTTTCAACATAAGATCAATGAGAACATAGAGGATAGGTTTACCTTACAACACACCCTAACATTAACAGCCACCAAATTCACTTCTTAGGCAAGGTGGCAGGGAAGGATGCTGCAAAGTCACTGAAGGGCTGATACAATTTGAGAAATTAAAAGCGAATACCTTGGGCAAGAGGGATCAGCTGAATTAGAAGTAATCACAACATGTGAGGTTTGACATCAGTTCCAACATTTGGACTTCCGATTCATTCCACTTGTAATCCTTTTTGGTCTTCCTAAGTGTTTGTACCTTCTCTGGCATAAATGATCCTTATCCAATTCAAAGTAAAACTAAAAAAGAGAGGTAGCAAAATTTTGCTTAACTCCAATTAATTTTGGGAGCATGTGAAATATCCAGTTTTCCTGTGTTCTTTCCTAAACTAAGCTCGGTGACTAAGGCAAGGAATACATTGTAAATGAGCTGAAACACCACGGTCCTTTTAGTAGCAGAATGGACAATGATACAAACATGCTCCTGTGGACTCAAAATCCATTGAAAGTGTCATAGAAAAATAAAGAACTGTATGGAAAGGCTGAAATGGCACAATAGTATCTAAGGACTGCACAAATGTAGACACTCTGTGCTCTCAAAGGATGTTGCTGTTTACAAATTCTTCCAGTAATGTCTGCTGTCTTGCATTTGTGACATTCTCATATCCTTAACGTGTATAAGCATGAAAACAAAAGAAATACATAGCACTGGAAACATCAATTATATAATTGCATGTAGAGCTGCCTTAAAAAAAAAAAAAAAAAGAAAACCTGGACAGAAACAGGCATTCTCCCATGAAAATCTTTGATTTATTCCAAAGCCATTTTTATCATCAATAACAACAAAGTTTCAACAAGATGTTGTGAACAGCTAGTTTTGTCTTAGCTAATCATCACCTCTTCCCACACCCAGGAACAGCCAGCAATGGATGGCAATGAGATCTGAAGTTATGATGTTGCCATCTGTGCCAGAAAAATTTGTTTGGGAATGTATTAACCAGAAATGCAATAGCTGTAAATGACTTGCAGACTTACAATTTCTCTGTAATATTTCATAATTTTGAAATTAAAAGCATGTACTTCAAAAAAAATTATGCACGTGCTGGCTGAATGGCACATGCACACACATATAGATAGTTCTTGCTTCCTCTGTCTTATCATCCTGTTAATACATTTGAAGTCAGAAAATACACAAAGAGTAACAATGCAATAAAACTGAGCATTATGACCTGCATTGTATTTACAAAAGAATAGCATGTCTACAGTTTTTGCAAATCAATTACTTTCTTTTCTTTTAAGGAAAAGTGTGTTTCTCCTATATAATGTGTCTTTTTATCTCAAAAGAGATACTCATTACTTCCATGGCATAAATTACTTGAAAACACAACTAGATCCCTGGACTACAATTTTAAGGTCACTAGCATAAACCATTTCTTCCATCTTCCTAACAGTAATTTTCTGAAAGCTATTACTAAAATGAGAACAATTATATACAGTTTTAAAGCATTTGTATGTAAGAAAACTGCTTATCAGTGTCTAGACACTGTCTTCCATAAAATTCATGGATCCACATGTTGCCTCAGAATGCTGGGTTTAGCCTTTGGATCTTTGATTTAGCTGACAGATGTGCCTAATCTCAAACCATTGGTTAGCTCCCTCATAGCTAAATAGCTCTTCAGATATGTGTGCCAAAACTATTCCAGCTGAGGGAGCAAATTCAGTTCACTAAATTTCCTCCAGATCTGGATGTGTGAAGTGGCAGCTTGGTAAGGATAAAAACTCTTCCACTAGTCCAACTTTATTCCTCTTGCTTGATCCAGAATCCAGTTCTATTTTGTTCCAGGGGTCACCAATGTCACAAATGTTTGAGTTCAGGCTTACAACCCTGAGGGCTTTGTTTATAAGAATCTAAAATAGAGTTTAGCCCATAATATTTACCTTTTCTTCTGGGAACAACTGTTAGACTGGATAAATAACAATTTTGAAGTAATATAATCAATGAAGTATAACAGAGTAAATGATGCAAAGCAACAGTTATATGGAAGAGCCATGTAGTAGGAGATGACAAGGTACTTTGTTCTATGACAATCAGATTATAATAACTCTGAAGACTGTAAAGGTTTATTTTGTTTCCTGCTCAGGTTCACATTTCAAAAACATAAACTCACATAGAAGACTGTTTGTGCATGAAAGCAAATTTTGTACATGATTATGCTCACATCAAAAAATAATTAACATCAAGCGCTCACCTTGTCAGATATTGAAGTGCTGCTTAAAATTAGTAGTTAGAAACCCAGAAAAGGCTTCTTTTTTGAGGCAATGATTTTCACATTAAATCTAAGAAAACTAATGATAAATAAATAAATCAAATTTCAGTTGTAACACAAAGGCGTGACCTTCACTATTGAGGACCGAAGTAACATTAACAGCAGATTACTTCCCTCCGTAGGTGACGAGGCCTATGATTAAACTTCTTTGGGGTTTGGTTAGGACTTCCAGTGCTGGCATGCAACAAGCATGCTCCAACAGTGGTACAGATGCATGAAGTGAAATGCTCCCAGTTCATCTGCTCCTTTGCCCCAGAGAGGGAAGACCCTTCCCCAGCAGTAGGTGCAACCTTACACCGTTTGCTCCTGGGGCAGCAGCCCCAGCACAGGGTTTGCTTGAGGGCACCAGTGGGTGGCCTGGCCCCACCAGTCTCTCGCCCTGCAGATGCAGCCTGGCTTCTTGCGGCAAAGGCGTAAGAGCCAGCCAGGTGGCACACGGGGGGCGATCTGGGCCGGCTGAGGGGCAAGATGGTTCATTACCTGCTGTTGCAAAGAAGGCTGAGGGCTGCTTGTGGTGCAGGTAGCTGGGGACTGGCTCCCGTACCTACTGCGACACGGAAAGAGATGCCCGGAGAGGCCCTCCAGCTGCAGCTCCTGCTGCAGGGCCCAAGGCAGGACGGGTGCGCACACCCCAGATTAGGTGCCCAGTTTACTGGCATTGCCCCAGGGAAGCCAGAAGCAGCTTAATGGGGACAAAGAGACAATGAGAATCTGATCAGCCATGACTGAGACTGAACACTTATGGGATCTGAACAAAAAGCTGCCTTTTCATGTAAGAATCCTAACTTCAGTTCAGCACATGGGTACAACTTCTTCACAAGCCTGATGAGGATCCGATTACTGTTGATAACCCCATCTCTGGGGCAGCAGAGGGCAGGTTTCTTGCCACCCTTGCAAATTACCACCTGTTGACTTTACTCCTCTCCGTGGCTCAGGGAAAATTCAAGGGATCATTTTGTCTCGGTCCCAGAAGTCAGGGCACAGGTCTAGACTCAGCTCGAGTCTTTGGAGTTTGTTACTGCTGAATTCAGGAAAGCTTGCTCCAGGAATTACAGACATTATTCGAATAAGGAAACAAAAATACCTTTTCCTGTGGTGGCATGGTTCTGATTAAGGTCTTCCCTCTAAAATTTTTCCCTACTTCCATACACTTTCCATCATGCACATGCACTCATAAAAAAAGCACATTCAAAAATCAGAATTTTGTAAATCTCTGAAACAACTCCAGCTCTACTGAGTCTCCTCTACTCTGCTGCCAGCTCAACAACAACAAACAGTCAGTCTCCTCATCAGTGGTGGACCCAGGGTAGAACAGACCTCCCGCTATAAGCAGAACCTTGAAATAAATGTTTATCATTGAAAGAGAGAAAATAAATGACTTTAAAATGTTTTTCACCAGCCAGGCTCAGTGTATCATCCAACTCATATAAAAATGGATGTTTCTACACAATTACTTGTACTCTGGACTCAACCGCTTCATCTAATAATCGATGCCTCCCACTCCCACCCATTTGCATAAGTTCTTTAGCGTCTTCTACTAGTTAGATTGTAAAAATTATGTGTGTGGATATGTAGGAGTAGACATACACATATACATCCAGGACAAGAATGTTTATTCAGAATAAATGATTTGGCCCTAAAGGAAATTAGTTAGCTGGGTGGATAATTCATAATTCAAATACCTCTAAGAACCCCTAAGAAAAACAACATCAGAGATAATACATGTGAGTGAAATTCCTTTTTTCAAGCATTATTTCTCAAAACTCATACAGCCTGCTTAACTAGAAAAGAACAAAATGTCTCAGCCATATTTCACCTAATCTACGGAAGAGGCTCATACAATAAAAAAGCAGTGTTTTTATTTTCCAAGCAGCCCCACAGACAACTACCTTAATCTCATTTTGGAAAGTCACATCTTCTAAAAAATCCAAAGTCTGGAAATACGAGAGCACAGAAGGGGTTTTCATAGTAACAGTTGCTTTTCCCTACATCCATCCTTGCTATGACTTTCATTTACACCAGTATATTAACCCTCCAATGAGACATTTCTCCCTTTGAATTCAGATACTGAAACATTATATAAGCACTCACCCCGTTTCCAGAGCACGGGTAAACAGCTTGCTTGTAGACACAGTCCATTTAAAACAGAGCTGAGAGTGCCAAGTGAAATTACTAAACTCGTGTTCCACAAGTTTCACATTCAAAGAACACAATTAGTCAACAGCCACCATTAAGACAAATGCATAAAACTAGTGATTTTAGTTTAGTTTTGCCCATTGGTCTTACTTATCACCATTACTGAATATTTTATAATGTAAAAGCAGCCAGTGTGCCAGCCGTTGTGTAAATATTGTGCGGATAAATTAATTAGCAGCCAGCCTCTACCCTGAACATTATCTTTATGCTGCAACAGACGAGGCAGACAAAAGGCAGAATCAATGCAAGAGCACGAGGTGAGGAAGTGATGCTTGAAGGTTAAATTTCCTGATACAGAGATGCTACGTGAGGAACTGAACTCCGCACCTTCATCCCTGCTGATGACGGCCAAACCCTTTTCACTGAGGACTCATCTCCGGGCATCCATAGGCCGCGATACGGCAAAGCGCTCGCTCAAAGGCAAATCCCGGGTTCGCTCTTGCACCCAGGCGAATCGTCAGGCCTGACCGACGAGAACGTCGTCCTCTCACCGCCGCTCTCGCTCACGCTCTCACGCTCTGGCGTGGGTTTCGTCTGGTGGATTTGAGGGCGCTTCAAGTTCCACCGGTGAGACGCGAAGGGTTTCGGGTTCTGCAGCCGCCCCACAGGGACCACAAGGCAGAAGGGAGGCTGACCGAATCCCGGAGGAGCGCTTTGCTGCCACCGGTCCCGAAGGACAGGTTCCTCCTCCCGCGGGGAAGGCCGCCGGCGGTCACGGAGCCCAGACCGGCCGGTTTCTCTCGGTGCCTGCGCCCTCCCTCCCGCCACCCAACGGCCCGCGTTCACCTCGGCTCAACAGTGCCAAAACATTATTCGCCCGACAAGAGGAAGCTCTGTACACATGCATTTTTTCATCTTGCTCCCGCTCCTCGGTGCCCGCTCTTCGGAAGTGCCGGAGGGAGGGCTGCGGCCAGCCCTTCCCGCGGCCGCGGCCGGGGCCGGGGCCGGGGCCGGGGCCGGGGCCGGGGCCCGGGCCGGGGCGGCGGGATCGCGGGGGCGGCCGGTGGCGGTACGAGGGGTCGCAGCGCCATCTCGTGGCCGTCCGGGAGACTGCAGGCTGCGGCCCCGCGGAGGGAGCGCCGAGCCGGCCCCGCTCCCCGCGCCAAACGCGGCTTAGAGCTCAGCTGGGGAGGCGGGGGACTTCGTAATCCAGTTCTGCCTGAGAAGCCTCTGTGCGAAACTTTGAATGCTGAGGCTACACTTAGGAAAATGTATCCATAGCATGGAACTCTAAAGTTCCTGGGGTTGGGGGTTTTTCCTCCATTTCTGACTAAAACCGCTCCATTTTCTGGTTATTTTAATTTATTTTTAGCTATGGTGTAATTTTTTAGGAATATATTTTGCCGTTCTGCTCTAAGAAAATGCAAGATTTTTAGTTTTATGTGTGTGAAGCCAGCATATGCTAAGCTATAAAACACAGGCAGATGAAAAACACCAATCTGTGTGGTCAAAAAAGTTGCCCTTGTCTTTGATGGTAAGAGGTTCTTAGCCAACTTTACTTGTTTGCAGCCAACACATTTCTAAGAAAGAGAGTTTTGTCTATATCTCCTCTATATTAGAGAAAAGGAGATGCTTACTACAGTAAAGCAATTTCTGAATTATAAAAGCTGCTTGTAATTTTTGTCGAGCAATGTGTATCTTAATTTTCAAACTAAATTTTATTTAATATCAATGGTAATATCTGTTCAGGGAAAAGAGGGAAAAAACCCAAACCAAAACAAAACAAATAAAAAAAACAGAATCTTTTTTTTCTTTTAAGGCCCAAAAACCAGTAGGTAAGATTAGGATTAAATACCAGCAACAATCACCTCATGGCTATGACTTTGTAATGGATCAACGAGGACATAAGGGCCTGGAACAAGGAGAAGAGTCACAGCTTGAATGTTAGGCAGTTGCTTGGGGATAAGGGTAACACAGTAAGACCACTTTCAGTGTGGACTGAAGCATGTTTTGATGCACCGCATTATATACCTTCAAGGTACGGTCTTTTCTGATTCTGTCACCTCAGGCTTCTTTGTGAGTTCAGAAGATGTGAGTTCCTGCCAGTGAACCCGGTTTTGAGTACTAAATGCTCATATGCAAGCAGAGTAGAAATGACTGAGTCGGGAGAAAGCAGAGGCTTGTAGTGTCCACTGTAACTTCTCCCCATTGTAACTCTTCTGCTACAGAGAGTGCCCCAGGCCCAGCCTTACTTCATGGAACATAGTTCTTGATAGGGGAGGGGATGCAAGACCAATTTTCTTAAAGCACCAAAGATGCAGGCAAGGTGAGGCAGGGCGCTAGGGTCTAGTTCATCCTCAGCTCATGGGCCACGCTGCTGGCTGGTGGGAAAGAATTAAATTCACACAAGCACTGTGTAATCTTGCCTTTAGCGTTCTCAAAGCATCGTTTTCTTTAAGAAACATTGTTAAACCTCCACTTGACAAAAAAACTGGGAAAAATCATGGCACCTGCTTATCTGAACTGACAGTGCCATTGGCAGGCTGATAGGTTTTCCAGCTCCTCAGGAGGTACCCAGCCTACTAATGACCTGCACAAAGACCCACTCAGTGACTTGCCAGAGCAGTTCTTTTGCTGCCCGATAGCCGTATTCATTCAAGATCAGTCAGCAGGAAAAAAAAGTTGGCTGTCTGAGGAAATGATAAAATATAAGGAACTGGAGGTTTTGATAAAGCATTAAAGGGTTCACGTGGAAGGAAAAAAGGAAAAGTTTTGACTCAGAACTTCCCTGCATATTTCCTAGGCAATGAACCCTGGCATATTCAAAATTACTAACCCCTGAACACCAGGAGCACCTACTATCTCAGAGACAGATTTGTTAAATTCCCCAGACAACAGGCATTGAGGTGTACATAACTGCTAACAAGGTGGACAAACTGGACTCAGCGTGGAAAGGCAGGCAGCCCGGAGTGTACCAGCTGTATAATCACAGACCTACAAAAAAGAAAATGTGACCTGTAATATACGTACTGCATCAGCTGGTATTTAAGGCATTGATGAGGTAAAAACCCCTTTAGTCCCTCTTCGCCAGGAAACACTGCTTTACCCCAAACAAAAATTAAGACTCATCAGACTCATTAAATAAAAAAAGAGGATTTCTCAAGGAAATTTCTGCCTCGGAAACTCCTCCTTTTTCACTGAAATGTTTTGAACACAGAGACAGAGACAGACTGTGCAAGAAACCATTAGTATTTATGCTTTGGATTAGCTGAAGGAAAGAACTGATAAACTGATAAAATAAAAACATTGTCGCCAGTAAATCTACGTATGTATATATAAAAATATAGATATACATGCACAATAGACAGACATGCATATATGTAATTCATTTATAGTTATATAGTTTAGGTATTGTAGTTGTGCAAGTCTAGCACTGGCATGCTTGATTCACGTTGACAGCAAAGACTGCAAGAGCAGCACAGCACGGTTAGCATGCTCATCAAGCTGCAAGAGGTCTCAAGTTCCCAACCTTTCTCCTTACATGTTGCTGTATACTAAAAACAGTGTGAAAGGTATGATATTGTATGAAATTTGATGTCACACTCTCAGTCAGACGCAGAATAAAAATTCTTATGTTTCTAAGAGTTTTGCACAGTGTCCCCAGTGCTAAATGAATTTTGAGAGTTGAGAGCACAAACTGCTACAGGCTGAGCTAAAGAACTAGTCTTGCTAGTTTAAAGAGTTGAACAAACTCACATTCTCAGCGGATCGATAGAGAGGTGATCATGTAAGGCACCCTGTCAAACGAGTTTCACAGACAAGTTATTTGTAGATGATTTTCAAAGATAAATTCGAGGATGTAGCAATCTACTCCTTGGCAGTTCACGAATGAAAGACACAAAAATAGCAAGCTAAATTTGTTGACTGTGCTATTTGTGGGCCTTATTATCCCCGTGGTAATGTCATTCAGTTACAGAGATGTACTATAGAGAGATATATATATATGTGCAAATCACATATATGCGCATTTATGTTCTTGCCCACACTTTTGTATCACAAAAGACTTTGAGATCACTGCACCTATCCCTTTTTACTGATATGATGTCCTTATAGGAAATGTAGGCATCTCCCTATAGTCCTTTATCTCACTGAATGCATACAAGTCTGAAAGCTTTTCAGGATTAGGGCCAATATGCCATTTTAACAGCAATGTGCAATCACACATGGCAAGTAGATCAGCAACTGAATGCTATAATGGCCTTTTGAGCAAGGGGCTGACTCAGCCTCTTCCACAGCCTGTCGTACAGGGTTTGCGGTCCAACTCCGTATCCCCCGTTCTGGTGCACCATTCCAGTGGTGACAGGTTTCTGGGTGACTGTTCTGTGGCTTATGATCAGCTGGAGGCTGGCAGAAGGAAGTGCAAAGAAGCTCTGCTCTGCAAATAACAGGCTGCAAAGAGAAGCCGACGTGAACAGAGAGTGTAAATAAGATGGGGAGGAGGAGAATGTCTGCCAAAAACAACATGAGGCTCTAAAGGCCTGGTTTCACTGCTAAAAAGTCCAAGCCCTAGTTTCTCCACCTCTAACCAAATCAAACTCAGTCGCAGCTGATCCCTCTTACTCCACTCTTTCCCACACATCAATCTCTAAAAAAGGTTATCCCACGTTTGTGAAGCTTTTAACAAAAGAGTAGTGAATGTGATTTGAAGCAAGCTGAGAAACACTGTGTTTCAAATACCGCTGCCACTCTCATTCCCAGCATACAGGACAGTGCCCTGTGGTTAGTAGCATCTTGCTAGAAGGAAATAAAGATGAGCCAACAATGTTACCTGGAATAATTCAGACTTTCAGCTTTTAGGGGTTGTTTTCTTTTGAAATGCCCTGAAAACTCTGCTTTTGTTTATTTTTTTCAAGGGCATGTGCACTGTTTATGCAACCAGGCAAGAATTGGATCCTGGAAACGGACACAAGGAGAACATGACATATGTGACAGAATCGTTCTAGTGCCCACCAAGCTCTGGAACATCAGTAGGAGTTGTGACAGATCCCATTTACCTCCTTCATTAGACTTTTCATGTAGTAAGGATCCTAACTGTTCAGATTAGCTCTAGGTGAGATTTTGGCATACCATCTATATAACTGAGAAGGTCCTCTAATTTGTTTGGATAGTTCCCAGGCTTCTAAAAAGCTCCTGTGCATATGTTTATGAAACACTAAGAAATAGAAATATCGCATGGATCATGTTTACTTCCTGTCACAGACATCTAGAGGAGACCCACTATCCAGCAAATAAGGGCTAAAAAAAAGAGTACTACAAGTTCAGCCTGAAATGCAGAAGAGAAGCATGGGACACCCAGTGCCACTGTGACTGTGGGAGGAGCTGGTGCAGAGAAACCTGCTGGCATGGAAGGAAGGGAGAGGGGAACAGCAAAACCTGGAGAGTTTCAATGGAAAGAGATGCCATGGAACTGGGTACTGAATTTTTTTTTTAATGCCAACAAGCAAAGACATTTTTTTTCAGAAACAAGAGCATGTGCTGGTTCCAATGGAGGAGCTAGCAGGAATCACTGCACTGATCCCCTGGGAACAAAATTTATGTGCCTCTCACCTTCTTGAAGCTTCCCTGGCTACCAAATGAAGTATTAAGACTGCTTCATATCATTTTTTCCTCAGACTTTTCTGGAAAGCTGTTAGAGCCTGCAGACTTTATAGGTGATGGAACTGGGAATTCAACAGCTCAGAAACCTCACAGATCTAGGCAGTCACCCCTAGTTCCATGCCTGGATTGCTCTGCACCTACACAGAGACTTAGAAAGGGAAAAGAGGACAAGAGGGCAAATGAGGATTTAGATATTGTAACTGTTGATGTGGTCTGCCCCTTTCTCTGCTGCTTTAGTAATTTTGTATTTCTGCCTATTTTAGTGTTGTTCTGCACTTTTGACTTTGACTACTAGAAAACTGTTTGTGCTAAGTAAAACATCATTTTTATGGCATTCTACTTATGCTTTTTTATTGTGACTATTTTTACGTGACAACACATGTCATTCCTGATTTCCATAGCTTTTTTGGACTTAAGGGGTCATATCACCTACAGGGATGCTTTCTGTTTCTGCAGATTGATAAAACAGTTCATTGATATCGCAGTTCTACTTCAAGAACCTTCTGAGAACACAGCAGGCACCAGGCACCAGTACAGTGTTTGGCAAGACTGATAGCTAAATAATTTGCAGTGTCCTCTGGTCTTCAGTCTTTCAGACAAGCTCTTCATTCTCATTCCTCAATTGCCGCAAGTATAAATGAGTGCTCTGGATAGCCATATATTGATTGCCCAGACAGGATTTCATCGGCCACAGCAGAATAGGGCTCAGTCCCTCAAAATAAACTGGCTACCCATGCCTAATGCTTAGGTTATTAGAAGGAAATGGGTTTGTAACCTACGCAGAAGGTAACTGCTTCCTCTCAGAGCTATAGAGTAAGAGGAAACATGACACTCTTTGGAGCAAGATAAGATTCATGAGGATAAGATACAAGCACCACAGAAAAAAGTCCAGAAAATACATGATGGAAGATGAGAAGCAGGGCTTGACAAACATGATGAATATGAGTGTGGATCAGGGTGGCTTGCAGAGTTGGAGTTCACAGGGCAAGCCACAGCCACCCTTGTTACTATAGGTAGGCAGAGGAACCATCTGAAATATTGGGCAAAAGACTTTCAGATCACTTAAAAGAAAGCTGAAATCTTTGAAAGTTTCCACATTCATAGTGCCTATTTCTCATAGACTTGTTTTTCAACCAGGAGATATTTTCTTTGGGGCCTTTTGTTGTTTTTCCTCCCTCATAAAGGTAATGTTACTTTAAAAACCACTGTGATTCTCACTTTTGCATATTCTGTCTGCTGAACCTCCATGAAATAGAGCAGGATATAATGAAACCTATTACCATTTAGAGACAATATTGAGCAGATGAGCAAAAGGTGACAAGTTATCTTTATTGCACTGCTATGTTACTCACTCATGCCAATTAGTCTTTACTGGATTCATTTGGTGCAATAATACAAAGTGCATGGCATGGAACACATGAAACCTATCTCCTAGACACAGTTCAGGAAGTCCTTATTATTTTCCTAATAACATTTCAGATAATGTCATGAGCATCATTATTAGTAGCACCTCAGGGATGGAGCATATAAATGACTTTGCCTTGAATCCTGTGCAGTTATTCCTAAATTCCTTTTATTTTGAAGAAAGAGGGATTCAGAAAATAAGAAGGAATGCTATATTGAGTTGATTGCAAGGTGATAAAGTGTTCATGAATACCACCCATTGTGTCAAATGAGTCACACATCTGTCAGGTGTGCCGCATTAGCCCACAGAAAGCCTTTCGTACATGTTGTGTCCTATTAAAAAAAAAAAATTGCTTTGTCTCTTGATGTCAATCATGCTGATGGATGGGCCCAAGGTGTTAATGAGTAAGCTTTAAAAAATATTTATGCTCTGCCAAATCTCTGCATCACGTCAGTAGGCACTAAGCTAGGCAGTTGGAAGTAACAGAATATTTAGAAAGGACAGCTCTTCTTCTGACTCATTAAAAAAAAAGCATGTTTTTAAGCTCTCTCTACCAATTCTCTTGAGCCCTTTGTGTTTTTTTTATAAACATGATTTAACAACATTGTATCAGTTTACCTAAAACAGATTAACTCCAAGTGACTTTGATACTTCTTCAGTTACACTTGCCTTTACATTTCGCTAAGTGTAAAGTCTAAAATCAATGAGCCAAATTCTTGAGTTACTCCAGATTTTTTTCTGGGTAACTAAGACAGACATCTTAACACATTCTGTTTAGTACGTGTCATGCAACACTTTCAATTTTATTCTGCCGTGGAAATAATATAACACAAGAGTCTCTAACTGTGAGATACAAGAATTGTCGTTTGGGGGGAATCAAGTGTGACTCGCAGTTTCTCAGAATTAAACCCAGAAGAGACTGCCTTGACTGCCCTGTTGGATTTCCTCCAGAGCAGAGCCCAGCATGCTTCCTACATTTCTCTCTACCTACAGCACACCTTCCAAAGAAGTGTACTGTCTTGCTTTCAAGATTGCAGATTGTGGTGCCCTCTCTCAATAATTTGTTCTGATGATTACTGACTCCAACTAAAAACAGTTTTCCCAGCAGCAATCTATTAAGCTAAACTTCTAGAGGAGATTGGAGCATTTATGCCTCTATTTGTTCCTCTTAAAAGGATCTGCTCACAATTACCTAAACACTGGAGATGGGTAAAGTGGTGGTAACTTTGGGGTTTGTGTGAAATGTCTCTTTTTCAGTATAGAATCTCAAATTACTTCATTTTGACCAATTCTATAGTCATAGGAATTTTTTTTCTTTAAAGTTTTCAGTAGAAAAATTACTCTTAAAATATAATCTATTTCAATAATTTTCATCCAACTGTGAAACTATTGAAAGTGATAACAAAACAGTCACTTTTTTCATTAACTCTGCACTACACTTAATATTTAAAAAATCCTATTCTGTGGAGGAAATAAACATCCACATTACAAAACCCATACTGAATAAAGGTTCTGATTAGCTTCAGTATGTTTTTTCATGGCACTAGGTTTCTGTAGAACCTATGACTAAAATAGAATCTCAGCTAAACCCAGTACTGGCTTTCTTCTAGTCTTCTTATTAGTGAAGCAATGAAATATACCTGTTATATATGGTTGGGCTGAGTCATATATGTCATAACATACAGCATTGTTCAGTGCAGATGTGATCAGAAAGAAGTCACGTTTTTAAGAATGCTTAGAGCTTAATGCGGATAGATCACTTTCAGAATTTTAAAAAATAAATGATTGCAAAAAAAGTATAAAATAATTTATTTATCATTCTGGTGTCTACAACATCTGCTATCTAGGTAATTTGACTATAAAGATTCCTGATTAGAACTGGACACCAAATATTTCTTCCATTCTTGGAAGAAAATTGAGATTTAGAGAAAATTTCTCAGCCTGACTCTGGGTGAAAAAAGTCAAAGCCCTGAAAACATCTAAAAAACAATGAACTGAAAACAAAGTCAGCATAAGTCTACTGTAGTGTTTGGTTGTTTTATTTGTATTTCAGTTTGTTTTCTCTTCTTACTATATTTAGCTTAAAATTATAAATAAAGCAGCTCTTGAAATTGGAAATGAGATTTTAATTCTAAAAATTAGCATAGAGCATTTCGCTAACATTAAACTTATTCCTGGAGGCTGAAAATGAAAAATGCATTTTAAAAATATTTTCCTATCAGTAGTGTCTTGTTTCAGTGAATCATGGTTTTCCAACAAAAAAAGCCACTAAATACATTTTTCACCCTCTCTTCTACAGGCTTCCAACAAAAAAGTTCAGGTTTTCAGTCTCATTTTTGTAATATTAACGATTCTAATATGTTACCAAATGGAGTAGATTAGTTTTTCCTCTGAAGAGCATATGTTAATGCCAAGCCCTGGGTTGATTGACAGCAATGATGATCAAAGATGCCACCTAAATTGCTTTTCTATTCTTATTGCTAGTGTATTTCCCAAAGGACTCAAACCAAAGACTCAAGCTATACACCAGCATTAGCAAGACTGAAAGAAGCACTGAAAATGTTTCTGAGCAGATCCTCAACTAGTGAAACTTGGCACTGCTCCACTGACTTCTTGTTTTCACTCCTTCTCCTTCTGTCTCGCTTATGCTTATGTGTGGGCTGCTGCCCTGCCTTAGACATTTTTTGAGGAACAGACTCACAGCAAGCAAAGCAGATAGATTAAATAGGTAGAAACTTTTAAGCAACCTACAAGAGATTGAACAACAACCTAAAAATAAAACTAGTTACAAAATAATAGTATTTACTTGTGCCAGAACACTGGGCTAAATTCTAAACTGCTATAAACAAGGATAGGTCTATTGCTGGAAGTGGAGCTAGACCAATTGACGTCAAATTACGATCTACTTTTATTGACTCCAAAGGAGCTACACCAGCTAATGAGGATCTTGCCTATTTTATTAAATTAACCAAAATTATGTGCTACTGCATGTATGACAGTGTTGTTCTGAGAAGAGATGAGAAATCTCTCTGAAACTGAAGAGATCTAATTTTCCCCTTTGTAAAGCTGTTGTAAATCATCAGTAGTACAGCTTTAAACAATGTCAGCATAAAACTGATAGGGATGAGATAAATACCAGCACAAGAAAAACAGGAATTTCCCGGGCTTAACCTAAAAGATCAGGACTTAACTATGCTTTTAAAAGCTATGGCATGACAGTCTGTAACACCAGCTGACTAGATATTTCTAATTTTTAACTGTAATGAAAAGATGGTATTTTTGGACCTTGACAAGCTTGAGGAGTGGGCCCATACAAACCTCATGAAGTTCAACAAGGCCAAGTGCAAGGTCCTGCACATGGGTCAGGGCAATCCCAAGCACAAAACCAGGCTGGGCGATGAGCGGATTGAGAGAAGCCCTGCAGAAAAGGACTTGGGGGTATTGGTGGATGAAAAACTGAACATGAGCCAGCAATGTGCACTTGCAGCCCAGAAAGCCAGCCATACCCTGGGCTGCATCAAAAGAAGGGTGGCCAGCAGGTCGAGGGAGGTGATTCTCCCCTCTACTCCGCTCTCGTGAGACCCCACCTGCAGTACTGTGTTCAGCTGTGGGGCCCCTGACAAAAGAAGGACAGGCCCAGAGGAGGCCATGAAGATGACCAAGGGGCTGGAGCACCTCCCCTGTGAGGACAGGCTGAGAGAGTTGGGGTTGTTCAGCCTGGAGAAGAGAAGGCTCCAGGGAGACCTTACTGAGGCCTTTCAATATTTAAAGGAGGCATATAAGAAAGCTGGAGAGGGACTTTTTACAAGGGCATGTAGTGATAGGACAGGGGGTAATGGCTTTAAAATGAAAGAGGGTAGTTTTAGATTAGATTTAAGGAAAAAAATCTTTACTATGAGGGTGGTGAGGCACTGGAACAGGTTGCCCAGGGTGGTTGTGGATGCCCCATCCCTGGACGTGTTCCAGGCCAGGTTGGATGGGGCTTGGAGCAACCTGGTCTAGTGGGAGGTGTCCCTGCCCGTGGCAGGGGGCGTTGGAACTAGATGATCTTTAAGGTCCTTTCCAACCCAAACCATTCTATGATGCTATGATTCTGTTGAGAGGGAGGAAGGGAGATCTCCAAGAACCAGCAATCATGTCACTGTGGCTTCATTACCCAGCGTTTACCTAAGACCACAACAAATTTTTTTTAACTTTGCTCCCAAAACTGACCCTCTCTGTGTGAGCAGTAACAGTGTTGGACTAATGAGGGTGGATGTTGGTTCTCTTTTCTGTAATCTGAATTCTAATCATTGGCACAAGTGATTTTGCGTACTGTGTGCCCACAAGTAAATAAGAGAAATTAAGAAAGCTTGTGGTGCACAAAATGTGAAAGATTTTGAACTGAAAGTTCTCTGTCACTACACTTCTTATTTTTGTTTTGTCTTCAATCTGATTTTAAAACTAGTTCTTGCACAAGGGCATCTTCTGTTTCTGGTCTTTGCTATTTAGAAATTACAAATAAAATGACGTTGAAAGCAGGGAGCAATCTCTGAGAAAGAAGAAAGGAACATACTCTAAAAGCTAAGGTAAGGTATACTTTCAAAACCAGTAAATCCTTTTAAAAAGATAATAATAAATGCAGGAAAAAATGAAGCACATGCTATTTGACTGTTGGATTTGAGTGGACCCTTTAGGCCCTGCTGCTTGGCCCTTTCTTTAAGAATACCAGATGAGTTTCAAATTGAGCAAAAGGCTCAGCTAGAGTTTCAGTAAGCCCAGACTCCCCATGATTCAGTGTCTTTACTCAAGGCTGAGAGAAAAACCAGGATGGTAGATCCTGGTCTGAAGAATACAGAATGTGTTACTCTAGATGTTGAGTCAGTATCAGTTATTTGCAGTGCCAGTGGGCTATTTCTTTGTTTTATGCAGAATTCCTTGGCATAGTCAGTATGAGGAAAGGGATAAGTGTGTTAGTTTTTCCATCAGCATTGGGTATCTTCGAATCATAGTGTCACAATCATGAAATTATCACTAGAATTAACTGAGACTCAGTTTAAGTGTTCAAGAACTTGAGGTTCATCCCAGATGACCAGAAATTCCTTAACAGGCAGAGTATAAAGAAGTTGCTTCTTACTCATGCACAGAAATGGATTTTGACTCCCCAGCTTGCTGCAGTTGAAATGAAGAGATTTCTATGTCATAGTGGTTTAAACCTACTAAATATAGGATGTAACTGTTCTGTATAGCAGATGTTACATCAATAGGCAAGCTGTACGACAGAAGGATTGAGTCACTTGAAGGGTGAAGATCTAATTGTAGTTGGTCATGCTGTAGATACTTAAGAAATCCATAAGAATGGTAAAACTAGAAAGGCAGATGAGCATAAGAGAGGGAATATATCACTGCGCATATTGGTGGAACTGGGCATTTTACTGCACTGCAGTGGAAACAATTTGTTTCACCACAGTGTTGTGAGACAGGGGACAGACAGTTGCTGAGCTCCCTTGCAAGCCATTCTGTAATAATGAGCTTAGAAAACTAAACATCAGTAATTGAAAAAATCAGTCAAAGGGATGCAGGGTATTTTCTATGGCCCAGTGTTTTCTAAGACAAATAATATATCCTTCAGTTTAACTTGGCACATCTAAATAGGAAAGTAAACGGAATTTTGAGATAACTGACTTAGTGGTGGGAATAGACTGGATGTGAGGAAACCCAAAGTATCTGGTTAAAGCTATTATGGTATGATAACCTTCAACTATTGAACAAGGTGTCCAATATCTTGATAGAGTAAAAATATTAAATGCAGTACCAGGCCAGATAAGGGTTAAGGAGGTGGAAGATGCAAAGAGGCATACCTATGAAAGGGGTCTCATGCAACCAGTGGCCCACATCTGAGAGATTAAGAAGTTAGTAGAAGGCCAAAGTACCTCAGTGATAAGAAAATCATCCAATTCAGAGGACAGTGGTAGGCATCCCATGGGGCTTTCAGCAGGAGAGAAAATAAGTCTCCCCGTAAGTGTGTAAACTGTCTATTTAATTTTTCCCCAAAGAACTCCATTTAATAACCCATGATAATAAACTATGAAGTCCATATTCATGCTCTTGGCACATCTTATATAACTACCATTAGTTACAGTTACCTTTGGTTACAAATAAAGTTGCAGCCCTCAGGTTCAAATCAGGCTTCTGATTTGAAATGCAAGTCCAAATTAACAATATCAGGGTCTTAAAAAGGGAATTACAGAGTGGCTATTTTAAAAATACATTCATCAAAAGAAACATTACTAGCACCATTTAAATGTAAGGACATAAATGAGAAAAATATCAATGTGCAGAGCAGAGATAGAAAGCAGAAGACACAAAATTTGGCCAGTCTAAAACACGGAGAAGGCATCACTGAAAGGTTAATGGTACCTAACTAAAAATAAAAAAGCTGAAGGACATTACACAGAAGAACATCTAGAATTCAACAAGGCCTTATATCATTAGAGGAGCTAAAAAATCAAGTGTGAATTTAAAATCAATCAGGAATAGCAAGCAAAAAAAAAAATTTTATATATATATATAATTAAAACCCCAATACTTCCCAATGAGCAAATGTGGTCATAAAACCTAGGCATATAGCTAACTGCAGAGATACCTAGGTAGGAGATCTAATAATGGAAAACCAGAATATTTAGGCTTCTTATGAGACCATCAAGACAGATCAGTCAGCTGTTTATAAAGTGTTAACAGCGTCTTAGCATTTCTGGTAAATGCATGTGGGGGTTTTAGGTTATTTTATTGTCGCATGATTAGTGAAAATCAGACATTCTCATATTTAGTCACACTTTTAAAAGACTGGCAATCTTGTTTTTCCACCTATTTCGCTTTTACCTAAGGCTAGATATACATGACATACTAATATGTTTTTCATTGAAATGTCTATTCAAAATATTGGTTACATGTCCAGGCATCCACACTTCCCTTGGGTGATCCAGCCTCTCTATCCCAATGACTTCCTTTTACTGATGCAACTATAAAATAACCCAAAAAATCCAGACCCCAATTAAACTAAAAATTTTGTAATCGTTGTGGTTCTGCATTCACACCTTTAGCAATTTGTAAAAGATAATAATTTACAATGGCATCCCTTAATCAAATGTGAGGTTCAGTATATTCTAACATGTTATATTGAATAGCAATCAAGACAATTCATGGAAGACATGGAAAGGAAAAGTAGTGATTGGTGAAGAAAATAAGTCAGCAATGGAAACCTTAGACTACTGAAGGGCAAAGGTTACCTCCCATTGGAAACCACTCTTTCTGAGCTGGTATGCACCTGCAGAAAATAAAGAAAAGAAAAAATTATTATTAATGAGGCCTCCATGAGAGAACAATATTTGCAAGCATTAAGAAATCAGCCAGCAGAGGAGAAAAGCATGAAGGGGTTCCAAACAAATGAAGGCTGAGCTGTGTTTAGCTGCACTATCTCTTCCCAAGGAGGAATCTTGGAGCAAACAGCATTTGTCAGTCATCACGGCTTTAATAGAAAGAAATGGCTGTAAGACTTTTTTGCAATAACCACAGAAAGATGAACTGTATTTAGACTTGCCAGGCATCTGGGCTTGATCCAGACTGTTGAGGTTACATGGTGTTTCTCATGAGGGATTGCAGTGCAACCTGAACCAGTTATGCACGGGTCACAACAGATGCTGCATATTTTATGAATATTTTGTTCTACCACATGTGAAATTTCAGGTAACACTCAGCCTCCCTGGCACTTTTGGACTATTCAACTAGCCAGTAACTGTAGCTGGGGCACTCAGTGGAGTATATATCCCTGGTATAGATATTGTAAGTTTGGGGGTAGGAGTGGGGTAGGGTCAGACTGGTAAATTTGGTAAATCTTAGTGCATCATGCAGCATGCCAGGAACAGTCCCAGAAGATACTGGGTTTGCACTCACATCACAGAACCATGATTCCTTCTTGCTTCTTTCTTGCCCTGTGTGATACTCAGTGAATTCAGGAAAGAATGATGGCTCTTCCCCTTCCCTTCCTTCCTCTCTCCCACCCACTTTGCCTTCACTTGCTGATGGGGAGATGCGTACTCTCTTGAATCATAGCCACCCTATAAGAACACCATCAGGTTCTGTGGACAAAAATAGAACCTCGTAAACTGTGTTTGTGTAAGAGGGTGACTGAATCATCACTGATATCAGTAGGTACGGGAACTAGTAGCCTATAAACCCTAACAGTTTCTCCTCAGTCTAGTGTTCTTGGTATTACTCATATGCCCACCATTTTTCATTAAAAAGATCTGCTCATTTCAAGGTATTTTTAGGATCTGAAATGACCTCCCAACAGATATACTACTTGTCATGAATTCAGGTTAAACTTCAGAAGAACTTTAGGAGCTCATATCTCTGAAGATGCTTTGTTTCACCAGAATTCCATATTCTTCTCAGACTCTTCATCTCAACCCAATCCTTACCTACCCTATGGCTTTTCTGAGATCCTTAGATTGCTTTCTGTTTCTCATTGTCTCTGAACCCTCATTTTTAATTCTTTTCCAATTTATACTTAGTCTTTCTCTTACAGAGCCACTGTGAGCACAAACAAGGCGTCCATTAATCTAACATTCTTCTGCTACTGCTGTACAGCATCAGGCAATCTCAGTGCTTCAAAGAACCTATTGCATCAGCAGTACCCACCTGCTCAAAAGATTTAACCAACAAATTTCTTCCAAAATTCTTTGATTCATTCTCCTTTGGTAGCCTCACATCTAATATGATAGCTTTGAGCAAGCTTGAGCAGATGATATCAAGTAAGGGTAGAAGAATTACTACCTGATCTGTTAAGTTAAAGAGTAGAAGCTTTACTGTAAAGCGCAAAAGGGTTGTTATTTTTTATCTCAGTTACTGCAAATGTGCTTTGCAGTTAGGAATATTCATTTCAGGAGGATAAACTTCTGAGAGCTCATTTTGGAATTTCACTCCATGTGTCCTTCCCACTGCTTTGATTCTCCTCTACAGTTGAATCACAAGGTAAACATTCATAATCAGATTACATGGCCCAGTGATTCTGAATATTACCTGATTATTTCACTTCCCAGACTCAGGGTACACAATGACATTCTTCAAAACTAATTGAGAAGTACAGATAGAAAGATAGTCAGTAATACTTGGGAGGGGGGATACATTTACTGGAAAAAATCCTGGAAAATAATTCTCTAAAACGTATATCAAAATGATATGGTTGCCCCTCAGACATCAAGGAATAAGGCCACTCACTATACCTCGATGTTTTAACATAACAATAAAATGTGGAGCTAATGCACGCTAGAGCAATGCTATGCTGAAGCAACACTATGGACCTGAACTAATTCTCAGTTTCTGAACTGATTCATGTGCATTTTCATTACTCTCCTAATAAAAAAGATACACTGAAGACAATGTTCATGCATTTAAGATGCTGGGATGAAATGCTTAAAAAGTTGTGAGGTTCCATTCTCACCTTTACCTGAAATCTATTGCATTACATTGGGCAGGTTGATGATGCACACCATGTTGTATTGCAATAAATTTTGTGGAACAGGGCAGTTAATTTTGTAAATACACTACACTTCATTAAGAAAAACCAACTGAAAAAAATATAGTGTAATTGACTAGAAGGAGCAATAGCCTTCAGGAAAGACCAAGAGAAAATGATACTCTAGAGTTGGAATATTAATGAAAAGTTCAATTAAAGTCTAGAAAAGTCTATATCACCAGTCTTTGGAGTTTTTCCTCATTTGTACTTAGGAAACACCGCAAACAAAGCTTTGGTAATGTACTACAAAGGAATATAATGTAGATGTAAAAGCAACTTTTAACCTTTGCTTTAAAAACCTCACACTTTTACATTCCAGGAAAAAATACTGAATAACTTCTGCCTCTGTGATTTTGAAATCTACATTTTTGAGAAATAAACTACCCAGTATCAAATATATACAAATTAGACTAATATCAAAAGACAATGTCAAATTCAGGCCTGAGGCATGTGGTTCCACTTCTGCCAATAGACTGTTTTGAAGTTGGTGTACCATTATTTTTATAGACTATAAGATGATTTTTGAGCACACTAAATTAAGTGGTGAATACACTCCTAACAAAATGTTCTCTTTGAAAACCTCAGTTGAAATACAAGGAGTGGGCAGCTCATACTGCTAGGTGAATGTGATATGAATTACTTTAAGAAGATACAGTGACTCTGAAATTATCGTCAATTAGAGTTGCCAAATTAAGTAAGAAAAAATAATGGACAAGATATGGAGGTGGGAGTTATGGAAATATAGTTACTACTAAAAATACAGGCAAAGCTGTAAAGGCATCATGACACAGTACCTAATGATTTGCTTATTATTCAGCATCTATTAAAATATCAGCTTTTTAAGAACTTCTTTTTTTGTTTCCTAGATCTAATAGTTGGTAAATCATTTTTCTACTGGTCCCAGTACTGAATGGCTTCATTTAATGCTACATTTTCAATGCAATTGTGCTAAAAATATTTATTGTTAAGGAACTTATTACTTGGCGGGTGGTATCTTATGTGTATGTATATTGACCATACATGTTCTGTCAACCTAAAATGATTATTTTAGAATCTCTCCACTTAAGCATCTCTTAAAGATTTGGAACTAATCAAATCCACAACAGTCAGTACTTTTACTAGTTGTCCAAGCTTCTTAATCAGATTCATCATGTATTTTCTTATGCCACTGTCTGCTAAGGACAAACACAAATTTGGATCCTTTTGAATGGTTTTACTATTTCAATATATTCCCTCTACTACAAAAAATTGCTTTAGAAAAAAAAAAAAAAAAAGCTAATTTGTCAACAGTTTATTTGCAGAAAACTATTGATTAGCAGGACTAGAAGTTATTTTAAAATACTTACCCAGAGACTTAAAATAAAAAATATGGCCAAATTTTTGCGATCCTGGGATTCAAAACAGTAAGCTTCTTGGGGCAGAGACCATCAGAAGATTTTATTTGTACATGGTGCTTAGCACAGTGAGACCCTAGTTTTTGACTGCAGCCCCTGAGTGCTACTGTAATAGAAATAATAAACGATAATAATAATAAAGTCTGCTTATTAACTTGACAGGCAATTTTTGAAATAATGAGTCATCAAGGAAACTAATTTTTTCCCAATAAGCAATTCAGCCATTTCCTCTCATCACAGATAATATACATCTGTCTTCTATGCTGTTTGCAGAAATTCTGTAGATGTGCTGTGTCTTCTTATGAGAAAATTGGTTCATGAAATAGAACAATTTTTCTCAGACTCATGATTTCTTCTTTATTGAGGGCCAAATTGAGCCTGTGTTCAATTGCCCGTGTCTGGGACAGCAAGTAGTTACAGCACCTCCAGAGCAAGCTGAGGAAGAAATTGTGACTCAGAGAGTTCCAACCCCTTTCTCAGCCTCAGCTGCCTACTTGCTCCAGAAAGAAAGTAACCTGCAAACGCTCTATAGTATAGACTGTTTACCACCCCTGCCAAGCTCAGCTCAGCTCGCTGCTATGTTGAGGGGCGAGAGCCAAGACTACTTTCACACCCTCCTCATGTGTGCAGAGGACATGAGAAAGAAAGGAGTTCTAAGTGAAAAGCCTTTATTCTCCATCCTGTGGCAAACTCAAAATCTATGGAGGCCATGTGGAGACTTAGTGCTTCAGTAAGGACACATAAACCTGGGCACCAATCTGATCCTTCATTATCATCTAACAGCATGTAATTAAGGAAACAAAATCCCCAAAAGTGGAAAAGTCAAATTCTTCTTCTTCTACATGATCAAAATAATACTAAAGTGGTTTGTTGTTTTTTTTAAATTTCTCTTTACTTGAGACACCACTTGTAAAACCTTAAGACCCATATATGGGTCTTAAGATTTTGATGTTATGTTGGCATGCCTGGCATGTTTCGCTGACAATATTCTATGGTGAAGCAATAATGTTTATAGCCTCTTCTTTCAGAGATTTTAAAGTTGCCAGTGGCAACTGAAGTGCCTTTGATTGCCTTTATTTGCTATGTGGATCCATATTAATGACTAAATAAAATAGCCAGATGATTTGAGCTCTCTCAAAAAAAATCACCTCTGATTTTGGATCAAAGACATGTTTAACAATATCCACAGTCCTCATGCGTCCACACCACACAATCTGATGTACTCATCATCAATCATATGCCTTGTGATTAATTTGAGTCGTTATGAGTAACGTCTATCACCGCAGTCCTGGCATGAATAATTATTGTTCTGCACCCTGCTGAGATAACTCATTTCTGACAAAGATCTGCAATTTGATATCTGCATAAAACAAAAGATGAAACAGGAATAGTTTATTAGAATGGTATAGTCTGTTCAAAATTTTTGCAATAAACTTTTTTACGTCCTAGGAATTGATAACTACTCCAAAGAAAAACATGTGAAACAGACCTCAATAGCTTGGAGATATTGTCTTTGCAATTACCCCTGGATCTTTCCATCAACATGTGGGATTTATATATCAAAAATAGTAATGGGAATTTTAGAGCCTGCTGCTTTCCTGGAGACTTGTACTGCAAAAAACTATCACAGAAACAAAGCCAGGTGATTCTGAGGAAGACAGAATAACATAGGCAGGATCAAAAGGAGATGGCATTTAACTTAAAAAAAGTCCAGTCAAATATAGAGATTATGAGTCAGACTGGAAAAAGAATGGACAAGACAGACATGTAAGAGACAGGAAGCTAGTGAGCAGAGCTGGCACCTGCAAACCAAAGTCCAAAGTGTGATCCACATGGGCAAAATAAACTTTACCAGCAATTGCCCTTGGCCAGAGCTGCAGTTTGAATCCCGTCAAGAGGTTTCACCCTTGTGTGTCATCCACAAGTTCCTCCTTTGGGAACATCAGTGGTGCTGCCTTGAGCAACAGCCCTGGTGAGACCAGCACCATGGCTCACACACAGAGGAGTGAGAGCAAGTCGACACAGACCCTGTTTGTGTCTATCATTAAGTCAAACAGGACCAAAAACCTCAGGTTCTCCATCTTCCAGGCAGGTGTTCAAGACACTAGATAGCTATTTTTGGTCTAACTCGAGGAACATTTAAGTATGACATGTGAAATGAAAAAGAACTAACAGAAGAGACTGAGAAGTTCTCAATTTCAAAATACCCTACAGTCTGGCAATTGAGTTTCTTCTTACCAACGAAATGAAAAAGATTTATATTTTCTAGTCTTCCAACAGCAGAAGAGGGATTTGAGCCCAGGTTTCCCACAGGCTGTATGAGAGCCCTTACTAGTGTGCAAGTGAGTAAAGCAGACAGTGCCTTCTGCTGTGTGAATCTAGACTTTGAAGTCATAACAAGACATTCTGGCAGTTGGGGCAGGATGTCAGTTTAATACCATTCTGCCTTCTTTCCACATGCACATGTAATGAAAGAGTAGCAAAAAATAAGTGGCAAAAGCTTCTTACCTTTACTATCACAGAAACGGCTACTCAGAAAGTCAGCATATGGGTCTCTTGCCCCAGCCTTGCTATAGTTTTGCTTTTCTTCTTTTTTTTTTCCTTCTTTTCTCCCTACTGAAACTGCAGTTCATCAGCTCTTCTAAAACTTGAATAGACCAAGCTGTTTTAAACACATCCTCTAGTGATTCAGCCTTAGTATCATGGCTCTGGTACAAATTCTGCCTACAACTGTTAAGGAAAGACAGTTTCCTTCTTTCTTGGCGTGTCTCTACAACAGCATCCCTTCCCCCAAAAAACACTGCCTGCTTCAGCCTTCTTTTCTAAGATATGAACTTTTATACTAGACTCAATCCTTCATTTCAGACCTTGTAAAAATAAGCCTGTTATTTTTTCAAACAATAACCAGGTATCCTTTTCGCAGTTGCTGTCTTATCCACTGTTCTTCTAAGAAATCTTGCGTATCTCCTGTGAAGGCATGTCTTCTGTCACACTTCCACTTCTGACTGATCAGACACACTTCTGACTGATTTCCCTAATAGCTTCAGTTAGTTTAATTACATGTATTAGTATTATCAGTATTAAATCAGCATCTGTATTATTTTATTGTACTTTATATAGGTATCTCTTCCTTATTCTTCACCTAAAGGTAAGCAAAACTATCGATGTCTCCCTGAGTTTGCAATCTGAAGCAGCAGCAAGCAGTAGCGCCTGTTCTTTTGATCTTGGCAGAGCACCAGTTCTGAGGCCTGAAGATGAACTATCATATCTATGGGCAGAACTTTTTCCTTCCTGAAACTTTTGCAAAAATAACTAGAATAAGAATCTCTTCCGTATTTTAACAGCCTCCCATGAACTCTCAGATAAGGGACTTGAAAAGAACGGCAAAGATGTCTATTATATTTTGTAATATATCAGTAGAGTTTAAGGTCAAAAAAGACCAATAGGTCACTTGATGTGTTCTTTCATACCTCACAGCCCAACAAAGGTACATTTGCATTGAGGTAATTACTTTTGTAATTAGACGACTCCCTGCAACAATTTGCATGAATCATCCTTCCTGTTAAATATATCTTCTCCTTTCTGAATTGAATTTTACTTCAGCTTCTAATCACTGATTTTGCCATTCCTTTCTCAGATTTCACTTCACCCCATGAAGTTATTTGCACTAAAAGCCACTGCCCAGTTTTCTTACTGATACGTACACTCTATTCTTTCATTTTACCCTTTACTGTCTAGCATTTGCTCCATCTCTTTAATCCTGCTGGTGTCCCTTTCCTGTATTTAAACAAGCCTCTTTCTATAAATGGCACTGTTACTTCTATGCTGCCACTGCTAATACTTTAACTGATAAAACTGCGCTTGCCTTTTCACATCTGCTCAGGCCAGTGGTTATGCTGTGATTAGCTGGGTCTTCCTTACCATCACAATAATCCATCAAACATGAGAATCCAATCCTCATTTTACTACCTGCCACCCACTGACAGCTCAAAATAGCCTGGATTTGATAAGCTTCCAGGTGCCCTGAAAGGATGAGAAAGAACTTTTAAGCAAGGTTCAAGAAATGCTTGTCATAGTGGTGAAGGGGTAAAAATGAGTAACTCAAGATGTTTAGCTTATTGGATTTCTCCTGGAACAAGTTACTGAAATGGTGATTTTTGTAGAAACAGTGTCATACTGCACAACAGTGAAGTGGTAAGTTACTTTCTTAAATAGTTTTACATCAAAGTAAAGTGAAAAGAACAAGATTTACAGAGTCACACTAGGGAATTAGCCTTAATGTAAGTAGAGTTATGTTTCTTTTATAGCAGATAAATGTCTGATGAATTTTCTATGATTTAAATGGCTTAGATTTTTTTTAATTCCCTATTTTACTTCTGCACATACATCCTTCAGCCTTTGGACCTAAAATTGTCTATATCACTTTTCTTTCATGTTTGTTCACTGCACAAATGAGGGAATGACTATGGTACATTTAATAAAATATTAAATTCAAATTTTAGGAGATTGAAAAAGCAAACAGCTTTCAATTCCCAAATCATGAATATCAACATAGCAGCTTGCTTCACAGTGTCAAGGTTTGAGTTCAAAACGCAGACAAAGATTCCCATCCCATGAATAAATTACTATTTGGAATGGAAGAAAGAAAAAGAGGAATGATCATTGGGTTACCAGTTAAATAATCCAACATCACATCATCATGTTTGAATTCAGAAAGTAGTAGTGATATCTTTGAAGTAGGTATGCACTTTTGTTGCACGATCACTAATTATTATAACAACTCCAAGTAAGTTTGATAGCTTTAATTTAAAAAAAAACATAGCTAAGACCAAAAAATAGGAACCACTTCATTACACAGGTATTCTTTAACCTACTATTTCAGATATTAATAAAAAGTATATTTAGTGTGCATGTTTTTTGTAGCCTTGTAGCACTTGCACCTTCACTCTCCTGACGTTATCATCTAGCTTCTTGTCACTAGCAAGCACAGGGGAACTTCAGCTCAGAAGTCTGATCAAGCTGAGTGTTGGAGAAGTCTGAATCTCCTCACTATAGACCAGACTTCTGCTTTTTCAGATCCTCCCCACATTGCAGTGATGCTACTTTGGCATCAAAATGAAATTTGTTCATTTGTTTCAGTTTTCTTCATTCCAGCATGGAAATGAAGCAAAAAGAGGAATCAGATGTACCAGCAGATTTTGCCACAGGGAAGGATTTTCTAGTGCTGATTCCATATTGATCTAGAATTTAGAGTTTCAGAAACCTCAATTAAATGTTTCCTTAAATTTCTTGCCAGTCCACTGTTGCTGCCTGACTGCTCATTTTCCACCCTTCTCAGCTTAGGCAATGACACATTGGGTGATCTGAAGGAGTAATCTTGTGAACTTGAGCTACATACAGGCAGAGGCGCGAGTGACTTGACTTATCTTAGAGTGGATATGCATGTGGAAGATCCTCTTGAGGTGCATACTGGAAAGAACTGGAACAACCCAGTATAAACCCAACATAACAGCAAATACCACTTTAATTTCTGTGTTGGAAAACTAAAGACTGAATTGATACCATCTAATTTTAAGACTCTAAGTGAGGTTCCTAAGAGGAATTTAGGATGTGCCTGAACTGTCAGACATGGTTGCACCAGCACTCAGTGCTGCAGGAAGTCCCCCAGGCTTCACCATTGTGCCCCTTGCTCCTGGATTTGTCTGGAAAGGAAAAATGAGTATGCAGGCAGGAGGGAAACATGGTGACATCCAGCCAGGGCACTAAACTGAATAAGTGAAAGACCAAGATCTTGGGACATCTCACAGTGTCCACCTACACTTTGGACAGAGCTTCAGTGAACCTGCTCTTCCTTCATAGCCAAGAAAGAGAGAGGAGTACCTAGAAGAGGCATTCTGATCTGATCTACCTCTGGTTCAACTCTCGGAAAATCTGCAACAGTAAAGAGAATTAGCCCTTTGCCTTTTGAAAGTGATTGTTAACATTGATACAAGAAGCTTTCTTGTAAGGTGCTTGCTTTCATCATAAAATAAAAGTGAATGGCAAAAATTTTTGTTTGGCTATTTCAATCACTTTGTTTTAATGTATTAAATAAAAATTTGCATGCATGTGTGTGTATGTATATATGTGTATAGATACATACATATATATATTTATATGTAGATATAAATATATCTAGCTATACAATATCTTGTTTCTATCTATACAAAATCTTAAATAGAATATAGAAGACTGTTCAGACATAATTACCTTTTAGCTAAAAATATGAGGAAGAAATTTTGGTGGTTCTAATAGGGAAACAAGTGCTTTGGAAAACTTTACTTATGATAATATATTCTTTGACATTAAACATTTACTTCATTCAGGCAACACATTTCTATTTCTAATAAACAATCAAAATATATTTTTAAAATGATTTTGAATGATTCTAATAAGAATTTGCATATTCAGCCTATTTTGTGGAAAACTAACCAGTCTGAAAAATCCAAGGTTAGGTGCAAAATCAACTGTGGCTCTTAAGGTGCAGTCTCTGAATTGTAGCAAAGGCAACTATGGCTTAATTTCAGAGAGGTATTGATTTTTTTCTCACTTCTTGCTATAAACTGGCAAAGTGCCATGTCTTTCAATGGGCAGTAGTAAACATGGAAGAAATCTTAGATGTTCCTAAACATTGAAATTTAGACATATGCAGTCAGATCGGAGGGGAAAAAAAAAAATCTAACCCTAACTAATTTCATCTGAGTTTATTCCAGAGCTGTAACCTTCAATCTAGCCCAGGCTCTCTGTTGCTGTGGTAGGACCTGGCACCTAGCAATTCTTTTCTTATAGCCAGCTGTACACCCCTACTTGGGTACTCACAAGTTCAAGGGCAAGGTCAAACAGAGAGGAATATATAGGAAGCATCCTGCACTGTGGCTATTCAAGATGGCATATGCCAGAACAGTGGTCTGCTGTGTGATAAAGACTCTCAAAGACTGAGGTGAGAAAGAAAAAAATAGTCAAATCAAACCAAAAAGAAGTCCAAAATAACTTATGTTCTATTCCCTTTTCCTTTATTACTTTATAGTTTCTTTTATCTCTCCCTATTTCTCCTTTCCTCCTTATTTCTGAGAAGTGTTCACTCCTACAAGAATGTGTAACACATGAGCATTGAAGAAAGCTGGATTTGGTTTTCAGATGAATCTTGTGAGGATTCAGTAATTGCTGCAAAACAAATCATTATTAATTGATCTGCACAATACTACAAGCTTTGGTACTTTCCTTTGTAGTTCTCTTATTCTCTTGTTCTGCACCTACAGTTTAGTATTTTAAGGTCTCAACACCTACACCTTTTAATTTTGCTGTGAAATGTTCTGCAACTTCACTTTTCTGCTATCGCTTTGTGTTTTGCAGGCAGAGTATTGATTTAATTTACAAGCATTCCAGTTTTCTATAGCTACAGTTCTTCCTTTTGCATCCTTTTTATATGAATATGTCTAAATCTCTAGAAAATTGAAATGCCATACTAGTAATACCTGCTTCTACTTAATATGTCAAAAGTGTAGTTTTATAACTGAGTATAAAAAAGACATTCAGATTATTGACATTTAACTGTAAAGAATACGAGACTGCCATTATTTACAAGTGGTTTATTACTTTCTTTTATGAATAGGTTTAAAGAACTTTGTTAATTATATGCTGTATGAGTGCAAAAAAGACTCTACTTATACATTTTAAATGCCCCTTTTTCTATATAATTACCTTTAAAGTAAGATGAGCATTGCTGCATTGCATTAAATTTATACTCTCATATGTTCTCTGAATGTGCTATAAATGCAAAGGTTCTTTCTTTCTTAATAGAATTTCACTTTTCTCATCTGGAGTTTCAATATTTCAGAGGTCTTTTCATTTGATTATACATGCAAATCACTTGGGAGACCTAATACACTTATCTAAAAATTACTCATTCCTGTATAACGAATTTAACAATCTCATCTACAGCGAATAAGACTTTCAAAACTGCTTCCAATTCCTCCACAGAATAGCTCTGTTTCTCCTGAATACAGATCCTGCCACCCAGCCAAACTGTAACCAGTGTACTCTAAGGTCACAGGCAGATTGATGTTTATGTAAAATACAAAGTTTCAGCCACATCTGAATATTTTACGCTTCCTGATTTGGGGGTGTCGTGTGTACGGGACTGATTCCTATGCATGACTGACTTAGGTTAAGATGGAAAAAAATACCACCAGGAGAATATTACTATTGAGGCGTCTGTGGTGTCAGGTAGTCACAGCCACGTCCCTTCTTTCTGCCTCTGGTAGAGACTTTGCGGTGAGACGTCCAGTTTCCCTCCTGCAGCAAGATGCCCGGACGAGGCAGGCAGCCATATGCAGGCAACGAGCAGCGTGACACCCAGCAGCTCCTGGGAACATCACCGGTTTAGTAAGGAAGGCAGCCTTCTGGTAGGATTGCAAACAAACCCGAACAACTATGGCACTAAGTAGTTTTATTAAACATTTGGGGGATTACAGTTTCAGAGTAAAAGCACTAAGTACAATCCTTACACAGTCATCTTCTTATTACCGGTGTTTAACTGGCTAGGTATATGTGGTCTCATTCTTGCCACCCTTGTTTTGAGAAATATTTTCTGTTCCCAGTATTAGTGAGCCTATATGCTGTGTAAAATACTCCACAGAGTAAGCAGAATTGTATCACAAACCAATGAAAGTCAAACTGTGAGGGAACCACAGGTAACTACAGTTAAGGTCTGCAAACCCTGGAACAGAATACTAGAAGCAAAGTGCTGAAGCATAAAATATAGAAACTAATGGAATCTTGGAATATTTCCCACTGGAGTAACATAGAAGTAGAAAAGCATTTCAAGGGAGTCTAATCTAATAGAAACGTAGATTTAAGCAGGTAATACAGATAAGGCAAAAATCTGAAGCTAGTTCCAGACTGCAAAAAGGGCAAGAATGACTGGATCGAAAAAGCCGAGGGCAGGAAATTGTTTGGTGCTCAAAATGTGGGAAAATGGGAAAAAATAGCAATCTAATTGACATTCCTATGTACAATTTTTCTGTGAGTGTCAGATAATATGGCATTATTCTTAAATTCCATATCTTTTTCTTCTTTTGAATTTTTTGTTGGAAAAACAGTTTCCAAACTTCATCTGATGAAAAAAAAAGTCTTAAAACATTTTAAAAGAATATCCTATGAGATATAAGTAAAACAACAACAAAAAAAATTAATAGTAAATCCAAGTATTTTATTTATATAGATAGATATATCACATACATATAATGTACTTCACTATTTTAAGAAAATTTAATTGTATGTCATGATTCGTAACTTTGGAAGAGACTAGTTGATCACACTGACATTTTTACATCTCAGTCTACTTGTCTCACACAAACACTACTACAAAAGTCTAAAAAGAAGAAGGTGTCCATTCTTGCCTTCAGGAAAGATATATATATATAAAAAGATTAAAACATCAGGATTATTTGTATTTCATATTTCCAAAAATAAAATTAAGCCATGAACAAGATAATGATGAAAAGTTCAAGTCCAGGAGAGAAAAGAGAAAAGGGGAAGAAACAGTAATCAATTCTCAACAATTTTATGACTCCTTGTGATGCCATTGAATACTGTACTCAGAATGTTGTTTTGGCATTCTGTATTTTACTAGCTACTTCCAAAACAAATTTTGCTTATTGACAGAAAGTTTAAAACAGATAAACCTTGATACCAGTATATATGCTGTTAACTGGTTCTTCTACATTCTTTGTAGCAAGTTTCAAACATAATGAAGCCACGGTATACGGAATTAGATCTTCTCTTCCAGTTACCCCGTGCCTCCAGGTTCCAGCTACCATCTTTGCTACTGCTCTATTATTTCTCCAGGATTTTTTTCCCATGTGTTATATTACATGCTAATAGCACAATTGTTGTTTCCCATGTCAAACATACTGTCTTCAGTAAATTGTAAGAATGTAAATTGTTCATATTTGCCTCTGTAAAATAAAAAACCCTTGTTTAGCAAAAACAGTCAGTGGTAATAGCTTAGAAGTGTTCAACAAGATAAAGGTTTAACTTCTAATCTATTTATGAATATATATATTCTCTAGGAGAACATAGTCACTTTCATCAGAAAGCCTCATAGAAAGTCAAATGTTCTGTTAAATAATTTGGAAAAATACCATCCTCAGACAACAGCCCAGTGTCTGGTCTCCAGGAGCCTATCAGCCAGCACTAGAGTTGCTCGACATCCTGCATAGTACAGTCCTACGTTCAGCTCCTTAACCTCTTGTAAAAAGCATGTGGAATGTGTTTTTTTATTTTCATTTTTTACAGGTAGCTGGGCACTTTTCTTGATGACAGATTGAGCTTCATGTTCAATGGACCTGTAAGTGGATGCGTTGGATCCATTGTACACATGCCATGTGACTTACCCCTACAAGCACAGACAGGTTTGTCCTCAAAGAACCTATGAACAGCACGGTACGTTCACAACAGTGACTGCTCTGATTTTTCAACACTCTGTATATAGCGCTGCATGGGAGCGTTCATGGTCTTAAATGGTTTTGTGTATTATGACTTGTGGTATTCTCTTCTGAGATGCCTACCTTTTTGTATTGGGTTTGTGTGGCAAGGTTTTGGTAGTGGGGGGGGTTACAGGGGTGCCTTCTGTGAGAAGCTGCTAGAAGCTTCCCCTGTGTCTGACAGAGCCAATACCAGCAGGCTCCAAGATGGACCCACCGCCGGCCAAGGCCAAGCCCAACAGCAATAATGGTAGCACCTCTGTGATAACATATTTAAGAAGGAAAAAAAGTTGCTGGGGCATAGAAATGGCAGCTGGAGAAAGGAGTGAGACCATGTGAGAGAAACAACCCTGCAGACCCCCAGGTCAGTGAAGAAGGAGGGGGAGGAGATGCTCCAGGCACCGGAGCAGAGATTCCCCTGCAGCCCGTGGGGAAGACCCTGGTGAGGCAGGCTGTCCCCCTGCAGCCCGTGGAGTCCACAGTGGAGCAGATATCCACCTGCAGGCCGTGGAGGACCCCACGCCAGAGCAAGTGGATGCCCGAAGAAGGCTGTGACCCCATGGGAAGCCCGTGCTGGAGCAGGCTCCTGGCAGGACCTGTGGACCTGTGGAGAGAGGAGCCCGTGGAGCAGGTTTTCTGGCAGGACTTGTGACCCCGTGGGGGCCCCACGCTGGAGCAGTGTGCTCCTGAAGGACTGCACACCATGGAAGGGACCCATGCTGGAGCAGTTCATGGAGGACTGTCTCCCGTGGGAGGGACCCCATTCTGGAGCAGGGGAAGAGTGTGATGAGTCCTGCCCCTGAAGAGGATGAAGCAGCAGAGACAATGTGTGATGAACTGACCGCAACCCCCATTCCCCATCCCTCTGTGCCATTGGGGCAGGTAGGTAGAGAATCCGGGAGTGAAGCTGTGCCAGTGAAGAAGGGAGGGGTGGAAAGAAGGTGTTTTGAGATTTGGGTTTATTTCTCATTACCCTACTCTGGTTGATTGGCAATAAATTGAGTTTATTTTCCCCAAGTTGGGTCTGTTTTGCCCGTGACAGTAATTGGTTGAGTGATCTCTCCCTGTCCTTATCTCAACCCATGAGCCCTTTGTTATATTTTCTCTCCCCTGTCCAGCTGGAGGGCGGGGGAGTGATAGAATGGCTTTGGTGGGCACCTGGCATCCAGCCAGGGTCAACCCACCGCACACTTCCTTCCCATTCCTTATATAAAAAATCTAGCTGGTCAAAGATAGATATCTTCATGCTTAACAAAGTGAAGCCTACTTCCTATGGTAGATTTCATGTCTTCAAGGTATACTTGAACTGCTCAGTGTGCCTAAAAGATAACTGAATCATTCTGGTGAAATATCCCTGTCTGACACTATGATTATTTATTTATTTATTTATTATTATTTTTTAGAACCCTGCATGCAGGAGATGGAGCTTTTTCAACACTCACCTCTAGACAATGACTGTGATTCTCAGGAATGATCCCGTGTTCATCACCTTCAGATCCAATTACAACATCCATCTTCTTGCAGTTTAGTTCCCCAGCATCATTGTACAGTGATCTTAGGAGCGTGCATATGACCTGTAAAAAAAAACCAAAACATTGCAATGCACACAATAATTACCCTTGCAGAAAGTGCAAGAAGGCAAGCGTATCAGACTAGGCTGGACTACCCCTTCTGTCCTAAAAACAAGCCCAGGGCCCAAAGCCAATGACCCTGTTTGTGGTAAGAGTTGGTGTTACGAAGTTCAGCCTGGTTCAATAATGAACTATGTCATTTTGATATGCTAAAAAACTAAATTATATTACCATTAATGATACTATGAAAAACATCACCTAGACCACAACCTGGGACAGAACAGGAAAAAATTGGACAGGGAGCTGGTTTCCTCTTAGAGAAGCATCGGTGAGAAGTGAAGGGAAACTGATCCGTCTCCAAAGCACACCTCAGCAAACTTCAACTGTAGCTCTTCTTTCAACTAAAGAACAGCAAGACACACTACCCCCTTCCAATTTTTAGGGAAGTTGTTTTTAATTTTTTTTCAAATAAAAAAAGATTTGTTCCATTTCCTTACAGAGAGCTAGGATGAAGTGGGTCTACTTTGTCTGGAGAGCTAACTTTACTGTTCTGAAGAAATAAAAATCTCTTAAATGAATGAAGAGAGTAAAAATATGCCTCAAAATAGAAAACTGATTGCAGTTGTAACTATGTAGAAATTATTGGTCTATATTAGACTCTTTGGTGTAGAGCTATAACCTGAGAAAGCACATGTTTTCCCCAAGGAAATGACTGTAGTCATTTACCTGCCTGCCAATTTTTTCAGTGTTCTTCCTTCCCTCCCTTTTTTTTAAGTTCTGATGTTATTAAAAATTCATAACATTTTACATTATGAAATATTTAATTGCAGTTGTTGATTTCCCATTATCCTGTGGGGTTTTTTGTGGGTTTTTTTAAGTAGAAAAAAATTATTTCTTGGTGACATTTGGATAGGAAAAAAGGGACTATTAATGGGTGAATGAATGTCACTTGGTTGAGGGTAAAACAGATGATCCAATCATTTCTAAACGGACTACTTTCTGTTCTGAGAAAGTACTAACAGAACTAAATAGAGATGATCAGAAAAATGAAAGAAGAGTACATATTGGATACTTTCAACTTGCCTACAGCACATTGTACTTTTGAATTTATGGCAATTTGTGATAAGCTAGGATCCCTTTGCATTAACAAAAAAAAAAAAAAAAAGTTAAAATTATCAGTATATTCTAGAAGATATACTGGAAATTTCAACAAATGAGCTGCAGTCAGAAAAAAGTATAGAAAAGCTGTTGATATTAGAGGAAATAGTTCTATAAAAGGTAGAGAAATAGATACACCGAACGTGTTCAGGACAGGAAAAAAGTTTGATAGTATATGAGCACTTACAAAATGAAAATTACAGATTCTGGTAGGAAAGGGCTAAAATAATTGAGGGATAAAAGGGATTTTAAAAAAAACCCTGCAGCTGAGTTTAAGGGACTTGTAATAAACAATGCAAGCGCAAAGATTTCACACTTACAAGTAATTAATACAGTAGATGCTTTAAAATATTTTATAAATACTTTATTTGTATGTTTATTTGTGCTTTTATAGCATAAAATTGCTCACCTCTGCCTATTTGTGGCTAAGAGCTCAAAAGCACTGGATGACAGATGACACTCAATTTAACATACTTCTGGGACACTTGTGCAGGCAGCCGTGCTTCCTTCCACCTCTCATGCTCCACCCCACTGTATAGGATCTACATGGGTAGCCACACTATTTCTATCCAAGAAAGTGGCTGTGTTCAGGCCACAGGAGCTGGACCATCTTTGTATTGCGGTCTCAGCGGTCACACAGCTAACACGTGGAAGACTGTTGTGTTCAGATGCTCATACTGTCCCCACAGACCTTCCCCAGGTAAGACAGTCACGGTGTCGCTGGTGCCACTTTTCCAGTTGATGAATGCGTACTATCAAATCCAAGTTTTATACCTACATGATACCAAAAAGCTTTATGCCCGGTTTTCTACAGAGTGGCTGTGAAATGTATACTGTGTTAATAAATCAATGCAAAGTATCTATTTGAATGAGACAATCTGAGGAACACAACACTGTAGTTGCATTCAGTAGTAGCAAAGTGTAAGAGCTGAGATGCTTGTGCAGCTTTCATTAGGTCTCCTTGTGGCTAAGTTTTGATACTATCATTAATTAGAAAACCACATCTCTTTTTCATAGGATTCTTGGCTGGCCAGTACACAGGGCAGATAAACCCATAAGACATCATTGTCTATAAAAGACTTTTCACTTGGAAACTGTAGCTCAGTGACTGAAGGAAGAGTGGAAAGAAAAGGGAGAATCTATGAGCTAACACCACTAAATATTGCCATGGAAAATTGTAATCTCCCTTCCCTCCAGGCTCAGGAAACAGAAGAATCATATTTTCCCATGTCCTTTGTATGTAGGGATAGTCTTTTACTACACCTTTTAATGCCCTAAGATACACAAAGTGTATCTGTGCTGTGCAATGCTGTTTGGTGCAGATAGACCTTGGGTTCTGAAAGCTCCACACTGTCACAGACCATGCTAACACTCGGCATACGCTTGCTTTTGCTTTCATACGCCGGCTACCTTTCCTAGGCTAGTACGTTCCCTACAAGCTTGCATGTCTTCTTGTGCTAAAGAGATCTGTTGTGCATAACAGGTGTAGAAGAATGCTCTCTGTCCCTATGGCTACAGCACAGGAACAGCAAGCGATGGTGTCAAGCTTCAGCGCTGTGGGATATTTCTGCTGATGTTTCTAAAGCGAAACCAAGACTTCCATTAGCAACATTTTGTTGTTCTGGTTTCTTTTACTCTTTATTTTTTTAATTAAAATATTACAGATTGAATCCTATTTCAGAACAACAAAAAGTCCAAGGAAAGCATACCTGAATGTTAAGAAATTGTAGGATTTGAGCATCTTTCTTTGTAAGTATTGTTGTACTTCAGTAATATATTTTAATCTAATTCACTTGAAAAACTGTCCACAGTACAGTTAATGGATTTAATTACAAATAATACTCCTCTGACCTTTCTCCATCTAGAGGTAGACATTTCAGCCTCTAGCAACTGCGTTTTTAAAATTCACTGATGACATATTGTTATTAATAGACAAAAGGCCATTGATGATATCCACAGATCTAAAGCTTTTGATTTAATCATTATGTCCCCTTGATTAAAGAAACTGCTATTCTTTGGTCAATTATTCGTGCTATTATCTTGGGTTGATTTTCATGGGCCATTGTAAAAATGTTACAGAGACAAATTCTAATAAAACTGGTACATTTGTGTGTTACTTGAAAATGTTGATTGACCCTTATTTGTGCTGGAAAAACAAACCATTCAATAAGGAACAGCTCTCTGAATTGAATACAGAGGCCTGGGAATCTCTGGTTTGCCATAGATCAGTTTGGCAGAACAGATCTATACAATCCTGTGTTTCAACAGAGGTTAATGGTACCTCGGGGGTGCTGTAAATGATGCCAAGTAAATACATTTCTGAAAGAACTATACGTTAGCTGAACGTTGTTGTGCACTATTTACACTAACAGCATGACGTCTGTGCTGTGGCTGCTTGGCATGGGCCTGTGCGAAAACAGCGTGAGCTTTGTCTCAGGAAAAGGTCCTTCCCCTTGGACCAGGTGCTACGCAGGAAGCCCTGGATGAGCCCGTACATCCGAAGCTCTTAATGCAGCAGCCTCGTGCACCTGAAAGAAGATTTTACCCTCTCTGTAGAGCAGCTCAGCTGGGACCTGCAGGACCAAGAGGCCCTATTTGAGGACATTTTTGATCCTGTGCTAGCCTTTTAGGGTCATCTGTGCAACACAGAACGAGGTCTGTGCTTGATCAGGCCTACCAGCTCTCTTTCTTATCTTAAATACCAGAAGCCAAAACACAATGAAAAAAATCTTCTCTGTGGATTTCAGAAAATTTCTAAAAACCACCCATGAGACTTTGTCCCCTCTAAGACAGTGATAGAAATCCAAATTACATTGGTGAAGCCAGGAGCTTTTCTGTAACTAGTTATGTGACACAATGCCAAGCAACCCACAGCTTGTAATCCCAGCTGAAAGTTACATTTGCATCCTACCTGTTTACATAAGCCTATTTTCCAGCGAAATCTCTGACAGTGCAAATACATTATTTTTGCTTTGAAAAGCTCAGTAAGACTTTACAAGCTTACTCACTTACTCTTACTGAGTTAAACTACATCTGATTCAAAAGTCTTGTTCTCCCTGTTATGAACTGACACTCCACTTCATGTATCTTGAAAACATCTCTGAATCAAGTGAGTTTAGTCAAGTGGATTTATTTAATATATTGCACATTTAGAAACCTGCAGCTTTATTTTTGCTGCGTTTGTTCCTACATCCTGCAACTGACCCTATATCCTCCCAAAGAGAAATTATTTACTTTCAGTTATGCTAAAAAAAAATCTATAATTATAATTCTACATTAAAGGAGATATCTATACATATACAAGGTGGGTGGGTGTGTAGGTGGGGGTGGGGGTGTATGGACTTTGTCCTTGACAAAAGATTCCTGAAGTAGTTGTGTTCTTGCAGATTTCCCTTGGAGATAATCACACCACTTCAGGACATAATAGTCACCAGCTGGAATACAACCTACTTTAAATAGAGAATTTGAAAGAAATATCAAGACTGTTGTCCTAATAGCAAAATACTCACTGGCCATGAAATGCAAATACTAACCTGACTGCTTATTTGCTATAATATACATAGTTATTTTATCTGCTAGCTAGCTCCAGAAGAGGAAAGCGACCTCATCATGAGATTCAGTCATAAAATCATAGAAATTAGAACTGTTAATGAACAATGAGACCTTCTAAGCTTTCTCACTCCAAAGCTAGATTACTTCTCGGTACATACATTTGATAATGCAGCTGAGCTTTTTCATATTTCCCAGATAATAAAACCTTTACTGATGTTTTTCAAGTTACTTTGCTGTCTAATAGTTTCTAGCCTTTGGAATTGTTTTAAACACTTAGTTTAAATTTTCCTGACATTTATTTCTTCTTTCTTATGAATATGTACCCTAAAACTGCTGCCTTAAAAGGATTTCCCTTCTACATATGTGAAAACTGTTACCATGTTGCTCTTACTCGCTGTTTAATCAAACTAGACATATTCAGGTTCAAAATTAGTCCCGGATTATTTTTCCCATTGACCAACGTAGATTATCTCTTCTAGAGCTGGCTTAAAAACTTGAAAGTTTTATACAATTTTTTCTTTGGTAAATTTACCACTTGTTTCCCTATGAAAAACACTTATCCAGGTTAGTAGTGACTGAAATTCATTATCATATAATGGCAGCTGGTATTATTACAGATTTCTTTCCCCTGTGGCATATGTTTTCAATACTGCTATTTATGATACAGCTTGAATGCGCTAACAGATAGTCAAAATCACGCAGCAAGCATGCAAGGTTCTGAGCCAGACACAAATTTAAAATAAAGAAAGCATTTCAGTGTCAGTGCCATGATTCAAATGTTCTTTTCTCAGTCAGGACGGACTCATAACTAGCATATTTTGTTATCATGCCTTTAAAAGATGTTTTTCTCTCACTCCAACTCTATCAAAAATCTTTCTTAGTGGAATTTTCAAAGTATTTATATGAATTAGGAATACAAGGTCCATTAATTTTCCATTAAAATCTATTTTGTTTCTGAAAGACGATTTTTTTTGGATATTTACATATTTTTTTTAAATTAGCCCTTCTACTTATTGCATTATTGATCCCCCTGATTCGTTGTCTGCCAGTCCCCCTACTCCTCATAACTTGCAAAACTGTTGACCAATTTCAGCCAAAGATAAGAATGGGGTCAAAGCCTTAAAGAGAAATCTCACAAGTTTCATTGAATTTGGTGGCTGGATAGAAGACACAGAGCCAGATTGATGTCCCACTAGGAATAAAGCATCAGTCACAGCTCAGCAGTTTTCTTTTTTGATTGACCTCTTGCTACCCAGTCAGCAGATATTCTGCCAGCATGTCAGTGCAAAAGTAGCTCTGAACTACTGAGAGTATATAATGTCTTCTGCACAGCTGATATCTGCAGGCATGAAAAACAGCTGAGGGCACTGGAAAGGGAAATCTAATGGAGTTGGGCATAAAGCTCAGCATAAATGGACAAAGCTGCTGCAATAGGGCAAAGGAAGGGATGTAAGAATATCAAATACAAATCCTCAAAAGACCACTGCATTAGCTCTGCTGTTCTCAGAACAATTTGATCTATTATTTCTATTAAGACAACAGAAATCAAAACACAACCAAGGAACCATGACAATAAAATGACTCCTTATTACAATGAATTTTGAACACCAAGAGGAACAGAAAATAAGCTCAGTATCTAAAAGAAAATGCATCCTCTTTTTATATTGTATAGATTGAACACAGCCAGCTAAGTGATCACACTGTAGAATTTTGCAGAGCAGCTTGAAGGAGATACACAGCTACATGATATTGCAGTTAGTGTGATAGCATCTGAGGAGTCCATCTCAGCACACTGCTGCACTCAGCACAATGCATGCACATGGAGAAAACAAATATTTTCCACTTCCCATGTGATTTTGTTTTCACCCATCTTCTTTTATGTCTCCTCCATCTATACATAAGGATAATTCCAGGGGCTGAAGAGGAAAACCTCATTCACAGCAAACATCTAAATAACCCACTACTGCTAAGTCAGTTCCCTATAACAACTACTCTGCTGACAAATTTGTTAGGTTTTTAGTGGCATAGGGATAAGATGACTGTGTGATGGACCCCAGAATAGTCCCAGTAGTATTCTGTCAACTTGCTGTCAATTTTCACTCCTTCTCATGCCACTACTGTCAAGCTTGTAAAACCGGATGCTATGTTACTGGTGCAGTGAGATCAAGTTGCATTGATATTGCAGAGATAGGTCTGTGAGTAACTTGATAACATTGGACTGCTGGGCTCCTGACTGGTACTATCCTGGGCATTAAATTTATGTCAGAGCAGAACTAAAAAAAAAAAATTAAACAATTATTTGGCTAGTTGTTTGGTTGGCTGGTTTGAAAGAAAAAGGAAAAAAAAGAAAAAAAAAGATAAAAGTAAAAAGAAAAAGGGGGAAATGAAAGGAAAGGGAGAGGAAAAGGAAAAGGAAAAGGAAAAGGGGAAAAAAAGGAAAAGGAAAGGGAGAGGGAGAGGGGGAGAGAGAGGGAGAGGGAGAGGGAGAGGGAGAGGGAAAGAACTGTTTCTGTCCAGAAAATAAAAAAGGAAAACTTAGAAGTTTTAGAAATAAGACCCCTTAAAAGCCCCCAGGAGATCATACTACACATTGTTGGCTTTTTTTAATATAGTAAGACAGAATACAATCACTCAGTCAAGACAATATTTTGTGAGATCCTTTTCAAAACTTTTTTTTTTTTCTAAGTATGGAAAAATTTATCCAAACACCAAAAAATGATAAACCAAGCATCATCCCTCTCCTGCCTAAATGTCATGAGATTGCTTAGAAACAAGCGATTTTCAGAAAACAACATCATTTGAATCTTCATTTATGTTTTCAGGGAGTTTGGGAAACCCTTTTACTAGTAAACTAGAAAATTGTTTATTTTTTAATGTTACAGTCCCACTTTGTGAAGAGCAGGGAGCTAGTCTTTATGAGACTAGGGATTAGAACTGCAGCCAGCACCAAGTATCCTTCAGGCTTGTCATGCGGTTGTAAGAAATCCATTCTTGGGAATCTTTCACTGCTGTATTGGTTCACAGATATCTCATCAGCTTCCCTTTGTCCTCTCTATTTCGAGAGTATCAATAAGTCAGTGGGAGCCTCTACCAGCAAGACATTATTCCGAATCCAAAAGGTTATGAAAGTGAACTGTAGGGGACTAACCTCCTCCTAACCTCCTCCAACCACTATTGCGACATGCAGTGTGAGCACTAAAGAGTGCCTTTTCCCCAAAACTGGGGGTCTAGGCAGACCCTCCACCCCTTCAGCCATGGGCTAACAGCATGGGTGGCATAGGAACGGGCTGGTACGCAGCTTTGTCCTTACCTGGCAGAGAGGATACATTTTATCCATTTTGTGTCACTTCACTGTTACATGGAAAGAGAAAGAAATGGTGGACTAGTTTCAGGTAGTATCGAAAAATCAGCACTGTAGAACCTTATTCAAAGTACTTCCCTTAAAAAATTCCCAGATATAAGAATGTTCCACACTCAATAGAAAATAGCTGTAGCTTGGTCATAACTGAGGAGATGCAGCAGAGAACTGTTTGCGATAAAGCAAAAGATCTCTTTTTTTCACCTTTTGTGACTCCTTCCTTTTGTGCTCTGGAGGTTCTTAATGAAAAAGGTGCACTCAGAAGATATGTATGAGCTTTTTACAGTCTAGCACGAGCAAAGAAGCAGCTATTCATAGAGGCAAATGCTCAGTAGCTTATTTGAAATACTGTTTCTGCTGATAGCAGAGTGGCATTAGGAACAGGGAGTTTGTGTTTTGGACAAAGCGTTTTTTACAGTTATTATGTCATATGACAAGAAGAGACCACAAAGAAAAGTGATGAGAGGAAGGCAAGGACAGAGCTGATGTGGTTTCATCAGAATTACTGTCATTACAAAAGTTTTCAGCAGTACCGTGTACGTGGGTGCACTGTTCTTTATTGAATACTTGAAATATATCACCTGCACCCCTGAGTGTGCTGACAGCAAATTCAGTACTAGCAGGAAGGTGTGGGGACCTGATACCATTGCTAGTCAGGCTGTGATGCTCCCTGATTATCACCGTTTCTCCCTCTGCTCGCGTGCATCGTGTTCTAACTCCCTAAGTGGAGTCAAACCACCCAAAGTCACTTTCAGAAATAGGTCCACAGCAAAGCTATTAGATCCCAACAACAGTTTTGTTGGCTCCAGAAGACTTAAAGCTGGGTAGGTGTTTTACTGCTCTCTGGATCTGGACCCAGTTCTCATATTCAGGCTTAAAGGTGCCACAAAACATTTCCAGAGAACACTTCTTTATTTTTTAAAAATGTGTTTAGCCAAAGAAACATAATTAAGAAAACATGTTTGGACTTCACTTAGTTCTTTACTACTAGATTTCAAGGAAAAGCAAGCAAAAGAATTTTTCAAAGTCATTCAGAGCAATAAAGCCAGGGGACACCATATTATGACATTCTCATATTTCGATACTGTCCATAAACCTCTCAAAAAGGGGCAACTCCATTCACTAAAATGTTGTTCTTTCTTGCTTAAAGAAGCATTTTTTTAAGGGTAATGGAAAGCATTTCACTGGCATGGCTTTATTTGCTTTCTGTGTTGTTTTTAAATAAGGGATACAGCTTTTATGTCACAGGTGTGTTGAATTGTCACAGCAGCTAACAGAGGAGTCATCCTTGTCATCAACTCACTTGATTCTGTCTTCGGTAAGCCACACAATAAGCTAGTAACATGTCAACTGACTAATGCACCATGGAATCATTTTTTTTAAATAATTATAAGTTCTTTTTTTTTTTCCTCTGTCCAAGCACTAAGGGTCTTGTATGCTGTTTCCATTAATGTAGCTACTTATGCCATGAAATACCACTGAAATCAATGGGACTATTTATGGAGTCATTTGCTATTCAAAGGGCTTGATTCTCTGATTATTTATTCTGGTTTTTCACTAGTGTTACTCTGCTTACTTGAACAGAGTTACTTCTATTTTAGCTGATGCAAAAGAAACTACAGTCAAAGGTGACAGAGTCTGGCACTAAATCACTTTGTAAATAGTTGCTTCAAAATAAAGAAAAATAATATCTTTGGATAAGTGCAAATCACAGTTTAACAAAAAGCCCAATCTGGATTTTGTATGTTCAGTTGGATATTCCAAACAAAAATGAATGCTCAAAGGTAGCATTATTTTTGAAGCTCGATCACTCCCTACATGCTTGACAAATAGCATCTGTCTAGAATTAAATCGTGCCTCACTGATGTCATTAGGAGACCTTAAACAGAGATCAGATTTCATCCTGGGGAAACAGGCTTACAAAGGCTTTTGTTAACAAAGTTCTTCACTTCGCAATGCAGAGGTGCCCAACTCATGGGCCATTCCAGCATATTTCAATTATTTAATTGAGTCCACAATCTATTTCCAGCTACCTCCTTTTGCAAGCACCTCGAAGATGTGGATGGAGACCAAGCCACAGGTGAGATGGATGATCACGATACCTGCAACCTCCTATTTCACAGCCATCCTGGCAATTTGGTCCTCTGCCCACAACACAGGCATCCTGACTGCCTGACAGGCACAAAGCTCATCCCCTTGCAGGGTGGGGTTCGAAAGCTCCCCTTTTTGACATTTCCAAGGCAGGCAGGGAGCAAGAAATTATCTACGAGTGCCTATGTATGAGCATTTGCAGGAAACAAAAAGGCTTCTAAGAAGCACCAGACTTATTGTGCCTGCTTTGTATGGGCTCTGTGTAAATGTGTGCATACTTTCAGATTTTATGCACATGTGAAGATCAGCTGTCCCGGGTATGCATGGTGGGTGGCATGCTGTGGCAGGAAGAATGGGCTCCACGGTCGTAATTGGTAAGCTTCTGATGAGCTGACTGAGCACAGTACACATCATGTAGCACTTTTCACATTGCCAAGTTAACAGCTATCACCAGAGGTAGAATTTAAACTGCTGGAATAAACAAAGTCAAGGGGAAGTATCTTGCTGAAATGTCACCTCCCACAGAGCTTGTGGAAAGCCATTACTATTGTAAAGATGCATATATGGGATTTCAAAATGTATATTATGCCTTAAAAGATACACTTCAAGAATGCAAAACATACAGCAAGGGCAAACAATTTATCCTTCCCAGAGTTTAAATACGATTGCCATTTTTAATATGTTGGAAACTTCCCCGTAGCTTTCAGATGGTTTATTGTTATACAAAGTAATCTAACTCAACTGAAATAGTTCACTTGAGGAAAAAAAAATTAAGTAATTTGTGGTTATAAACTTTATAGAGGTTTAACTTGTCTGCCTTACTTTGTCTGAAAGATAGGGCTATAATCTCAGACAGCTACCAGGAGAATTAACTGGCTCACAAATTGGAAGCACTTTATCTAAGTGCCAAGTGTACTACTGTCAGAGGTAGAGCCGCTCAAGCAACAACGCTGCGACGAACTAGCCCGAGCACTGTGGGTCTCAAGAACAAGTATCTTCCTCCTTTATTCTGTCCCTTCTTTCAGGACTAAACATAAAGATACCTCCAGGTGCCATGTTTCTCTTGTGGCCTGTCCCTCCTGAGGGAAGAGAGGACCCCTCCAGCCAGCCCAGCTGGCTCTGCTGGGCTTTGGAACGGTGGACTGAAGCGTGGGGCTAGAAACCACGCAGCCTGTGCGACATTGGTCCTATAGGTTCCCTGGGGGATGCCTGATGCTCGAGTCCTGAGCAGACTATGCTGCGAAAGGGAGGGCTGTACTGCTTGGAGGGATCTGCAGGGCCCAGCTGCGTGTTGAGTTTCGACTTTGGCCCTTTTCCCTGTTGTTCAGGATCAGGGCACACGGCTAGGGCCCTGAAGCACACTGACAGTAGGTGTCTCTTGGTGCCGGTGGGACCTTATCTGGGGGGGCAGCCCCAACCACACAACAGGGAGGAAGATGTTAAAGGCTCTGAATCCAGCTAATATTGCCTGATACACTGTTTATGGGCACTGAACAAAACTAGGTAGCTAGGGAAAAGGGTAGCACGTTGCTATCCCCAAAAGAGAAAACAGACTGGAAACTGCATGTTTTGCAGGGGGTTTATAGGCTGATACAAAAAAAGCATTTCCAAAAATAACAGCTGTAGGAATTGATGGGCTGCCCCATCCTCTCCAGGATATTTTGCTCTTGCCCTGGCAGATCCAGCAGCGAGGTGTCTTGGTCCATAAGAAGTATCACTTTACCTGAGGAGCAACTAGAGGGGGTGGGAATGAGTGAAGAAAGGGATGGTTGCAGAAGTGCTGGTTGCTGGTCAGAGAGGTCCCAGCCCCACTCTCAGCCTGGAGCAGACCCATGGCCACGGCCTCGGCCCGGGGCAGCTCTGGCACGGCAGCCCCATGGCAGGGAGGCACCGGCTGCTCTGTGTGAGCGGGACGAACTGAGTCGTCATCCAGCTCCTTGTAGAGCGTTTGCTGGTGAACTTGGCCATGCCAGGAGTCTTTTTTTCTTGCCCATTACTGGCACGGGTCACCCAGCCTGGGGCACTGTTGCACACGGTTGCTGGTGATCAAATAAATAGCTGGAATATGGGAAATGAAGCAATTCAAAGAAGACCAAGAGCCAGCAAGAGGGAAGTGTTACCTAGGTATCAAGCACTATTCTGTTTGAAGTCCTTGACACACACGGAAGAACTGTATCTTTTTTTAATTCTCCTCTCCCCTCCCTTCCCTGTCACCCTCGCTGAGATGACCCTGATGTATGTGATATGTGCACGTGAAAGCTCTATTACCACGACTGTGAAATCCCAGAGCGGCGTGTATTTCCCTGGCCCTGGCAGCATTCCCTGCCTCACACCGGGGGCTGGAGGGGAGGCAGCCGAAGTGCTGCTAACAAATTAGAGAAGCTAACAAGCCTCAAAAGGGACAAAGGCAGGGCAGGAGGGGTTCGAGCAGCCTGCAGCCCTGCACCGAGGAGGGGAGGTGATACCCGGGCGGAGAGGGGGGAAAGGGGAGCCCGCAGGACCGTGGGGGGGAGAGCAGGGGTACCCTCGAGAGACCTGCACGAGTTCCTGCCCTCCTGGCTGCTTTGCTTTTTGATTGTTCTTTATGCCCGATTTGAAGGGAGGAAAGAAAGAAAAAAAGTATTTTTTAATGAAGGGGGCAGACAAGTAAATGATTATTTTGCTTCTTGCTTGACTTGAGGGCTAGAGACTAATCTATTTAGCCCTTTCGTTCGTTTGAATTAATGTCAGGAGGAAGAAACGCACCCGGGAAAATTAGACGGGAGAAGGATGGCCTTTTGCTAAAAACGTATTTTCGTTACTTTAATTTATTTGTGCTTATTTTTCCCACGTCGGTTCTCCGATTGTAAGGAAATATACCGAGTGCGAAATAAACGCTTCGACAAAGTAAATAACTGTTATTACTTCTCCCCGTCCATAAATATGGTATAAAAATAATAATTGATCGCATTACTTTTCATTTCCCTGCTTCCACTTACCGAAGGACACGGTGCAACGAAACCCGCCGAGGGCGTTACAGAAAGGGAGCGGGCCGTGGGGCGAGGGCGGCCCGGCCCAGGGCCGGCCGTCCTGCGGGGCAGGGGGGATGAGGCCGGACCCCTTCCCCGGGAAGGGCTCGGGAGGCCTCTCTGAGAAGGGTGCCAACGACGACGCCGACTAGAGAGAAGGACGGCTGGGGGAGAGGCTCCCCGGGCGGATGGCGAGGTCCGGGCTTACGCCTCGGGGCACCGGGGGGGCCCCCCCGGCCCTCGGGACCCCGTTTTTTCGCCCCAAGCCCAGCGTTCGGGCACCGCTGGGCAAGGCAGCGGCTCACGGGCCGGCCTCGGAGGACGTGCCAAGGGCCGCGGGAGGAGGAGCGGCCCCGAGGGCTGAGCCGGGGCGGCCGCCGAAGCGCCGGGGGCTCCTTCCCCGGCCGGGCCGGGCCGGGCCGGGCCGGGCCGGGCGGCCCCCGCCGGTCCCGCCACCTCGAGGCGCGCTCCCCGCAGCGGCGGCGGGGCCGGGCGGAGGCGGCTCGGCGAGGCCGCCCGGGGAGGGGGCCGGCAGGGTTCGCCCGTCCTCGCCAGCAGCCGGGCAGCTGAGGCGAGAGACGGGGGACTGCGCCAAGGTGCTCCCTTAGGGACACCTCCTGCGGCGGCCCCGGTGTGCTTTAGCGTCCTCATCCCCTAAGGAGTCGAGGGCAGGGACCTGCGTCGTAACGGCCCCGGCCGAGGCAAACAGACTGGCAGGCTCCCAGCCACCCTCCGGAGAGGGAAGCGGACACGACGGCTGGGATGTGACATCCAGCGGACACCTCTCCCCTTGCACGAGACCCGTAGTCTCGTTCTTCTCCCCTCGGCGGTTGCCGGAGCGGGTTATCATCTGGGGAACGAGGCAGTCAAACCCACCCACTTCTGCGGGAATCGGGGAAACACAAGGAACGTCCAAAAACACCACACAAAACCAAAAGAAAAGAAAAAAAAAAAAGAGGAAAGAAAAAAGAGGGAAATTAGAGGTCTCAAGTTTTCCTTAGTTTTTTCACCCAGGCTTCCAAGCAGGAGGGGGAAGCTTGAACCTTGGGCTTTTTGCATAAGGAATCTCTGGGCTTTTCCGACCTGAACGAGGTCTCCACGCCGCCAAGCACCTCTCTTTCGAGTATGTTCACGTTAGGTATGATGATCATAATAACAACAACAACCCCGAGAATTATGAGACAAGAGCACGTTTGACAGTGTTTGAGAAATTTCAAATACAGCTGCATCGGCTTTGTCTCTGGTGCAGTCACATTTATTTCCCCAAGCTAGGCAGACAGCCTGAGTGAAGCATGACAATGAGTTTTGTAAATAGCAAATGGAAGGGTTTGCTGGGTTGTTGGGTTTGTGGGGCTTTTTTTTTTTTTCTTCCTCCCCTCCCTGTTTGATTTTACTCGCAATCCAAATAACCTTCCTCAGTGAGTGTTTCAAACAAGAGAACGCGAGCGGGAGGGGACGAGGGGGGCTCATAATTGCAGGTTCCCTTTGGAGCTGGAATTAAAACGCTGACGGCGTGTGTCGCAGAGGAAAGGTGCAGAGGCAGCCTCCGCTCTGACTGCAGGACGGCTGTGTTGTTACTGCCAGAGCGTTTATTTACAGCCAAGCGCTTGAGAGCAAACGCCGCTTCAAAAGCGGGAAAGTTGCGGGCCCTGCTCTCCATGCCCGAGCCGGCAGGGTTCCCCTGGCAGGAGAGGGACCCCCAGGGGGAGAGGGACCCGGGAGGGGGCCCTGCTCCCTCCGCTGGGGCGCAGCAGCCCCACTCCGCAGCCGCGCAGGGAGCGGTGCCCCCTCTGGGCAACTCCACGTTCGCACCTTCCCTATTGAGATCTGCGCGTCCCGAAGGCGGGGGCGGGGGGGAATGGTCGGCTGGAGATGGCTTAAAAAGATCTGAGTCAAGAGAGCAAAGAGGTGAACATTAAGACAGCTCGTTTCGGTCGGTTACTCTTGTCAGGTTCAAGTGCCCTGTGCTTGGAACTGCGCACAGACCCGTACCCCAGCGGAGGCGCTGGGGGCGGTGGAGTGAAAGGCATCGTTTATTTTCGTGCACCAGAATCCTTTTCCTTATTCAGGTCAGGTCGCCACTCCTACAGACCTCTCCTGCTTTCCCTAGGTGAGAAATGTATTCCTGCCTTTTATCAAGCTCTTACTCCCACCCTCCCCCTTCCATTGTCTCGGAGGGGCGGGGGGGGTTTAATAATTAAAAAAGCTTGTTCTTGCACAGACGAGCTAAAATACATTAAAGTACATTTGTAAAAGCGTCTGCAGCTCTTCAAAACTTTCCCTGCTTCCTTATCAAAGCCACCTTCCCGGTGGGAGCCGGGGGAGCTTGTTTGTTTGTTTTGGGTTGACTGGAAACTCTCAGTCTGTCGCTTGTTATTGCCTGGCGTGCTCGGCTCCTCACGGCCGGCTTCCCTGGGCGATGCTGTGGTCCTGGCAGCTGGATCCGAGCCGCCGAGCACTTCACCTGATGCACAAATAAGGCCCCGAGTTTCCCGCAGAGACTATTGTGCTTTTCTAAGTTTGGCTGAACGTACCAGTAACTATTTTTCTCGGACTCTTTTTAGCCTCCGCTGCTTCAGTGAAAGCCTTTTCTTGAGGCTGCCGTTGCAGCCCCTATTCGTGAGGGAGGGCAGGAGACGGACGCCGGAATCCGTAACTTCTCCTAGGAGGGAGGAAGGAAGGGAGAGCGTTGTCGCTTCGGGAAGCCCCTCGCCACGCAGGCGAAGCCTGTCCCTGCTCTCCGCAAGGCAAGGAACGAGATTGTAATAATAGAATACAAACATGTGTTTTGTTTTCCATTAAGTCGATAGACCAGACAAGGTCTGCCCGGGGGAAAAGATGACTTGAGCTGTTAATGAGAGCTGACACTAAGATTTAAATAGTAAGGCCTCGTTTCGCCAGCGGTGTCTCAACAATATTGCTTTTTTTTTTTTTTCTTCACAGCTCCGGGAAGTGCCCACGCTCGGCTCGGGCAGGGAGAGAGCCGGCCCGCGGGGACACCTCGGAGGGGGAAGGTGGAAGGGACCGCCACTCCCGCGTCTCTCCTTTGTTTTCACGGAGGTCTCGACGGGGGGCGGGGAGGCGAAAGCGTTTAGATTTTTTCCTCTCAGTGCCCCGTGTGCGTAAACACGCAGAAACGGCACCTCGAAGAGGGAGCACGCGTTTTGTACCGACACCGCGCCGAAAACTTTGGGGCGTTTGCGGCGGGGGCGACGACGACCCTGCCCGCTCCTTAGAAAATCGACGGGAAACCTTGTGCCGTGGGCCGGGGGGTTGGGACGCGATGCCGCGCTCCCGGGCAGCCCGGGCGGCCCCGCTCCCTCCCGGGGCTGGCCGTCCCCCCGCCGCACGGCGGGGCAGCGGCGCGGCCGGCGCTGGCGGCCCTCGGCCGCTAGATGTCGCCAGCGCCGTTCGCATCGGGCGCCCTCCCCGCGGGAAGGCGCCGCCGCCGCCGCCGCCGCCGCTCCCCTCCGCTCCCCCCCGCGCCCGGCCCGGGGACGCTCCGCTCCCGTGCGGAGCCGCCGGAGCCCCTCGGCCCTCCGCTGGGCACCGCGGGTACGGGTTCCCAGGGGAGAGCCTGGGGGGTCCCAGGGGCGGCGAGGCTTTCTGCGGCCCCGGCCGGGGCTCCCCCCCTCAGTTGGCGACGCCGGGGCGGGGCGGGGGGCCGCCAGGTGAGGGACCTTTCGGTGCGAATGACGCCGGGAACGTGGTCTCTGCCGGAGGCACGTGGGAGCTGTCGAGCTGGGGACCTCGGCAGCGTGTCCCCGCGGGGATGCGCGGAGTTCTTGCTTCGGCCCGTCGGCGGGGGCCGCCGGGGCACTGCGGGGTGCTCGGCCCCGAGGGGATCAGGGTCCCATCGGCAGCGGCTGCCGGGCACCGGGGGTCCCCCGCCCGGGGCCGCCTGCGGCAGAGGCGACGCACGAAATCGGCGGGTAGCCCTGGGAAAGGCTCCGGAGATGAGCATTTCTGTTGTGTGAAGTGCCCGCATTAGCAGCCCGAACACGTAGGGAAAGGCTGACATCTGCGGTTTGGTACGAAGCACCCGAGAAACGACAGAGCTCCTGGTTCAGAGGGGAGCCCCCGCCTCGGCCCCCGGCGGGGAGGGACCCGCCGGTCCCCGGCTGCGCCTGCGGGAGCGGCTGGCCCGAGGGAAGGAAACCTCCTCTACTGAGATTTCCTCAAGTTTAAAAGCAGGGATAGGACCCAGCCCCTCGATGTGGGACGCTCACCCTCAGCGCCCAGAAGTGAGAAGGCAGAGGGAGACCTTCGGTGTAAACTTTGAGCCTGATCCCAGCGGGAGCACAACCAATAATAGTTTCCAGGCTTTTGTCTCCGGTTTCTGAAATAACACATAAAATCCAGGGTGCACCGGGGGTCATTTTTTTCTCAGCCTTTGTGTCAACGCGCTTCTTCTTTTGACTCCTGACTGCATAGTTGAATCCACCCCTGAATTTTTTCCAAGCCCGTCCAGATCTCTGGCCTGCGTTAGAAAGAAGACAGAGCTACTTTATTTGTAAGGAGCCGCAAGGGCCGGCAAAACCCTCCTGGCCAGGGGAGACGTTTGGGAGCCGGCTGTGAAGGCGCAGCCGGGCTGCGCTGCGCTGCGCTGCGCTGCCCTCCGCCGCACGGGAGTCGGGATCCGCACGGGTCAGTGTCGGGTCCAGCCCCTTATGAGCACATACACACACACACACACACACACACCAGGGGCAGAAATTTGGAGACTTGTCTAGAGGGGAAGATGCATAGGAAATTAAAAAGGAAAAAAAGAAAAATTCGTTCGGGATTAAAACCGAAGGAGAAAAAAAAAAAAAAAAGCAGCCCGCAGAAAGAGGAGTCCTGAAAGTTTCCTCTAGCTCTCCTCGTATTTTCTGTAGTTTGAACCGGGGTGTTGGAGTCACATCACGGAGGGCATATGCCATCTCCGCGGGTCTGTATTTGTATGATCAAAATATTAAGGGGCACCCTTCCTACCTCGATGGCTTTCCCAGCAAGGGCTCAGAAAGGAGCAACACGGCTAAATGGCACCTTTAAGTACCAGGCTATGGGGCAAAGGGTGTACTGTAAGAACAGATGAGAGTGTGCTTGGCATAGCTGATATTTATTGACATTATCTAAAAGGAAATAAGTTAAAGATAAAGAAATGTTAGGTATTCCACGACACAATTGTTGCACAAGCTGCCTTCAGTCAAGTTGTTTTGTTTTCAGGGCTCTTTTGGAAGCATCTTCCACACACTTGGTTTGAAGGGAGAGATCTCATGGGCTGTTCTGCCTTTTCAGGGACGATCAAGTCAATCCTGAGAGAAAAGAGTCGCTTTAGAAGGAGAAAAAGTGCTTCTTCGTGGAGTTCAATGTATTTTTTTAAACGCCGTATCTCAGAGAAAAGGCCTCTTGTAACAGATTCCTAGATCGTGTCAAATTATAACAAACTGAATCGCAAGAAGCAATTACAAAGCAAATATTGTGATCGGTGTTGTGGGTAAAATCGGAGCCGGGTTTATAGAGGAATATTAACTCTGATTTTTTTTTTTTCCTTTAAATCAACAGTGATTAGATTTGTGTTAAGCCTAAAGACCTTTTCCTGTAGATGGCGTCCTTTGGGTACTGAGTAATCAATAATAATACAGTCGTACTCAGGAGACTTTATTAAGCCTTGGATAATAAAATAATTAATAATCCTTTTTTTTTAGTTCTATATTTATTGAAAGTGAAAAAGCCTTGATTTGTCGTAAGCAAAAGTGTGTTTCTCCTTCACGTGGATGCAAATAAAAACTGTTTGAATAAATAAGTTGTTTCTGAACATTTTGTTGTCGAAGTGTTAAATGTCCCCGTCATTTTTATTCAAACACTAACATGATTACAGCCAATTATATATTCACCAGTGTTCTTTATTTTAGAGTAATTGTACTTGTCACTAATAAAACAGAGACATAATGGATCGCTACTGTTCTGAATTTTAAAGCAATTTTCTGTAATTTGATTGAATTATACATCGTCTCCGCTACTTTTTTTATTTCTGTATTTTGAAATCCTATTTTCTTGAAAATTGCAGCTCTATTCCTGTTTTGTTGTTCCTGAAGTAACGAAACCTTCTGTAACATTTATAAATAGAGCCTCGTCCCTTTTGAAATGTGGAAAATCATAATTTCAGCCCCAACATACTGGAAGCTTTAGACTTAAAATCCGAAAGTCCGGAGGAGCGCCTAAAGCAGAACACTTGGCTCAACGCGGTATCCTCCTCTGAGATGAGAAGCAGAACATAAGCAGAGAAAACAAAACTGCGACGTGCATAGGAAGGTTTGGCCACTTTATTGTAACGATTTGGCGGGCTTCGTGGGGTTCAAACATAGAAACACGTCAAGGCGGGCAGTTCGGTTGCTGATATTTACCACGGGAGAACAGATAAAGACACGGAAAAAATATAACGCCGATTACAGCCCTCCAAGCAATTAGAGCGATTATCCGTGTACTGCCCGTATGTTCTTTTAGGTGGCGATTATAGATGAGAAGCCCAGGAGTGACTTGGCTATCTTTAGGCATAGACAATAGAGACGCAGAATGATACAGAAGTATATGGAGATACCGCACACGCACGGAAAATATTGCGCTACGTTATTATCCTGCTTCTCGGGTTGTTTTGCTGAGGATGAGCTCTCAGAGGGTTGTTTTTTTTGTTGTTTTTCAAAGCCGAAAACACGCCTTTAATTTAGCAATTGTATCAACCATCAACGCGATGAGATATGATCCGCGCTGTCGCCAAACACAAATCAGAAAATGATACAAAGGCTTTCACAAGTTAATTTCATATGACAAAACACGTGCCCACCACAACAGATAAACTACCGTTTGCAAACCGCGCGATTGCGTGAAAAGGTATCTCTTAGGTACATTTAGCACAGTCAGACACGACTGGTTTTTCCGGGCTTCTGTAAGGTAAAATAAGGGAAGGCGCGGGAATGCAGGCGGCTCCCTGGGAGAGCCTTGCACGAAGCCTTAGCGGGACAGGATCCCGACCCTCAGTGAGAACACGCTTCTGGCTTTTGCGGATTCACTATTTAGTATCACCACAGAAATTAGCCTGTAGTCGCCTTGGAAGGAAAAAAAAAAGTGATCTGCTCCTAAACAAATACCGTTTTATTAATTCCAACGTGTACGAGGACTTGGGAGCCTTTTCTTTACCCTTTCATTGTTGTTTTGAAATGAGTGTGGAAATAAAGTGCAATGTCGTCCTCTGCTAGTGTTCTGCTAGCAGGTAAATGGAAATTATTTATCTGTTGGAGTTTCCGGAGCTACGGCATGATTTCATCTTTTAGGTGGAGTTTATAGCTCGATTATAATAAACATTGTTTTCTAAAAAGTCCCTAGGAAACATAACCTGTGTGTGCGTGCGTGCGTGTGTGTGTGTGCGTGTGTGTGTGTAAAAGCCTAGGCGAGAGCCCCATCTAAAAGATGGAGAGGAGAAAACACACAAAGGAGATGCATCCCGGGAGAACTCTTTCTTTCACCGTTTTCCTCTCCGCATTGTCAGTGCACGGGAAGTCTGTCTGCAGGCGCTTCTCTTTCTCGGTCAAATTATTGTCGAGGCAAAACTACAAACCCCAGGCTTTAGCGAGGCACCGTCCGTGCTCGGTGGGAGGGACACAAATGGGATTTAACTTGTTGCCAGTCATTTTTGTGTGTTTGTTTGTTTGTGCTGGTGCTTTAAAAGCGAAACAAATTCCAGAAACAAAGCGGGGGGGGGGGGTGGGGGGTGGGCTGGGGAGGGAGGGAGGAGGAAAACAAGCTCTGTATAAAAGACATATCATATTAAAATAATACATGAACACACCCACTGATATCAAGGGTACGATATCAGCCCTTCCCCAAGAAACTTATTTATAAGTGGTAGCGGTTATAATCATCCAACAAGCCCCTTACCATCACTCCCCCCTCCCTCCGCCAAAGAAAGAAAGAAAGAAAGAAAACATGGAGACCACCCTGCCCGATACAAAAAGTGTTCAGAACAACCTACATAAAGAGGCAACTCCTGCCAGCCCCACTCATGCGAGGAGACCCAGGAGCGAGCACGCTCTGCTTCCCGGGCAGCCTCCGTGGAGCCAGAGCAAGCCCCGTCAGCCCGACGCCCGCAAAGTGCGGCTCCCACCGCTACCGTGCGGCGGCCGGAACGGGCACCGGCACCTCCTCCTCCCGCCCGAGCCCGGGCACGGAGAAAGCTAACATCGCCTTTGCTCCGAGGCTCGCCAAACGCCTTCTCCTAGAGGGGTGTACGGCCGGTTATGGCTTTTGTGCTACGCCGGGCATTTTGCTATGGTTACGAGGGGGCCCCGGGGCGGCGGGGGGGGGGTGGGGGTAGGGGAGGACGTTGCGCTTTTGTAGGCCCTAAAAATCGGATCCGCAGCCGGTGTCGCCGAGCCCGAGGTGCCGCCGAGCCGAGGGGCGCGGCGGCGGAGGCGCGGCGCGGTGCGAGGGCTGCGGCGGGGCGGAGTGGCCCCCGGCGGGCAGCGGCGGGCGCGGCGCGGCCAGGTAGGACGGGCGGGCACCCCCGGGGGCCGGCGCCCCCCGGCCGCCTTTTGCGGAGCGCTGGGGTGAAGCAGCACTGGGAGAGAGACGGTGCCTGTCCTTGTGCTGGGGGAGGGGGAGGAGGCCGGGGAGGGGGGAGCGTCTTTTCTCTCGAGTTACCGAAAAACTGCAAACCCAGATACATGTGTCGTTTGCCAAAGATTACGTTTATAAGAGGCTAAAGAGCTTTAGAACACCACCACGACAATATTCCAGCGACAGTTCCTTAGGAGTCAAAGAACAGCTAGGAGTCTCTTCAAGCACAGTTTCCCCCCCACCCCCAGGTCTTTCTCTTTCCCTGTATTTTATTCCCCGATTCTTTAATTCAACCTGGTAACTCCGGCAAAAGCACCGTGTTGGCCAGGAATGTTTTAACAGTAAACACAGAAGAAAATAAAATGATGTATTTAAACCTCGAGGTTTTTAACTTGTCGATTTTCCCCCTGCATTTTGTTATCGTCGTCTGCATAACTCCGTGGATAATTCTTAAAGGATATTTTAATTTTCGGTTTGATTCCTCAATTAGGGAGAGCTTTTGTTACACAGGAACGCGTATTACCTAGGCAGGTGTGACGGCCCTCTTATGCACGTTGGCATATAATAGCGACATTTAGGATCTAAAAAAACGCACGTCTTAACGTTAAAGTTGGCAGCGGGTGTAAAAATATTCTGTTCTGAAAAATTCTGGCAGTGGCAGCTGAACACACCAAATCTAGCGGATGCTCAGCACTCTCTAGCTAGGCTTTCTGTGGATGGTGCTCTACAGCTACAGGAATAAATAAATAAAATCTTTAGCTTTTAATTAAGGCGATTTAATTCAGACCTCTCCACCCAGCGTAGCCGGCGTGGGAAATGTATACTCCAATGTTTACTCGGATCTCTTTCTGTCACTCTTCTATCTTGTCTTACGCTTACGACACCAGCAAAGCTTTCTGGCCCCTACAGCCATTGTTTCCCACTTCCACGTTCTCCGTCCAACCTCTGCCCCTCCAAGAAACTTCCTAAAGTTCCACAGGGGGGGGAACGCCGTGCACCGAGCTGGTTAATGTCATTGTTTTAAGGCTACCTCTCCCCTGGCTGCGCAGGCTTCTCAAAGGTATACAGTGCCCCGCTGGCAGTTCTTTATGGTACAGTGCAGCTTCTCAAAAGATCATCGGATGGAGAAATTTAGCGCTTCTCGAAACATTTAAGCAACTGAGCAATTAGTTCTGAATGGGGGTGGGGGGAGGGAAGACAAGGGAGCTTAAAGGAGGGGGGAAGAGGAGATACAACACAACTAGCCCGAAAACAACAGGGGTGGGGATGCATGGGAGGGGGACTTAAAATGTTTGTATTTAAAGGGTGCTTGCAAGGTCTTCGGCACAATATGTGCTGCTCTCCTTAAAGGGGCACTGAGCGCCAATAACCATTAGTCATCCAGTAGGGACTTTTCATTACAGATCTATCTTTAGGGGGAGTTCCCCGAAGTCTCCGAAGGGAACATAGCTGCGGATTTCAAACCCGGTCCAGTTCCAGTCACACAGTGCCTGCGTACCTGCTGCAACAGAAGGGAGAGATACTTACCAGAGTTTCGGGAGTGCACGGGTAGCCCAAAGGTCTCTGCAGTGCTCCTTTCCTCTGCGGAATACTATCTTGCATCCGAGGCAGTTCCCAGTCTATATTTGAAGTTAACATTTATGTTATCTCAAACAGGAGGCTCTCCCATAGACATTTTTTCCGGGGTTTTCAAGCAAATTTCTCGGTGCCACAATGTTATGATGGAAGGATGCTGAAATGACAGGCCTCGTAGACGCTTGTCTTAATCATCGGCTTCTTAATTTAGTTTTAGTGCTGTGGTTTTGTGTGTGTGCGTGTGTGTGTCTGCGCGTGTGTGCGCGCAAGAGAAGCCTCTGACAACCTGCAGCTTCCTAATGACTGACGAGGCAGGGCTGCTGCAGCAAAGTAACACTTCCCTGGTGTGAAGACCTCTTACTGGGAAGTTTAGTTCACTACTGTTCTCGCAATCCTAATCGTATAACCTGTAACCAAAACCCATGGAAGAAGGATACAGCATGCTAAATAGACTAAATTCTAATCACTAAACGTTAGCACCACTACCAGCTGTTGAGGATTAACTGGAAGTTGGCTAGAGACGGACACCTAAACTTAAATCTACAAATGCGGATAGAAGGGTGGACCGTTGAATACTTCTTCCTCTCCCTCTTTGCTTCTATTCATCCATCCACCTTCAGTCCCATTCACCCCTCTTCAAAATGTTTGACTACCTCTTTCTCTTTGTTAGCGCACCGCTCCGTCCCCATTCGCCATGCCTTAGCAGCAGGCTATCAGTGTCTGCTGAGCAGCCCTTACCTTAATTGCCCAGGTAACCTGGAATAAATAAGGCAAGCTTAGAGTCAAGGGGGAATAGAATTATATATGCGTACATCTAGGCATTTGCTGTACTGAATGTGATATTACTGATTGTTAAACCAAAGTGTCCCGACTCGTTTCATGGAAGCATGATGCCATCGAAGCGTGGTTATTAAATACCCTTTCTTCATGGCTGAAAAAACCCTCATTCATTTCTTAAGCTGTCAGTACATTTTAGCAGCTTAACCCCTTGAAAGAGCCTGAGAGTACAGAGCCGCTAGACCCGTGTGAAGGGGATTGAAGGCTGGAGCCAGGGGGTGGCGAGGGGTACGCTATATCCATTGAGCTTACGGTGGAGAGGCTCTGTTTGTCCTTTAATTTAAATAAATAAATAAATATATACATACGAGGGAGAAAAGTGTGCGGTTGAAACACTATCCCTACGAGTTATACCCCAGAACTGCACTGAGATCGCGGTTGAATGGCACTTCAGCCAGGACGTTTCAGCTCAGCTATTCACCCCCATGCTGACCCCGGAGTTGGACACTCTCAGCCCATCCCCACCGCTCAGTGCGGCGGGTCCACACCACAGGCGAGCGCGCAGGTGAAGGAGCATCCACGCTCTGCGGAGAGCTGGGCCCCCCCTGCACATCCACCCGTGTATCGCAGGGTTGGGGCCGTGCACTTCTGTTCCACGCATAAGCGTGCGTCTTCTCCAGACACCCCACCAAAACTTCCCTGTTAGAAAATGCTGCCATGAGGGACCTTCTTAGAGAAATTGGAGTTTAGCCAGAGCTGAGGGGTCAAATCGGCCGCTCATGCAGTGCTGCGACGCACAAAGCTCCCGCTGAAGTGAACGGGAGTCATGGCCAGGGCAGAGCTCAGGGAATAATTTGCATTGGAGCAAGACTCCCCCATTTCCAAAGTAAGTATCTCCAGTTTTATAAACGAGGAATTTTCTGTGGAAGAAAAAAAAACAGAGGGACTCGAAAGTTAAGGTCCAGCAGAAATAATAATTGACGTGGCTTCTCTTACATATCCTTTTCTGTCCTGTAAACAGGGAATTAATCTTCATAGGCTTAGAAAGATATGTACTACATATTGGACGCAACATTTCCTTTTTTGGTAGAACTGTATATCCACGGCATTAAAAAAAATAATAATATAAATCCTAAGTTTGTGCACAGAGCTTTATTCTGCACCCGTGACAAATGACTGAATGTTAAATCTAGATCATCAAACATTTTAAAAGCGTGCTTCTTTCAGTGTTAGTCCTTTGCTCAGAAATGCAAAACGATAAAATGTTTATTTTCTTCCCTGCTACATTTTCATCCCTGATCACAACGCAAAGTAAACTCAGCTTTGACCTAAGAAACACCTCAAGGCATTAAAATTTCAACAGGCAATGTCAGTGTTACATTAAACGAGAACTCCTCCAGTTCGCTGCAGAGCTGGGATTTGAATAAAACGTTCAATGTTAACAAACAATACACACGTTTGGCACTTTGTGTATTAAATGGATCAAAGAGATTTGATAAGGCACAATACACCATTTGTACAGACCTGATTGAGTTAATATAATATCAGCAAATTTTACAGCGAAATGAATCTGTTTCTTTTCTTTGTGTTTAAAACCAGCACAGATTACAAATTTTAATGATCTGAAAATGTTTGGTATACAAAATCATGCTTATTTCAGTATTAGCAAAAACACAAGAAATTTTTCAACACAAACACCCAGCTGTGTCTATTTTAAAAGCAGTTCAATGACAGCTTGCACTTATGAGCATGCAATCAGCTAATTTCGCTTTTTTTTCTTCTGTGTTAATCAACACTTTCCTTCCTGCATATCAGAGTACAAATAGTATAGTTACTCCACATCAGTAAATGTTTACGTAACCTGTCCTTTCTCAAGAATCCGGTTACACCGAATCATTACATGCTAGACCGAGTAGGAAAATGCACTGGGCCCAGCCACCCTAATGGGATCCTACTGCACCATAAAGACACATAGTAGTTAATGATCATCATAATCATAATAATATGCAGGAATCTTACCTTTCCTCTTACCCCTTGCCATGGTAGAGCCAAGTCATATCCTCCACATCGCACTCTTCCTCGAGAATTCCCATACATTGACTTCAGTGTTGAGCAATGAAATAATTACAAATTGACATGATTTTTTTTTGAACCGCATTTCTAAAAAAAAAAAAAAAAAGGTGTAAAAAATAAGCGTGGTTGATCATTGACTTTTATCTCTTTTTTTGTTAGTAGCAGCCTGTTATGAAATTGGATAAATAAATACAATCGTGGTAAGGTCATTCGAGGTTAATCCAATGCGCAGAGTTCATGCCATTCGCAATTGCAATTGTTTATTACCGGTCCATTGTAATTGTTCTCGTTATTTACTCTCTCTTTCTCACACTCACTCGCTCTCCCTCCCTCCCTCCCTCCCTCACATACACACACACACACATACACAAACACATATATAAAACGCACATCTACAGACAACCACGTTTGCTGCACTGAGCTTTGACCTGAATTTCCCCGGGATAAATTGTTTTAGGTGGGGTTGAGCTGCACGTATTCTGTCTACGGAACGTTCTTTTCCTACAGCACAAACGCAAACTTTAGGCAGCTTTAACGCGGCGCTGTACGTTGCCTTTGCCTACAGCTTCGGCTGGAAGGCGATCACCACGCTCTCTACCCGTTACATTTCCCCTTCTCCTTCCCCGGTGAGGAAGCCGCGCGATTTATTTCGCTTTGTTTCAGGGTCGACCCCCCCCCCCCCCCCCCCGCTGGCAGTAAGAAACGCTGCGATGCGGGCGACTGACACCCCGGTCCCGGGGAGCCGCAGCCCTGAGCCCAAGTCTCCACCACGGCCGGTGCTCCCAGGGCGTCCGGCGGTACCGGGGCCTTTCAGCCGCCCCGGGAGCGCCCCGGCCGCTGCCCCCCGCCCTCCCCCTGCAAGGCTGCCGAACCGAAACCCCGCGGCCAGACACCGCGGGCCGGACCGGGCCGGGGGGCGGCAAGAAATCCCAAGATATCTATTTTACGGGTTATTGATGTTAGTAGTAGTAGCAGCATTTATTTTTTTACACCTGACGCGCGGCCTGCGCCCTTCTGGCCGCAGCCACCCGGCAGCGCAGAGGAGGACACGGAAGGACCCCCGGCGCCCCCCGCCCTGCTCCGGCGGCCCCGCCGGGGAAGCGGCGGGCGAGCGGGGAGGGAGCCGCGCCGGGGCCGGGGAGGGAGCGGCGGGCAGGGAAGCGCCGAGCCCGGCTCCGCCGCCGGCCTGGCGCCGCGCCCGGCCGCCCCAGACGCGGAGAGGGAGCGGAGAGGAGGGCAGGAGAGGGTCTGCTCGTTTCCGTGCCTCCCCGACTCACGTTCCGGAGCGCGGCAGGCACGGACCGAGCGGGCCGGCGGAGACCGTCTTCCCCGGCAGGCCGCGGGCGGCGGCCTCCGGCCCGCCCGGCCCCCGGCCGCTGCCGGCCCCCGGCCCCGTGGCGGCCCGAGGCCCGCCCCGCCGTCTGCGTGCCCTCCAGCTGATTGTTTTTTTCCCCTCTCTCCCGGTAAAATAATAAATAGAAATAACCGACAGCGGGGCCTAGAAAAAACAAACTCGCCGAGTGACTTCGGCGGGATCCGCAAAGTAGTACCTCCGCCGCCGGTGCGCCGCGGCCTCCTCACCCACCCGGCCTCCCACCCCGCCTCCTTCGCCGCCAGAGGAGGGGGCAAAGAGGGACGGGGCAACTTTAGTCCACCGGAGAAACTACGAAGTAGGAAAACCGGCCGGGCCCGCAGCCGTGGGACGGGCGCCGTTTGTTTGGCGTGAGGGGATTTGTGCTTGGAGCGACGGTCGGGGGGGCGCGGGGGGGGGGGGCGCGCAAACCGCCGCGGTGATGCGCCCCTGCGCCGGTATCCCTGCGCCGCGGGAGCCGCGGCGGCGGCGGCGGCGGCGGCGGCGGGGGGCGGGCCGGCGGCGGGCGGGCGCGGGGAGAGGCGGAGCGGCGGGCCGCCATTGGCCGGCGGGCGGGCAGACGCGCCGGCACGCCGCCGTCCCTGATTGGGCGGCCGGTGGGAAAGGTTAAACCAAAAAATTTTTTACAGCCCCGGTGCGTGTCTGCAGCTCTGAAATTAATTGCGGCCAGGGCGGTCTGTATAGCCCGTCTCCGCTCGCTCCTCGCCGACCCGCGGCTGCGGCTGCTCCTTCCTCCCCCCTGCTCTGCCTTGCCGGGGGAACCAGGCACCATGAAGTAGCTTTTTTTTTTTTTTTTTTGTGTGTGTTTGTGTGTTGGTTTTTTTTTTTTTTTGGTTGTTGTTGGGTTTTCAGAGGGTTTTTTTTCCCCTTTTTTCTCCTTTTTTTTTTTTCCTCCGCTCTGACTCGGTTTGATTTTATCTGATTGGTGATTATTATTACTATTATTTTTTTCCCTCCCCGGCGGTTCCTGTCCTTGCTACATGACTTGCCAGCGCTTGAGACTGCGGTCCAACTGCGCTGCCGCCGCCGCTGCCGCCGCCGCCGCCGCCGCCGCCGGTGGTGCCGCCGCCTCGGCCGCCGCCGCCGCCTCCTCGGCCGCCGCCGCCCCGCGCGCTGCTCCCTCGGCCGCTGCAACTTTCCCCCTCAGACTAGTGTGTGATGTTGGACATGGGAGATAGGAAGGAAGTGAAAATGCTGCCGAAATCCTCCTTTAGCATAAACAGCCTGGTGCCCGAAGCCGTCCAGAGCGACAACAACCACAGCAGCCACAGCCACCACAACAGCCACCACCCCCACCACCACCACCACCACCACCACCACCACCACCACCCGCCGCCGCAGCAGCAGCCCCAGCGAGCCGCCGCGGCCGAGGAGGAGGACGAGGAGAAGGGCCAGCTCCTCCTGCCGCCCCCCGCCGCCGCCGCCGCCGCCTCCGGCGCCCTGGAGGTGGCCAAGGCGGACATGCTGGCGGGCAAAGGCGAGGCGGGCGCGGCGGCGGCGGCGGCGGCGGAGCTGGAGGAGAAGGAGAAGGCGGCGGAGGAGAAGAAGGGGGCGGCGGAGGGGGCCAAGGACGGGGAGAGCGGCAAGGAGGGCGAGAAGAAGAACGGCAAGTACGAGAAGCCGCCGTTCAGCTACAACGCGCTCATCATGATGGCCATCCGGCAGAGCCCCGAGAAGCGCCTCACGCTCAACGGCATCTACGAGTTCATCATGAAGAACTTCCCCTACTACCGGGAGAACAAGCAGGGCTGGCAGAACTCCATCCGCCACAACCTCTCCCTCAATAAGTGCTTCGTCAAGGTGCCCCGCCACTACGACGACCCGGGCAAAGGGAACTACTGGATGCTGGACCCCTCCAGCGACGACGTCTTCATCGGGGGCACCACCGGCAAGCTCCGCCGGCGCTCCACCACCTCGCGGGCCAAGCTGGCCTTCAAGCGGGGCGCCCGGCTCACCTCCACCGGACTGACGTTCATGGACAGGGCAGGATCCTTGTACTGGCCCATGTCCCCCTTCCTCTCCCTGCACCACCCCCGGGCCAGCAGCACTTTGAGTTACAACGGGACCACGTCCGCCTACCCCAGCCACCCCATGCCCTACAGCTCAGTGTTGACTCAAAACTCCTTGGGGAACAACCACTCCTTTTCCACGTCTAATGGGTTAAGTGTTGATAGACTAGTCAATGGAGAGATACCTTACGCCACTCATCACCTCACAGCAGCAGCTCTGGCCGCCTCAGTGCCGTGTGGCTTGTCAGTTCCCTGCTCCGGCACCTATTCCCTAAACCCCTGCTCCGTAAACCTCCTAGCAGGACAGACGAGTTACTTTTTCCCCCACGTTCCTCACCCGTCAATGACTTCTCAGAGCAGCACTTCAATGACGGCCAGGGCAGCCTCCTCCTCCACGTCGCCACAGGCGCCCTCCACTCTCCCCTGTGAGTCCTTAAGACCTTCTTTGCCAAGTTTCACAACGGGACTTTCCGGAGGACTGTCTGATTATTTCACACATCAAAATCAGGGGTCTTCTTCAAACCCTTTAATACATTAACATCCATGGGATCAGACTGTAAGTGAACATTTTACACACGTTTGCATTGTAAATGATAATTAAAAGAAAAAAAAAGCAAAACAAAAAAGTCCAGGTATTTTTTATTAAGTCCCCCATTTTCTGTACGTTTGTTCAGTCTTTAGGGTTGTTTATTATTCCACCAAGGTGAGGAGTGTCAGCAAGGTGCAATGTGGGGAGATTACATTGTAGACTATGAAGTTCGGAAGACAAAATTATAGTAGAATGTGTATCTAAATAGTGACTGCTTTTGCAATTTTTTTATTCAAATACGATAAGTCTATCACTAAAAGCCGCCAGATTCTCCATGTTTGCAGTATTATAAGTTATCATGGATATGTCGGTGGGTGCAGACCTTGAAAGGAAAAAATAAATTAAAAAAAACCACCACTAAATTTATGAAGACTATCAAAAACTTAAAACGGAATTTGTATTTAAGCAGAATACTGAATACTGAAAGGTGCCCAAGAACTACATTTTGGCCATTTATTATTTTATCCTTTTCTTTACCGAACCGCGCTTTTTGGGGGGTTCCTTCTTTTTTTTTGTTTGTTTGTTTGCTTGTTTACTTTTAGACCAAAGATTGGGTTTTAGAAAATGCACTCAGTGTACGGAGTAATTTAAAAAAACAGCAACATTATTTCAGTTTGCAGCACTGCCCGTTCAAATGAATCAGAAGGGGACAAAATTAATGATTGCCTTCAGTTTGTGTTGTGTATATTTTGATGTATGTGGTCACTAACAGGTCACCTTTATTTTTTTTCTAAATGTAGTGAAATGTTAATACCTATTGTACTTATAGGTAAACCTTGCAAATATGTAACCTGTGTTGCGCAAATGCCGCATAAATTTGAGTGATTGTTAATGTCGTCTTAAAATTTCTTGATTGTGATACTGTGGTCATATGCCCGTGTTTGTCACTTACAAAAATGTTTACTATGAACACACAGAAATAAAAAAATAGGCTAAATTCATATATACTTGATAGTTTTTTTGTCTCTTTTATTAACTAAAATTAATACGCCAGAGGATTTAAAATTACAGGGAGATCAGGGCGCTGCTTATTACAGCAGTCCACCATTTTTCACATGCTCCTTTCTCCCCCCCCCCCGCCCCCCCCCGATCATATTGTCTTTAATAGCAGTATTTTCAAATGTAAAGGATCAGGGTATTTATAAACACCACGGCCACTATTGTGCTGTCTGTTTGGGGGCAGAATTCTTATCAAGTCTGCTTAAAATTTGTTAGCACGAGGCAGGATGTCTTACTAAAAACTCTGCCATACGTTGAAGACGCTTAAAGTTGCGTACGTATAAATGTATATATATATATATACACATACATATAAAGTGTAAGCATATACGCACACATTAGGAAAAAACCAAGGTGCATTATTACAGATAGGTGTTGTTCTTGCAATCTCTGAAATGCATTCAGAGAATTACTCTTCTGCAAGAAATAAATTTCCACTCCATGATAACTGGAGACACGTTAACTACGACTGTGTATGTGTGTGTATATAGATATACATATACATATTAGCTTTCGTGCGATCATTTGATCCAATTTAGCAAGCTACGAAACGTATGTGTCTAAAATGCAATCCTTATCTTAAAGGAGCACTGCTCCGGAAGTCTCTCTGCTGCATGTATTTCTATACTTTTAATGCTGCAAACGCTTTGGCTTTAAATATTGTGAAAGCAGGGGCGGTTTTTGAGCGAGAGCCCCGCTCCCCTGCCCCTCTCGCCCCCGGCCGGGAGGGAGCCGAGCAGGGGCTGAGGTGAAGTTGCGGAGCGTTGCAGGGAGGCAGAGGGCGGGGGGGGGGGGGGGGGGGGGGGGGGGGGGGCTGTTGTCACGTGACGCCCGGGCTTGCATACCGATGTTTAAACGTTTTTTGTGTGTGTGTGGGGGGAACCCACCACCCCGCTCCCCCCAAACCGACCCCAAACCCGTGGGGATGCGGTTAAATGTAAAGTTTTGCCGTGGAGCTTTTTTTTTGGCGCCCTGGCTGCAGCCCACTGACCCGCGCCAGCGGCCGTGAGGACCCGCCGCTGCCCGCAGAACCGCTCCATTAGTTGTAAGGGGGCAAGGCTACCACTAGTTTTAAGAAGCATTTAATCCTAAAAAGAATTGGTTTCTTGATGAGTTTAGGGAAGCTTATAAAAGCCGCAACTCTTGAAAATAATTAGAAAACTTGTGCAAAAGGTTTAGGAACTAATTGGATCCCGCGGTGAGTCCGCGGAGGACAAGTTGTTCATTTGTTACGTTTGTGTAGCCGAAACGGGGCTCTGCAGCAGTGCAATAAGCCGGCGGCTGCTCACAATAGGCCCAATGGAAAATAATCTCTAGGTCGGAGATGTTATCGCAAGCACTTTAAAGAGCTGATCTTAGAAAGACAGAAGAGGAAGAAAAAGAAAAAGAGAGAAAAAAATAATGCCTGGGGGTGAATGGAGAAGCAAGAGCAAATCTGAATTCTTGCAAACAGAATATTTGTCATGCTGAAAGAATAAGGGGAGGGAGGGGAAGTCTTCCAAAAATAAGTAATAAATAAACAGATGCAAGCAGATCTGCAGGAAAGAGAGAGGAGTGAAAGGTTACGGATGAGAGATGGGACACCCAGCTCTGCACTATGTGGGGGAGAAGGAGAGAAATCTCTGATATTCTTGGCTTTCACTCTCACTTCTGCAATTCAAAATTAATCATCACTTTGAGAAAAAGGTTGCTTTGTTTGGGGATGAAGAGATGATACCACCACTTGGAAGCGCCTACCCTCCCCCATATTCTTCACCCTATTGTCATTAAAAGAAGTGATGGTAAAAAAGTAAAAACCAAAACTCCTTTGCAACAAACTTGTCGGAAATAATGAAATTAAACAGGTGCGATTTAAACTCTTGAAGCCTCAAGACCCCATTCTGTATACTTGTGCCTGAGCAAAATAAAAGAATGGCATCTGCTGCAGCTGACAAAGGAAATGATTTATTGTTTACCACTTGCAATTGGTTCTATACTGTAGGAAATCCAATAGCACATCCTCAAAGTATTATCTAGTTTGCAACGTAAAAAAATCCACTGGCGGTGGAGGAAAAAGACAAGTCAGGTTGGAGGAAAGCACAATCTCGCCATGTCAGAGTTTGGGGTTGGCTAATAAGCATTAATTAGATAAGCGTGATGCATAATAATTCCTGAAAAGGGTAGCCCTGATGTATGTCTCTCCAGACTTCGTTTAAGCAAGCACTCGCTCTCAGTGGTCTCCTTTAGGTTCAGTGTAGCAAAGTGCTGCCTAAGCAGTTCAGGTGCCACAGACTTTTCCCTCTTTCTCTCACGCTGGGGGAAGGGGTGGTTGTTGAGCTGGTAATTTATTCACGTTTCCATACACATATTACCAGCAATGAGACTGTCTTTGTAAAGGAAAAAAAAACCACGCTAAAGTTGTCATGGATGGTAGCGAGACTGCCAAGGCCCCAAATATGCCTTTACCTTTGCCTGCTCCCCAGCCAGAGAAACCCTTTTGTTCACTGAGGATGTCTTTTACGCTAATCTTTGCACAGGCTCGTTCGGTACTGGATGTGTGGTGGTGGTTTTAGTTGTTTTTTTTTCTTTCTTTCTTTCTTTTTCTTTTTTTTTTTTTTTTAAAGCAGGGAATAATTCTGTTATCTGATACTTGTTTCCATGGTGGTTTATATGTCAAATCCTCAAGCTAAGCTTTTAGTATTTTTTTTTAAATATGCACGTTTCTAGAATGTTGCTGTGTCTTAGCATCGTTTCTTTAGCGTTTTCTGATTTAGAGTGTTTATGGGGGACGGGTGGTCTTTATGGAATTAAGGAGCTATTGTTATATTCCTAGTTGACGTTTGAGGTGATTAACTTTGCTCGCATAGATCGTAGGAGAAGAAATCTGCTCATCAAGAAACCTCCAATTACGATTTTAAGATTGCCTTCGCAAACGTGTTTGAGGGATAATAAACTGTAGCTCGAATCCACAACGCGGTATTTGGCCAACCAATTTTGGACATATTTTAAATATTTTTCTTTTGTTTCAGCAAAATAGCATCCGTTACGTGCAATGTGTCCTTACGAAAGGAGCTAAAAGAAAGTGAACAATAATATATTTTGCCTTAAATGGCACAAAACTACTCTTTGGGAGAGTGATAATTTTTTAATCCGGTACTTGAAAAAAATAGTTTAACCGGGACGTCATTTTGCTCTTTATAACTTCTTCTGATGATTATTAAGATTTATGTCAGAAATTATGATTCAGGTACACACCCCCTCACCACTTGTGTTAATACGAGGTCTCAATCACCACGTATTCACTATTCACTCAAGCAAAACTCCCACTGAACTCCGGTTACGTTTTGACTGAACAACATCAGAGTTTTGCTTAAGAAAGAACATTGAGAAAGACTCACTGTTTTATTAGTGACTATATTCTTTAATTGTTCATATTTTCCCTTAGGACGCAAAAAAAATAAATCTGCCTGTAGATAGTCATTGGTATGTACTTAATTGTATAATCGCGAATAATAACACCCGCCCAAGAAAGAAAGTATATGCGCGTACATATTACACGACTACAAATTCAACGAATGGCAATAAACATGTGTACGTACATACAGACACACACAACCCTGCAAAGGTGTCTATCCACGCACTAGTGTCTGTAGTAGCTTCTCGGCAGTTTTGTGCACTGAAACGTTCTTGTTTTGAATACCTCCCCCCCCCCCCCTCCTTCCCGCCCCGTGGTGAAGGTGCCTGGGTAAATGGGTCAAAAAGTGGTGGAGAACTGGGTTAGAAAGAGGTGAAGGTGAAGATCATTAGAGGTTTTAGGGCTGGCTGTGGCTGTTTTGCTGGGTTTGTGTGACTGTGCCCAGAGGGCGGAGTTCCTGCACATTCCTACCTCACCGGAGAACCTGCCCTCAACTCCACTGCAGCTACTCCAGAGAGATGGGACCCTCCAGAAGAAACCTGCCCAGCAATCCCAGCAAGCCTTCCCGCCAGAAGGGTAGGTGCACTTCAAGAAAACCTTCCCTACTTCTTCTCCCAACAGGCAGATCCATGTGATACGAATGAATAGAGATGACAGACTTCTGTCTAAACGTACTGTTTCCCCGTGCCCCCTGATAAGCAGATCGCCCGTGCAACCGAAGCACAGTTTCAAAGCACCAGTTACACCAAAACTGCGTGTGCCTAATGTTAGGATTTTTTTTTTCCTCTCTCTCTTTTTTTTTTTTTTTGGTCTCTTCCTCAAAGTGTTTCCTCCCCCGGCCTCCCCCCTCCCCCTCGGGCTCTATCGTTTCAATCGGTAAGTTGGAAGTTTCTTCGCCGGTTTAGCAGTTCTCATGGTTTATCTGTAGATTTTTTAGCTTGTTTTGTTAACGTGCTCTTTGTTTGCTTGTTTGCCACTAACGCCAGAGAAAGTCAGACGGGTGCAATGTTGTGTTTGCCTTTTTTAAGATGCCGGGAGAAACTGCCTCTACCTGCAAGAAAGGCGCACGATGGCACTTGGGGATGGGAATCCTCCGCCGGCACCGGGTGAGTGCGGATTTTACTCCTCTTTTACACTCAGGAATCAAGTAGCTCCACTCGTGGTTTGTGTCCGCTCGTGTCAGGACGGGAGGGACCGCGGTTCCCGCAACCCCCTGAGCCTGCCCTGCCTTTTTGGTCACGGTTGAGCGTAGAAATATTCTGGGGGCTAGGCAAGATTCCCCGCCACCACTCATTTCGGGGTGAAATTTGCTCCTTGTTCCACCTCTGCTGTACGAAAGACGATTTTAGCATGGCGGGTATAGGCGGGTTCCGTAATGAATTATTTCTAAAAAGTCTCAGCCTGCCGTTTGCGTAAAAGCTACGGGCTTCTCCTACATTTCGGGGGTTGTGTAAAGAGTGCTAATATCCCTAAATTCTCGGGAAAGCGCCTGAGAGCCAAAAATTCTGGGAGAGCACGGAGAAAGCCCTTGTAAGAAGCCGTACATCTCAAACTGAGCCGGGTTTCGCTCCGAGCGCTCCAGCGGAGCGAGCGCGCCCTTACAACCGCCGCCCCGACCACGGGCAATGTTCGTGTTCCTCGGAGAGCTCCACGCACTGCCTTTGTCCTCCCCCTCCCCAAACTCCGTGACTGCCTTCTGGATCCATGGAGATTTACGTGCGGCAAACCGAAATCTCGGGATAGGGGCGGAGGTTTAACCCCCTGATTTGCTCAGCTCGCTCACGCTTGCGGGTGGGGTGGCAGGCGTGCGGGTGCGTGGGCAGGACCCCGGGCCGGGGCCTCCGAGGACCGACGTTGTTCTTGTTTCGCTGTCCCGACGTGGCGGAGGGAAGGAGCAGCGGCTCGTGTCCCACCCGGCGGACGACTTTAACCCCCTTGCTCCTGCCTGTTGCGACCTCAGGAAACCAATTCGGTTTTTAAGATACGGCAAACTCGCTTTCCCGCGGTGCTGGGAGCTGAGACCCCTCAGCGCAGGGGGCAGCGGCACCGAGCGCCCCTCTCCTTCCCGCCGGAGGACGAGGCGCCGGCGCACCGGGAAGCGTGCACTCGCACACGCCCGGCACACGCCGGCCTTAACTTCTGACAGAACCCGCCGGCGCGTTTTCCGCCCGGCTCCGACCTGCCCAGGGGCGCCCCGTGGGTCCCGCGGGGCACGGGTGGAGCTCCCCACCCCCTGCTGTAGGGAGAGCGGCACCCGCGCCTCCCCGCGACGGCGGGCACCCGGCGCTGCCAGACCCCGGGCGGCCCCGCGCCCCGGAGCCGCGCCAGAAGCCGCCGTGCCCGGACACGAGTGTCCGCGGGGCGAGGCGAGGCGGGGGCCGGGCCGGGCCGGGCGGGGGGCGGGCGGGAGGGCGGTGGCGGTGCGCGTGCCGCGGGCTGGGGGCGCTCTTGCCTCGCGGGAGAGCGGCCCGGGCCGGCTGCGCGGGGGAACCGGGGGGCGCCGAGCCCGGCCGCCTCTCTGCGAGCCGGCGTCGAACCGGGGCCTCTCCCGCCGGTCCCGGCACTCACCTGCCGGTTGGTGCCACTGCGATGTGCGGGCGAGGGGCGTCCGTGCGGGGAGGGCTGGGGTCCGTGCCTCCCCCCGCCCCTTCGGAAAGGAGGAAAACCGTGAAGCGCGCTTCTCCGTGCGGACTGGGGGTTTGCGCCTTGGCGGCCGCCGAGAGACACATGCCGCCGTCGGGAGACGCGTTTTAGAGTCTCTTCCTGCCAACCGGTCCGGGATGCTCCGGTCCGGCAACGGTATCGCAAAACCCACCTCCCCCGCCGCTGGGGCAAAAGAAAGCAGCGAAAACTCGAAAAACAAAAACAAAGGAAACAGAACAAACGGCCAAAGTAAACAAATAGCCAAGGCAAACACCAGCAACTTCTCCCCCCCCCCCCCCCCCTTCTTAATACCGTGTAACAGAATACAGTATCAGGCTAGCGAATTAGACTTAAAGCGAGCGGATTTACTCTTCTCAGTCGAGGAAATGAATGCAAAGTCCGTTTCAAAGAATTATCTCTAGGGAGCTCGCCAAGCGTATTTGGGGTTATCCGTGATTTGAGAGGAAAGACTAAACGAGAGGGAGTCTGAGAAAAGCCTGCCATTGTCACCCTACCCTAAGGTGAGTAAAGCATCCCTGTAAAGTTAGCTCCAAAGGACTGCTTAACCTAAGCCCGAGAGGTGAAAGCTCTCCTCGCCGGGAGCCGCCTGGCCAGGGAGGCTGAATTTCCAGCTACAAAGGCGGCACGAAGCCCGGACTCTCTTGGGTTTATTTTTTATTCCCCCCCGCCCCCGGCGGTGGGGAATTCAGAGCGCTTTACAATGGATTTCGCAGGGGCATCTTTTACAGGGAGGGAGGAAGAGGTGAAGAAAGCCCTTCCCCTCCGGGGCGCTCCCGGTCCGCGGCGGCGGGAGCTGGCGGCAGCTCTCCCGTCCCGGCGGCGGAGGGATGGATGGGGTCTGCGGCGGCCGGTCCGCGGGGGGAGACCTCGCCGAGCTCCCCGTTAACTTGGAGGCCCTCCAAGTTAAGTCTTCGCCCTGCACTGGTCGGCAGTGGAAGGAAAAGAACTGGAGGCCCCCTCTCCGCCCCACCCCCCCTCCCTTGCCTGGTTTCCACCCAGCAATGAGCTGATCGCAAGTATTTAATATTAGATAGGCTCTTAAATTAATCATATCTAAGAGGAGGCAGGTATCTGCCAAAAAATCTGGCTGAAGTCGGGCTGTAGAGTGAAAAAAGCGGAATTCTTTCTCAGCCTTGGAAGATGGTTTAAAAAAAAGAGAAAGAAAAAAAAAAAAGAAGTTGCATTCCCATAAAAATAAGCACAACCTCATTGTGAAGCACTGCATGTCCCAAAAGGCTGCAATACTTTTGAGAATTAAATACGGGCAATATTCACTGGTTACCAGACTGCTCTTTTGAGCAAAAATCTCGGTGATGTTATACTAGAACCTGCGTTTTCCCCCTTTTTATGCTCCTTGCACAGCCAAACACGCTCGCATCCCCACACCAGTATATTCCAAATGGGGATGACGGCTCCGACAAGACTTCTCACTAGACCCGAACGAAACAAAGCTGGTACAGATTACTAGAGCTGTCTATGGAGGGATACGGTTTAAGCGCATCACGAAATTACTTAGAATATTTCTCATGCCACGGCTCATAGGTAGCTTTAAAACACGCTAGGGATAAGTAAATCTCCTCCTGGGTTTCTGAACTGCACTTCTGACGGCGAGTGCATCTGGAGGAGAGGATCACAGTGGTACAGAATGGCAAGGGTGTTTTTATTAGCGTGTACTATACATAAACTCATACGGGTCTATGAGAAAACAGACGAGAATTATGCAAATAAAAATCGCATTGTTGTTTTATCAATGAGCTTTTCCCACTATATCTATATCTCTATAGCCATACATACACACGGGTATATTATACATGTGTGCATATATGCACGTATATACTTGCCCGATCTTTTCTGAACGTGAAAAGTGTCCTCTAGCATTCATCAGAAAAGGCAACACTGCATGTTCCTTTTCTTGTTTGCTTGTTTATTCTGTTTGAGCAAGGTTGTTTGTTGTTCTGGGAAGCGTAAGTTGCCTTTAGTTATGTCATCACTATCATTTGCATTTAGACGGAAGGCTAGGATTTATTAGCTCTATTTTTGTTATTAAATCAGTGAAGGCAAAAGTACTAATAATTAAATACAGATCTCTGATTGCAGGTTGGAACAGCAAAATCGATTGTCTCTTCATCAATAAGACAAGTGTTGAGTAGCTTGCTATTGATTAGTATGTTTATTTATGCAGAACTTTAGGTATTTGCTTACATATTTCGGGTTCTTTGTCTGCTAATTATTATACCAGATTAGTTTGAAAGAAAGAGCTTAGACTGGGAAACACACTTGACAGATCCATTCTTAGCTAACCTGATAGTGGATTATTGCAATCCAATAAGTTTAACAAATTACTTATACGTGCTTGCCTTTCGAGCAATTAGGAAACCGTTTCAGATTAAAATCCCTTGTTGCATTCGGGGTCGGTTCATTTAAATAAAGGGGCATTCTGTTTAGATATTTTCCAAATGAAAAATAATTTCCCGGATCCGCAGAGGCTGAACAGGAGCTGGTGCATGCTTCGCCGTCCGGGCCCTTGGCTTCCTTTGTAAGTGTAAAACACCCTCCCGGCAACAGTGGTCCCTGGGGTTTCCTCACGGATGGAATTTAAGAATCGGAGGCAACCTGCATATAGAAATCAGGAATCGATATACTAAAGGACAAAATCAAAATAGGAAGCTCGGCATTCCAAAGTCGGAGTGCTCCAAAGCAGGTTGTATTTGAAGTGGCTTTTTGGTTTAGTGATTTAATCAGTTCAAGAGGAATCGCCCCGGCCTCTCTGCTAAATCGTCTGGTTTCCAGCCATCCCCTCCCAGGGCCGCAGAAGGCTGACATTTTGATATATTTTTTAATACGCTTCCCCCCTCCGTCCCCCCCGTCTCCCCCTCCCCAACACTGGGGATTTTCCTTCTGCGGCCGTTTCGGGGAGGGCTCTGCTTTATCAATATTTTTTCCTTCTCCGCTTCGACCGTGCTGGCACAGGCACCTCGGCGGCGGAGGGCGAGCTCCGGGCGGGATGGATGGCGGCGGGGCCCGGTGCGAAGGCCAGGTGCGGGGAGGGAAGGGCCGCCTCCCCCCGGCCCGGCCCGGCCCGGCCCGGCCCGGCCCGGCCGCGCTGCCCCGGCGGGACGCAGACCGCCCCCCCGGCCGCCCCCCCCGGCCCGTCCGGTGCTGCGGTGCTGGGCGAGCGGGACGCCCTTCTCCGCGACCAGCAGCGCTCTTCGTTTCTTCCTTGTCTTTTGCTTTCGGCAAGTTTTGTCGGGGCGGGTGGCGAGGGGGGGGGGGGGGGATTTTTTTTTTTCCTTCTTCTTTTACCTCCAGCAACTGCTGCTTTACAACCTGGAGAGATAAGACGGCCTCGCATCAGATGATCGCAGAGATAAGTAATCTCTCCCCTCGGCCCGTGGTATAGCTGACCGTATGCGCTTGAATCTTAGAGCGCTAAGTCTTTCCTGTGAATGAACGAGAAAACACTCGACAGGTCGTGAATAATCGTTTTAATGAGTGTGTAAAAGCGTGCGATGGGGTGCACGGAGCTGTCGGGTTAAACAAACAACTTGTACCCTGACGAAATCCGATTGTTAAAGTGCAAAGTGGTGTCAGTCCAATTTCCATCCCAGTTCTAAAAACCACAGATCTAAGTCGCGGGAGTCCAATTTTCCCCATTAAGAAAAATAACAATATTTTCTGAACGTAAGTGCGATCGTCCCGAATGTTAGCCTTTGACGAAAAAAAAAAGACCAGTTGCATATCCCAAAGGTACCGAAGTTCTTTATATTATTTTTTAGTATTTTTAAAGAAATTAGTTAAAAAGTGTGTATTTGACATTTTCCTAGATATTATCGGATCAATGCGGTAAATATTTTCCTTTTTTGTGTTCCCCCCCCCGTATGTTTTTTTCACAGATCACTGGAGGCAAACATCGAATTAATTGGATCTCAATGACTGAGGTTGGTAACTCTGTATCGAACCAAGGTTCTCTCTGTCATAGTGTCCAGGTGTTTACAAGACATTTCAGGCGTTTCTAGAAAAGGTAAATCTGAAGAATGCATATCATAAAATTAAAAAGGACGTTACAATATTGTATACTCCAAATCCAAGTGATCTTACTCCTGTGTGGGGAGGTAACACTCTGTGGTCTGTAACAGTCTATCCAGAGACTATAAATTCCGGAGAAAAATTTTGGAGTGGTTTTGCTGTTGTTGTTTGGGTGTGGTTTTTTTGTTTGTTTTGGTTGGTTGGTTGGTTTTTGTTGTTTGTTTGTTTGTTTTTTAAGAAAGCCTGCCATCAGACTAGCCAGGGCCTTGCACTATTCTGAAAATGCAAACCCCACTCCTTTAAGTCCACTGATTATTTTCTAGGGTTAGTAATGACGCATATTGCTAATGTTTATTGTTCCTAAAGACTTCCAGACCAACTACAGGTCTGGTTCTCTCTGTGAAAAGTCATTTTCAGATGTGTCCTCCCTTTCTTTGAAAATACCGGTTTGAGAAAAGCGAGACAAGGCAACCCCGGCTGGAAAGCAATGCTTTTTAAAATTTCTCTCCTGTTCTGCTTAATACTCGAATTTTCAAAAATAATATGTCATTGGAAAATAAACGACATGCCAAAATGTATTGCTAGGCTATAGACTTAATGGGGACCCAATGCAGTTTCCAGTGATACGAATGGGAAATTTAGTTTTGATACTGGTGGAAGTTGAATCTGGCCGTTCATGGACTGAATAGGAGTATCCAGATGGCTTTGGTCTCAAGCCGATCTCCAGCGTTTGTAGCATTTGGAGTTAAAACATAGATTTTTTTTTTTTCCTCACCAAGGCAATTTCACCACTAGAAACGATGTAGGCATTGAGAATGAATATCGTTCAATTTCGTGTCCCTAAGCGCGACAGAATCGCCTTTGCATACCTTCCTCTGAAACCGGTGTTAGAAAGAAAAGAGAGAAGAAAAGAGAGTGAGAGAGGGGGAGAAGGAAAAAGACATAACTCAGCCCCGCTGGATTTGGTAGCGGATCTATAACTAATGAGCCATACGATCACATAACAGTATTTAACAAGCCTCTGAGAAATGTTCTGGGCATTTTCAAACATGGGTTTGTTCAGTCTATATGACTTGAAACACGTCGGTGCCGGGACCAGTCTGAACGCTGAAGACTGTCAAACCCGAAATGTTGTTCCCACTGTTTTCCTTAACTCCATGCGGGCGAAAAAGGGGATGTAGGCTCAGCCCCACGGAGGAAAGATAGAGGAGAATGAAAGACAAAGAGCAAGGACATGTGCCTCCCAAGCACAACAGGACAGAAGGCTGCATCCTGAGAGCTAGGGAACATTTCTCATCCCAATGAAAGGCTAATGCCCTCCTCCTGCAACTGCAATTTCCTTTGCAACAAAAACGTGCGTAAAATGGGCACGGTGGATAGTAAAGACCTATCAGTTTCCCGCTGTAGTTCTGCTAATAAATAAACTTCTAAATGTTTAAAACAGTCTATCTGTCACATTCACAAGATAGGTACTGTAAATTCCTGATGCAAATATACAAACAGAGATCCAAGAGGTTGCCTCTGTTTTTGTATCTCTCTCTCACAAGAAATGCACTATCAAAACATTAATTATATTTGAAAGGGAGCAGATTATTTGTTTGAGAAAGAATTACATTCTTGAATTTATATTCCACGCAGATCTCTCCTCCTGTCTGCTGAGAGGGTTGAACTGTAAATCTGTCTCAAATGATGTACCCCTAAAATGTAGGTAGGTGTGTCACATTAGAGTAGTAGAGAGATGGGAGATAATCTGTAGGTGCTTTTAGACACCTCTGTGGGATGGGTCGTTAGGGAATGTTGAAATCAACATGAAATTGCAAATCTAACATGTGAAGAACATACACCCTTATTCTTTGACAATGGAAATACAAACACACAGAGTCATGCAGAGTCAAACCTAGTTAGTTATTAAACACTGTGACTCACAGGAGTTTGGGCCCACAGTCTCTGTTGTGGTTTTTTGTTTGGTTGGTTTTTGTTTTGTTCGTTTTGGTTGTTTGTTTGTTTTGGGTTTTTTTTTGTTGTTGTTGTTTTTTTTTTTTTAAATGGCACATGCACATCTTGCGGTGGAGCTACCAACCATGTGAGTCATCAGCCATCATTTAAAGATTTTACTTTATTTCCTGCTTTTTAAAAAGACTAATAAAGGGGTTAAACAGATGCCCTCGTATCTCTACCTTTCTTCTGAAAAATGGCGATCTACTGGAACTTTTTTAGGACCCCCTGAAATGCTGTCCTCGGCATCTCCTTTTTCCACTCCCTGCTAACCAGCCACTCAGTATTTCCTAGGCTACCTTCAGGCGCCGTTAACTATCTCAGCAGCATCGTTCTCCAGCACTGCAAGCATTTTGGCAAGGACTGATGTGAACAGCCCAGTCAGAAAGGTGTCTGGGGCTGTCGCGTCCCGCTTGGGGAAATTCCTCACTAAAAGGGGACCCTTAGCTCGGGCCCCGGGGAAGCTGCGTTAGCAGCAGGTCCCGCAGAGGTGGACCCTCTTCTCTGTTCCTGTATTTCTTGAGCCCTGGGAAAACCGAGCCATGGGGCCTGAAGGGCGGTCGCAGGGAGCACGGGGGGATACGGGGGGGGGGCGGGCTTTTCTGCCTGCGGCTGTGCCTGGGATGTGCTCTCTCCCTGATTAGGTATCTGTGGAGGAAGAAGGTGACGTGACGAGAAACGCCTGACAGCCAAAGTGGGGAACTGTCCAGGAGAAGGATCCGTGATGAATGAGGTCTGCGTGGTCATGATGCAAAAGCAGAACAGGACAGTGTGCTGGCACCAAACGCCGGTTTTTTGTTCGCTAGAACCAAAAAGAAAAATGCGGGGGGAGGCAGTGGGGGTTGGGAGGGAGAGATGGGAGAAGTTAGTGGCTGTCTGGAGTGTAAACACGAGTCCCTCATCCCGGGAGAAGGGAAGGCTGCGCTTGCCAAACGCGCTAGAGCCCAGGGGAGAGGCAGAGGCACCGCCGGACCCCTCCGAGATGCCGCCGTGAAATCCGGATCCAACGCGAGCCGAAGGACAGTCCTTTACCAAGTGATCGGTCCCGAAAGCTCCCAGGCAGATGTCCGAGGTTAAGCCAGGCTGCTCGGTAACTGCTGAACAGTCACAGGGAACAAGACCTGCCCCGGGGTAGGGGATCGGATACGGGGGACAAAAGGGGAGAGACGGGATGACATAACCCAAGACCCACTAAAACTGCAAACGCGGTTTGGTTCCTCGGGTAACTTCGGGCAGATCTCAGGCTTCTTCCTCGGGCTTGGCGGGGAAGGCTGCCGTGGCTGAGCCTGTAACTTCTTGCGTTGTTTTTGACCGTGCACTGTATTGCCATAATGCCAATAAACGCTTTAAACGCGTCTTAACTAGCGGCCAGCAGACGCTCCAACCTCTCAGGCCCGGACTAAGCGAGGTCTGTCCCGGCCCGGGGCGGCGGGGTCGCTCCCTGCCTTCGGGTGCGCTCCGTGCCCTGGGAAAACGTGGATGGGTGGATGGACGGGGGCCGTTTGCATCGGCCGCTGGGGTTTCTTTCCTTGGAGGGGTCGGTCTTGGCTTGCAAGGGGCCGCAGAGGCAAGGGCTCGCTCGGTTTCAGCGGGCTCAGGATTTCAGGACCCGATGTTCAGGGGCCGGAGACACCCCTGCCAGGATTTTGCCCGACTTAGTGGCTGCTTACGAGGAGAAGCAGCTCTCCCGGGGACGAATTCCCTGGGGTGAAGCATGGCCCGTATCGCTCACCCTTCCAGCAAATGCCAGCAGATGGATGCAATTAAAGCTCGGCGGTCCTCCGCGGCCGGACACCGATACAGGGTGTGAGAGGGTTGGCCATTATGCAGTGCCTATGGGCTGGTATTCACCCCCGGCGGCTGCAGCAGGGGGGAGGAACGACACGGGGGTGCTCCCAGCTTCCCTGTCCCACGGCAAGGGGAGCCCGGCAGGACCCCCACAGTTCAGGAGAGAAAAGGCCAGAAAAAGCGACAACGAAGGAAAGCTCCACACACGTGTCAGGAGCATTCAAATTTCGATGTAATGTTATTAATAATCATAAAATCCCAGCAAAACAACGGCTCTCTTATAAAGGAAATCTGAGGAGCGCAGTGAGCTAACTGAAAGCTCTGTTTCCAAGGCAAGGCAGGATTAGTTCACTGCACATAATAGCCAGTGTGTAGGAATTGCAAATGAACATCACCAGCAGTGCTGCAGTTACCCTTCTTAAATTAATATCGAGCTGGCTTCTCTGCACAACGTGCAAGGAACGAAGATTTTAAATTATATCTCTCTCTATATATATTTCCCCAAGTTTAATCTAAGAAACTCCTTTCCCAGTGTAGCCAGTCAGCAGTGGAAGATGTGGGGTAACGCCCCCACGACCCGTTTTGCGGGTTAAAAAACCCCATCGACCGAGGACACCCCCCCCCCGAAGCCCCAAACCAAACCCGACACCCTCACGGGCGCGGGGTGAGCCTGGTCCCCGGCCACCGAGGACGCGCGGCCGTGCGGCGGGCCGCCGGCGGGCACGGCTGCCTCGGCCGGCCCCGCCGCCGAGAAGCTCCGCGCCGCTCCGCGCCGCTCCGCGGGGCCGGGCGCCGCTCCGCGGGGCCGGGCGCCCCAGCGCTCCCCCTGCCCGGGGTCGGGCCCCGAGGAGCAGCGTCTCGGCCGGCTTCCCGCGGCGGGGGCTGCCGCCGCCCGCTCTCCCCGTGTGCCCTTGCAGGCGCAGGCCCCCAAACCTGGGCTGAACCGATACTTCGATCCCGTCATCAGGCATGCGAAGGGGGGAAAGCAATACATTTGATCCTCCGCTGCAAAGAGGGGAGAGAGAACGCTGCGAGCTCCAGGGCTCTTTCAAACACTTCAGGAATTAATGGGGGAGGGGAAGGGGCTAGGAAGGAGAGATGCATTAAAAATGGTAAAATAAAAACATGATAGGAAGATATATTTACTGTCAGCTCAGAGCCAAAACATTTATGCTCCCACGCCTTTTTTTTTTTTTTTTAGCAAATCGGAACTTAAGTGATGCATTTTAATTATTTTAGGAAAATAAGCAAGAAGGCTCTTTTTCAGAGTCTCAATACATAGCAGCAGAGTGTTCTGTGCTGATGAAGTCTCTGGCTCATGATGGCCTCATCTATGCAGCCACTACTGTGAGCTCTGAAAACCTGGGAAGAATGGGGTGTTACTGGCAATTTCTGAAAGGGACTATCCATTATTTTTAGGGTTTTCTGAAAGTCAACATGAAAAGAATTTTCTGACAGTCTGAGAGGTGAAAAGAGGGCCAATATTTTCCTAAAGCTTTATCTCAGAATGATGGGTGCCTAAATCTCACTATTGTTTTAAGCGTGAAGTTAGGAGCGATTTTCCTTATTTTTCAAATAGTTGTTTCAACTCTGTTGAAAGTAGTGGGGAAAAGATACGTGTTTCTGTGACAGAGAAGGAGCTGGATGCCTTGCAGTCTCTCAGATCAGCTTGGTGATTCCCCCCCCCCCCCCACTGCCTGATCTAATCCCTGACAACTTTCTTCCTGCATACAATGTGTCCCTAATCTTCAACAGATTGCAGAGACCTTCCTGAAGGAGAGTGATACTTGGAAAAGCCACTTTTTATTTTGGGGAGAGGGGAGGAGGGAAATACTCCCTTCACCTAGAAGTAGAACCTATTTGAGTGTAGTCAGAAAAAAAGAAAAAAGCAAAAGCAAGTGAGAACACAGAAGAAGAGAGTCCCTTTAAGTTCACATTTAAAGAAAATCACGAACCAGTGTATCACAATTGTAGGGAACGCTAAACCACACACACTGGGAATTCTATAGCAGAAAACATTAGTCATAATCTCCCTTTGTAAAAAAAGCAAATCAATGATGGGTTTCAGTTCTCTGTTTTCAGAAACACCTAAAGCATTTAAGGCCAGCAGGGCTTAGTCCACCATTTTCCCTTCAACCAGGATGCCACCCCCCATCTTTGCTAAAGATTTTCATTATGTTTCTGATGCTCCTCTCCTCTCCACCAACTTCCATTTTGGATGGGGTATATTCTGTCACCCAAACACTGCAGCCAGTTTCTGTCAGCTTAAAATGACCTGAGTGAAAAGTGCAGAGTACCTATAGGCAAGTTCCTTTCTTTCTCTTTGCAGTGTGTTTCTACTGCATCTTCAAGACTCACCAACGAAAGGCCCAGAGTTGTTGCTTTGGAGGCTGTGCCATCAGTCTGAGGGGTGCAGAAACTGCAAAAAAGTAGAGAACCAGGAAAAGTCACATGGTTTCGGTTCCTGATTCAAGCAGAACAGCAGCATCAGCAACAACAGCGACAGCAACATTAAGACCATACCAAGAAAAAAGAGAGAATGAAGAGGAAAGAAATCCTAACAGCAGTGAAGGCAAGCAGGTAGAAGTGCTTTACAGAGCAGGGCGATACTACTGATTTCCAGCCTATGTAATTCCTGCCCCAAAGATGGGGCAGGCCACAGCTTGTAGTATCCAGAGAGCTAACAGCAGAAAAGAATGCTGGTCTATGGGTGTCTGAGCACTGTCTCTGTTTTGCAGCACGTGAAGCCACCTCTGTGAATGTCTCTAAGAGTCTCCTGACACATCCATGCCCCTACAAGCAAAGCACAAAAGTGCTTGTTGCCTTGTTTTCATGTAGATCCTGAAGATGTCCTGACTTTCCCTGTACATCTCCACCTCTATTGAAACTATGAAATACAGTGTTGTTGGTTTACAGGAAGAAACTTGGGCATCAGGACTTCCATAAGGAGGTGTGTGAGCAGATGCATACAAGATGGGTGTGTGAGAAGGAAGTGGCCCAGCTGCCTTATCCTCTCCAAAGAACTTCCTCACCTTCTCCTGCGACACAGTGGACTCCTGGCACTTCCATTTTCTTTCCTCCTCCTCTGGAGTCCATTGAATCTTTGCCTCCTTGCCTGATGGTCCTGGATTATCACAGGGACAAATAGACTAACACTAAAAATCTGTAAAATTAGGTCTGAATGTTCTTGAAATTGTCATGATTGATGGTTTGATGGAATCTGGTGGAAAAGATTCTTCGATTAAATGCTGGAAGCCCTGTGAATCACCATTTGATGCCAAGTTTGCCAAAAATGTAGAGAATAATGTAATCTGAGGAATGTCCTTTCATTGACAGGGAATAGATGATCTAACAGTATCTTTCATCTGTACATTTTTAGAATTTATACTTTCACAAAAATGTAAGCCAAATTAGCATACTAGCTTGGGATACTCATTTAAAAAATCAGTTATTGAAGATTTTGGGGGGCATCATACTTAGCTGAAGCTGAAAAAGAAGCAGCAATGAACAATGTTAACAATGCTGAACAATGTTGACTTACAGAGTGCTATCATTACACTTCAAAAGTAACATATTACTGCCAAGAAACTGAGTTTTTCAATCTTCTTTTAGGGCTGTTGATTAGGAATGACTTCGAAGCTTCCTTCTGGCACCTAGAATAGGACCCTGCATTTGCTTCTATTGAAAAGCCTGCTTGATATTTGGAGGAGCTACAAATCTCATAATTAATTAATTAATTAATTAGTAATGGGCTGGTAGGATCTGTATAAACTGCTGAAGTCATGAGACAGATTATCTATTCCATTTCTTTTTAAGATCTTGATCTACTATTGATATAGCACAGAAGCACTGCTCCCCTTGCCCATATCTAGCTTCATGAAAATAATCCTCAAGTCTGGATGTGTGTACTTGGTTTTTGCGTATTAGGGACAGGAGCTCTTTGCCAATAGTGTTATTTGTTTTGTTTATTTTTTCACTGATAACGGTAAGTGTTTTGGGGCAGTTTCTGCTAGACATTTGAACTCGGCACCTTGTAGGGATTTCAGATGTTCTCTGGATAGATTACATGCCTAGTGGGAACTGGTTTTATGTTCTGAATAAGAAGTACACTTGAATAACTTGGCCAATGATTTAGAGACTGCTTTGTGTAACTGTGCATTTTTCCATAAGTAGGACCACCCTCCATGCCATGTAGAGACTCGAGTATCACACGTGCTGTGCACAACTGGAAGTCTGACATAAGAAACAGCGGACATTCCTGTACACTGCAGAGGAAGAAAAGCTGCTCCTGATGTGTTGCTGTCCTTTAAGGTGATACGTTTTCAAGGATGAGAAAGATGATCATGGTTTATACCTTTGTACTGAAACAAGGCTAGTGCTATCAGAATGTGGGTTCCGTGCAAAGGCTGATCTCAGGCTTGCTGTTTTGCTTTTCTGCTCTGCTATTGTCACGTGAGCTCCTTTGCTCAGTTACTGAAGGTGGAGAAGCAACCGTGTTGAGGCAGATTCTCTTGACACATGGGCCTGAAGTAGCTTTCAAAGGAGATATTTTAGAAGCCGTGTGTCAGGCTAGAGCTTCCAATGCTGAGCTTTACTAATTCTTCTCCTCATGAAGACATGAGTAGGAAAGAACTATTGAAATACTGTAAATCCTGAACAATCTTCTGTTGCAATGAATCATTGTAGAAAAGATAGTTTGTCTTAAGGGCAAGGAAACAAGATGGGAATCCATCATTGCTGGTCTTGAAAATAGAGACCAGAGATCATGATGCGGTAGCTCTCCTTCAGTGAGAAGCCCCCAGATGCAGGGGGGGTGGCACTTGCTGTTATTTCAGTTTTTCACGTTTCACTTGGTAAGTTCCTTACACAGATGCACGAGCATATGTATGCTCAGGAAGACCCTTAATGGTGAACCTCTCTTCTGGATCCCTAAGTGTCTAATATATTCATCTGCCATTCTTCTATGAGTGCTCTAACTGGACTAACATTTGACATATTTCAAACTCCAGTTGTGGACTGAAGGTTCACACTTTAAAGTGGAGCACCAAAGGCCTGATATCTCATTCTAACAGATATTTTAAAGTGTACAAAATATTATTGGTCAAATGGACAAAAAAGCACTTCTGTCCAGGACTTACATAAAGGTGGCTGGGATGGTTTGCTTTAGGCTGCTGCATATTTTAAAGCCTAAACTAAAAGAAGTAGCTTCCAATTTAATAAAAAGTGCTTTGAAAGTTGCTAAGCAACTTCTAGAAAGCTTGCTTTTCAAGAAGGTCATTTGTTTGTTTAATTTAAGGAAAAGTTTTCATATTATTATCTAAGTTCCATAAATCAAAAGAGAAATGCATAATGGAAATGCAATAGGACATTTCAACATTTACTCTACTTTCTATGTTTTGCAATTAAAACCCCTTTAATTGTCTTGTGAAGTTTCATCAAGTATTCAACAAATGTTATTTATGTATAAAACTTCAACAGATTATTCAGTACGCAAAGAACTAAAGGAAAAAGATTAAACAGGTTTGTCATATGGTATGTGTTTATCTTAACCTTTCTTCTTCAAAAATCTCATCTACTAAGTACTTTTATCAGACACTAATTATACTCCTTCTGAAAAGAATTTCTCCAACACCCTTCAGTGCCTACACCCTTTAATCATATCTCATTACATCTACCTAATCCATCTCTTTTTCACATTGCCAGGGCTCATTAATAGTTTTAAAAGCCAGTCCTGGACATTATCTTTCCTTTCTATAGAAATATAAATAATACCAATACTGTTTTATTCCTAGATTTCATAGGCATTTGTAATTAAATAAAAAATTACTCGGCAATACTGAAATTTCCTCTAAAAATAACTTTAAAATGTGTAATAGAACAGCAGTAGAAAGTTATAAGTCTTTCCTCAAATGGTTGTTTTTATAAGCTGTTTTAACAGTGGATCAATAATCACTTTGAAAGGAAGCGATCCTTGACTAACATTTAGCAGATATTGTGCTTCACAGATGTTTTATAGGCGATACATGTACCACCTTGTAAACAGTGTGGGTAGTCCAATGAATCTCTACATGATTGTGAGTGAAAAAAAAAAAGATGAGGCCAACAAATGGCCTGCCTTCATTCTTATGCTGCGTGTGTGCCTTACATCACTGCAGTATGAAAAGCTTATAGAAAATGTCTCTACTATAGTATAAACTAAAGTGAACTGAACAACGTAGAATGAATAACTGATGTGTCAAATTTTGCTTTCTTTTTCTGTTCTCCAATTGTCTGCAAACAGGCTACAAAATTTTCTACTACTTTTACCCATTAAAATTATTTGTAAATCACTTCAGTGGATAATCCTCAGTCTATAGACCTTTCCTGTTTGTTGTGAATTTTGGCAATTTGCAATTTACATTGTATTAGTTAATTAAGCTAGCTATGTGAATTTATTTGTGCTCTTATTTTCAGGATGGATAGGTCTACATTATGCTAGCTTACCTTAGCTGAAAATCTGAGTAATGACACAAAAGCATGCTGTATTGTTTCATTTTCAAAAGTCATAACATGTCACGATTGTGGCTTTGAGGTAAAACCAGTTGCCAGATTTTGACTAGGAAGATTGTTTTTCTCCAAATCAGACCAGAGGGACCACTAAATAGTTTTTTGTCTCCATTTGTAATGAGGAATATGATAGTATTCCATGGATTATCTGGGAGTTTTATTTAACATATTAAGATTTTTACTACAGGAACCTGTGACATTGTTCTCAACCTCTGACACATCTTAATTCTAGCTTTTGACCTTCTACTATAAATCCTAAATTAAGTTAATCCTAAGATTTGAGGAAGTGTTTTTTGACTTTGGCAGAAGGCATAGATGATCCTTGGAACGTTAGCGTCCTTGACCATTGTGAAGAACGATGGGCGCAGTTTGCAGCAAACATCGGTTCACACTGTAGTTCCTTAGAGGCAGGAAGCACAACCGCAGCATCCTGAATTTCAGGGAACTTGGGCTGACCAAGGCAAATTCATATCACCCTTGCATCTGTTTAATGGCTAACTGCAATTATAGGGGCAGCCTTATGGATCCTTTCAGTTCCATCTTCTTATCCAGCAATGAAAAATTAAAAATTGATTTTTCTTACTCCTTAAATCAAAAACATTTGTAGAAGCCAGCATCAATGTGAAATTGAAATGTATTTGCATCCAATCTAACTGATACCCTATACACATACAGTCAATATAACTGACATGCTATTTGAAATATAATTGAGCATAATCCTCAGAGTCATCTGTGCCTGTGGTACTGGTTTGTTACCTTTGTAAGTACTGCTTCTTTTCTCTTAAGAGCTGATTTATATAGGCCAACACAACATATGTAAAAAAAATTGTAGATATAAAAATTACAGTCGACTGCAATTTGCCTTTATGACTACTAATGAATTCAAGCTGAAAAATATTTTGTAAGTATTCCTTATTACAGACCTACTGTATTGTTTTCAGGAAGCAAACACAAAATGTCATACCTAGAGCTAACCTAAGGGCAACATGTTATTTCCCAGTCTGTGAAAATACGTATGGTTTGAGATGTCTTTTTGTTCCACCTTGGAAATAAAACAAAACTCTTTGGAACATTTTTATGCCATAAAATTGCATATATCTGTTTGGGGGCCAAAAAAGACAGATTTTTTTTGTTTGTGTATTTCTCTTTCCAACCCTTTCTTTGTTTCACTCTCTCATTAGGAAATGACTAAATAGACAAGCCAGGATATTTAGAACATTCCCATTGAAAACTTCATTAAAACTGACACATTTTTATGAAACATTTTGGCTTCAATGGAAAGACATATTTAGATGAGAAAAAAAAAGTCAGAGTATAACTGGTTACAAATGCAGTCAAACTGATATTCATATTCAAATTTGAACTAATATTTACATGAATTTTTTTCTAGAGATTCTTCAGACCAAATCATTTGAATAGACCCGAGTAATGCCAACAGCTCTCTACCCAACAACCAAAGCTGTTGGAAGACAAGTACCTTCCATTGCAGTAAGAAAGGTTTGGGCTCCATAGCAAATGGGAAGCTGTGGAGGTTTCCAGTGTATTCTTTCATCCATGTAGTCACGGCCATTGGATTCACTATATTGTGGTTACTTCAGGGACTATATTTAAATGTTGTTCCTTATGTTTACTAAGAAGGGTGGAATTTCTTCACAGGCCCCATTGATGCTTTCCTTTCTTTAGCTATCAGTTGCTGCTTTTTTTTTTTTTTTAATAGCTAAGCCTAATGTTAGCACTTTGTTTCAAAAAGATGGAAAATGGTGTATTTTTTCTTTTAGTCCTGCTCCTGTTATTGTTTGGCAGGGCTCAGCATCTACCATTGACTAGATTATATTATGGCAGGTAGGACTGTTTAATGGCCACAAGGTTGCCGTACACAGCATTATCTTCAGAAATCAGTGCAGAATGTTTACAGTTAGTTTTCCATTTGCTTATCTGCAAATGTGGGACACAAAAAATGGCTAATGCAGGAACAATAAATTATTGGGAAATCCTGTCTTTCTAAAATAAGCCATTTTTTGGCACTAGAAGTCTGTGTAAAATAAAGGAAAATACTGACCCATAACAAGAAATCCTTATAATTCCACTAGAGAACATCTTACCCTCTTTGCAACTAGGGATCAAACCCAATCCCTGCTTTTAGAAGAGCATGTTTTACTAATATAAATGGAATCTTAAACTAATGAAGCTTCCTTATGTTCAACTTTTGTAATTTCAGAATGATCAGATTTTCTTTTAGAAACCAAAATTTCTAAGGGGTAGCATAAAATACTAGAACCTAAGGAGAAAACTGACCACTAAGCCAAAGATACAAGCTAAAGTTATGTTACTCCACATATCTGATTCTACAGTTATCCTGCATTTAGGAGAGTTAAGAAGTTATTCTACACTTATAAGCCCATTTACCAGCTTGCTCTTCAGACATGGGATGAATCAACGTAAGGCCTTGAAGGATGGATGCTTTACTTTTGTGAGTGTTGCAGACTACCAAAAGTGATGTCCATGAACGGTAAGTATCTACATTATCTACATGTATTTGAATAGAACAAAGTTATTGGATTTTAAAGTACAGGTTACAACAGACATAGAATTTATCATGTTTCTTGGAAAGCACATTTGCTCAGATGTAAAGTAGCGTCTGGCTTCTATTTTGGAACCACATATTTTGGTTTATTGTCCCAAGATTGCTTGAGTTTAAGTAGATGGATGAGCCAAAAGCCATAAAAGTGGCAAAAAAAGTAGCCAAAAGCCTAATAGTGAGGTCTTTTTCAAACATACTTGCAAGGGATAAGCAAGGAGAGTAAACGCTTGTGAAGCTGGCAAGGTACTTTTTGAAAAATGGGTCCCAAAAGGAGGCTGACACCATGGGACATATACAAAGCTGTAGGCAGAAGCAGCAGTATCAGAAAACTGTGTCACAACTGATCCAGCAAGGAGTGTGATGGGAGAGGCATGGTATGGGATTGTAGTTACATTAGGGTGTTGCTAGGAAAAGCCTCAAAGAAGCTTTAATTTTACCTGGAAAGTCAGACTGAAGGAATGCAAAGAAAGGAAACTTTCCCAACAGATGATGAAAAATGTGGAACAGAAATCTGGCTGAAGTAGGTAATAGTCAGTGCAATGAAAGACAATGGAGATACTAACATATTTCTAACCGTAGCGGTGGAGAGTAAAAGGCAAGGCAAGAGGATTACTAGGATTAAGCAACTGTATTGATTTGCAGGGAGAAAGAGGGACAAGAATGAAAACCCAAACTGGCTTTGCTGGTTGAGTGCAGGATAAGAATAGTCCTTCCAGGTGCAACAGAGCAATGGAAAATATGCCACTTCCTCTGTGTTGTACTGCTGCTGCTTATAAGATGCCTAGAATACTACTGACGAGCATGGATGTTGATTTAGGCACTATAAAATGACAAGAAGATATGGTGACTTTCCTGAAACTCTTACCATTCAAACTGAGAAAGTAGGTGAGAAAAAACTACAATTTGCTGGTGATGTCCTAAAACTCTGAGAGAACTCCTGTTGTGAACATGTGTGTAGTTTGGAAGATCAGCTCGGTATCAGCCATTCTTATTCACCTTTCCAGTTTGGAGCTCAGGGACAGAGGATTGGAGGCGATCCAATTATGCAAGATGCATGGTGTGTGAAAGGGAGTGGGTGCTACTCAGAGCTCGCAGGGACTCCTCAGGATTAGTCACTTTGCCCATCAGGAAGAAACAAGGACACAGTTTGCAGCAAAAAGCAGACTAAATTGCTATTAAGCTTCTTTAAAGTTAGAAAGAGCAGTCATAATTTGTTGAATTGTGGGAATGACCAAAGCAAATTCATATTGGCCCATGAAGATCAGTGATTTTCAGTATCACAGTTTAAACAGAAGCACAGAGGAGGCTTTTGGGGTGATAGGCACAAAAGCCTGTGGCTGACTTTTCTTGTCAACTCCCCATGTAGGCTGGGGTTCACAGGTATTAATAGAACCGGTTTCCTCTCTCAAAAGAGAAGGAGGTAGAACTTGATTCAGGAACAATTACAAAATTCAGCTGAGGATACACAGAGGGAGACGGAGGGGAAGGCTGAAACAAAGATGAGGGATGAAGTAAAGGGCTGAAATGATAGCGGTAGACATAGAGTCATTAGTTAAATGTGTAGCTTGAATCAGCAAAGCATTTTACAGATTGAGTGGAAGGACTTTCTATCTAGAAAGGTACATTGCAGAGAAACATTAGAAGGTTACCATGAAAAATCTGGCTGTTAGTTTTGTTGTCTCTTTCATCTCCTGCAAACCAGTTGTTTTAATTTATCTATTTAGTGCCAACTGTTTGCTCAGCCTTGTGCAGAAACACAACAATAACGACTGCTCTCCTTTCTCTTCAACAGGCTTCACAGGGTATATTAGCAAATGTGAATGCTTGCTTTTGATTTCTTTATATCCTTTGCAGAATGATGAATCTTGATGAGATATGTCATGGAAGACTCTAAGGAAATCTCCTATTATCAGGAAAATGAAAAATTCATCTTTGTTAACCCATATACATTCCCCCCCCCACAAGTAAATTAACAATTCAAAATCTTGCACTAAACTTCATTAACTTTCTTCATGAATAATTCCACTGACATCTAAGCAATTTCTGTGTGAGAGGATGAGAAGACTTGTCCTTTTATATTGCACTGCTTGTATAAAGGTAAATAAATTAGAGGGAACTAGTCTACTGTCCACATTTGACAAAGGAACATTGCTATACAAAATAGTAACATAATATTTTTGGCACTTATTGATTTTTTTAGGTTACTTAAACAATGTTCATATTCAACTTAATTGTGACTGGAAATATTCTTAATGAGCATCCTACAAACTGTTAGATATGTTGGATAATAATACAATGAACCAGTATAATATACTCAACTTAAATCCCAAGGAGTCTCATTAGCTACAGCAGGAATAAAATATGAAGTTTTTTTACAAGAAGAGAAACACTCTAGTCTCAGGCAGTGACATTTTTGTACTTCAGTATAAGCTTCATTTTAAGTTAGTTGTTAAGAAAAAAAATCACATCTTTAATGATCACAACTTGCCTGTGGACATTACTTAGCCTTTGGCTTAATTTCTAGCTAGCATTGGAGTAACCATCTCAAATACCAAACCAACTTTACCTATAGTTATTTGTCAAAACCATATCTGTTAATTTTTATTATTTGGTCATGCACCAGGTAAATCAGCAAGTGTTTTCTTTAGCACTTGAAGTCATGTCATGGTGTAACTTTAAAGCTAATTAACATTCTTTGGCAAGTCATTTAAAATTGTATGTAGGTTGACTTAAAGACATTTCTTCCAAAACAGTTGTTACATTTTTTCCATGTTGCTGCATTGTGGATTTTGTGCTTAGCATCTGACATGTTTTCTCAACTACTGCTTTTTAACGAAAACATGAAAGTACTCGGGGGAATGTGATAAAAGCAAAAATTCTATGATCTTTGCAAGGTAAATGACAGCATGGAAATTGTCACATCTGGATCAAAAATATTTCATCTGTTTACCTAAACAAACACATCTAAACATGGGTAATTAGGATTGTAACTCAATGTATGTTTCCTTTAGCAGCGTCTCCTTTTTCATTGATAATTTCAATGAAATTGATAATTTGGTCATAAGCATTTAAATTATGCACATCTTGTTTTTCTTTATTTCAAACAAGCAAAAGAAGAGTACAAAAAATATTTTTTATGTCTTATCCCTTTTCCTGTTAACACCTTGTGACTTTCTTCTCTTCATAGGAAATCATGGTCATTTAAATTTATTCATGATATACATGTAGGAAATGACAGAAAGTGTTTTCAAGACAACAGAATAAAACCCAGCAACAATATTGATATTCCTGATACTTTAAAAAGAATATTGGTTATTCAATTTAGATGAAATTTTGCTCCTTTACTGATGCTGGTGAAATCACTTATGTTAAATAGACTTCTTATGTGAGCAAGCCATGCGAGTTTAAGCATTGGTTTTCTGTCTAGCTGCAAAAATAATCTTATAACATACAGAGAAGGTTTGCTATCATGCATTTGTAGAAACATAGTATTTTAATTCAAAAGTACCAGTAAACATGCCAAAATTGTGGTTCAGTTAAAACACTCTCTTCATCAGAGAAATAAATTGCTCTAGGACTTTTATTTAACTGATTTTAATTTTTGAGCCATCTTGTGATTTGAAGCAAGAGTTATCATGGGAAGATATACTTTGTAAATTGCAATTACTCACTTTTTTTACAATGAAAATATTTTTTAATAATTGTAAAGACAGAGACTTAAATATTTTGTTTCAATTCTAGTCACATGTCTTGCTTTGAAATTAAGATAATCATACCTCCTTGTTGAGCTGAAAATGTTTTCTTTAAATTTGGTCACAGGTCCTACTATTCAATTAATATAATCATACCTTCTTCTTCTGCTGAAAATAAAGTAGTTGTTTAATTAAACATGCCAGTTGTTTATAATATAATGTTTCTGAAATACTTGTTTGAAAGAAAGGCTAAAGATTTATATCAAACATTTCAATCTGACAAGTAAATTACATTTCCTCTACCATAAAGAAAGGTAAGGCAGGAAAATGGTTGCAATATAAGAGTAACTAAGGTTGTTGCACTGAGGAAAAGCACACTTGTTCTCATTACTCAGAGATATGATATGCATCAGTCTACAAAGGTGACCTTTTACACTCTGGAGTTTAAAGCTGAACATTTTACCTCCTTAAAATAGGCAAATAGACATTATTTTGAAACTGTAACTATTTTAATAGCTAATCAGTTCAGAGATGAGGAAAAACAGTGTGAGATTTGCAATTTAAAAAGTGATCAGAATGTAGCATCTGTACTAACATCTTTAATAAAAGCAAGAACAATGCTTTCTCTAAGGGTCTAAAAAGGTCTTCTTATCCTCACTCCCTTTCCCAGCCTCAAATCGGGATACTGTGTGCCTAGGACCTAAAAGAGGCAGGCTGCAGGAACCGTCTCTCCTCTATTGAAGCTGGCAAGATTTGCAGCTTATCCTGTCCTGTAGGCAGGTTTTCCCACAGGAAGTTCTGGTGCTGGAAATGAAGTACTTCATGGTTTCCTAGAAAATCCTTGTTCTGCTTCTGGTAGCTGTGGTCCAGGTTACCTGGCTGGTGGTCTTCAAGATTTTATTGAAGGAGTTCAGTGGTTCTTTAAATTGACCATATGTTAATTTAATCTGATTGAAATTAAAACATATTTTTGAGGGGAAAGGGCTTTAACCAATCTATGTTATCAGGATGTGCAGTCAGAGCTTCTTGATGCCTCCCTGTCTCAAATCACAAAACATCTCAGATAATAAAACAGATCATTTGAACAGAAAGGAGGGAATGGTATCAACCTGTCATATGAATCTTTTTCGAACCCTGAAAGACTACTGCAGTGTGCTTTGATAAGCCAGCCTAGGCAAAATGCACGGACTTATCGTTGGTAACTGAAGAAATAGAAAACTTAACTGCTTTCATCATGTAATTAGCATAATAAAATTAAAAAAAATTAGCTGCAATGTCATTTTATGCCTACACTTCAGTGCAACTCGGCACGGGCACGGGGGCTTTTACTTTTCCCTCGTGAGCTGCAAGAATGAAGATGGGTATGATTTTTGCAAGGGTGAAATAGGTTGTCTGTCAGTTGGGTTTAGGCGACAGTCTGTCTGCAGGCCGTAAGATGATCTGCATAGTGCCAGAGGAAAGCAGGCAGAATTCCTGGCTTGCAAGCATAGATATTGATCTACCTTAGCCACCTAAACAATGCCTCACCTGTTTGCCTTGTCCATACCTTATTTTACGCAGTCTAATGCTTGTTTTGTTTGACTTTTCTTTTATTTCTGTGGATCCGAGCTTTGATACACTTTGGGGAGTACATAAACACAGTGTTGTACTTGAACATCACCATCCTGCAGAGTAGTCTGGTGGCTCTGGACCACCCCTCCCTGTATGAGAACAGCGCTGTTATTGAAAATTATGAGTGAGCAGCTAAGTAAGTAGGCCACATACACAAGCGTTTGATCTATCAGACTAGTGTCCAATGACATTGAATGTGAGATGCTACTAATTACTGCACTATGTACTCCCAGTTAAAATTTCTTAAATTGGAGCTAGTAAAAGGCTCTATTTTTATAAAGTCTTCTTTTTTTTTTTTTTTTTTTTTCCCCCAGTGATGGTTACAAGATAAGCCACCACAGCATTTAGGATTCTATCCACTTATTTTGAAAACAACTATGTTATTGTGTACTGTCTCAAGCAGGAATGAAATAGAAAACGGCATTCATTTTCCCAGTAAACTATAACATAAATATTTTACCACCATTTATTATTAGTTTGCCATTTCCTGCTGACAGCAATTCCAACTTTGCCAGCAGGCACTGTGTCTCACAATTGTATTGTGTTTGGAACAAATTAAGACAAACACAATTTCTTATAAAAGAAATGAACAAAATTTGCAATAAAAAAACTCTACTGAAGCTAAATGAGCATTTCTTTTAAGTGCTGACACTTGGTATTATTTAATTTGCATACAGCACATTTCACTTTTACTGGAAAACAATTAAGTTAACGAAGAACTAAGTCATCTGTACTTTCAGGGATAATTGAACATTGCTTGATTTAGAACTGTTTTACGTTAATGCTGTGAAGGAACAGCCTACATCATGGTAAGTTTGTCAGCGGTTTTGAACGCAAGCATACTTTTGGCCCAGCAGCATATGAAGTGGATGGATCAAAATGGAATACAAAATAGATTGTAATGACACTTAAGTTGAGCTGATATAGAAATACTTTAAATACAGGGACCGACACTGGGTCTTTTTCCTCCTATGAGACATACTCCTTACTTCATAAGATTATTTGGTGGTTTAAGGGCTAATAAAGAGGAAAAATTTTATTTCTTCTCAGTTTTCTCTTATCTGGGTACCTTCTCAGGCACTAAAGTATTTTCCTGGATGAAGTGAGACAAAAAAATGAAAGGGTTTTATGCTGGGGTTGCATTCCAGTCTTTGTTACAGGTGTGTGAAACGGCAGTGAATTCACGACTTTGGGCTTACACCCCAAGGCTTTGAAGACACGCTCCACCTATAGTACTGATCTTGAGAGTGTGAGGTGTTTGGTTTTCTTTTTTTTTTTTTTCATTTAGACTTATAGGGTGGAAATAGATAATCCTTTTGGATTTCTGGTGTAGAAAATTACCAGTAAAACCCACTGCACAGAAATAAAAAACTTAGATTTAGAACTACTGTATTCCTTTAGAGGTAGCAGTCAGTCCAAGTCATTTATGCCTCACTTGAGCTGAGTTTGTTTTAGAAGTGAAAACTTCGAGCTGTCCATTCCCTTTCTGATTTTTTCCCCCTCTTTGCTGAGTTCACTCTTACCGAAGGTGCCTGACTGATAGCATAGGTAACAAAACTCTGCAGCTTTCTATGGAGTACACACACCATGTCTAAAAAAACCTTTCCTGTAAAGTTCTGCAGATATGGTCCAACCTTTAAATCAAAGAGCCCACCCTTATGGATGAAAGGCTGGTTTAACCTCTCCCTGCTGATTCATTCTTTGGCCGCTCAGCTGGGAATATCAATTGTGATAGTAATTCTTCTTCTTTAAATAAATTGGAAGGGTGACAAATTATAGCTGCCTCTGAGAAATTTTGTAGTCAGAAAAAAATGCAATTTTAAAATACATTACTTTAAAAAATTTAAATAAGCAATACAATTAGCTAAGCACTTACATTTTATTAGCAATAGCAAGTAAAATTAATAAGTAAATTCAATGAAAAATGATTATGTGTCACAGTATATAGTTTTTACATTGACATTTCACATAATCTGACTTTGCTGAGAGGAGAAATCACTCGTCTGTTAAAATTACTTTTTAAAAGCTGTCAAAATTGGAAAACCTGCTGTCAAAAATATGATGAGAAAAGTTTAAAAATGGTAAAGTATGTTGACTTAGACAAAAAATATTACCTTTAGAGTGGAAAACTTGAATATTGTATCATTATCTTCTACACAGATGAAAAACGTTATCTTTTTCCAAGCTGGCCATTTTTTTTTTTTACCTTTTAGATTTATGTTTTGCATTTACATTTCAATATGAATGGGACCTCATCCAATTTATACTGCAGCAGAAGCTGAAAGTAGCAGGTATTTGGACATTTGTATTTTAATTGTACTCTTGAGTTCTACTACTTTAAAAAATGACAAGATTAACAGCTCTTTAAGGGTGAAGTCTGCTGTTCATCTACACTCTGGTCCTGCAAACTGCAGGGTGGAAGGACCCTTGGGGTGGAGTTTGGCTGATGGACGGCTGGTGGGCTGCTAGCGGGAAGAGGTCCATGCACAGTAACATCCCCAGCCTGCCTCGAGGGAGCGGGTTTGGCATCACCAGCGATCACAAACCCTGCTTCTCCAGCATGTCTCTGCCCTGTTTATGAAGGACAGTTTCAAAGAAGGTGACAATCCATTCTCCGTGCACATTCAGTCTTTGGCCTCGTTGTTGAGACTGCCAGTGAGGATGCCAATTAGTGCCATTCAAAAAAAGCCCAGATATGCTGTGGTAATAATGAAGTACAGATTTAGAGGGATACAATCCAAAATCATAATTAAATGGAAATGAGACCAAACAGAATCTGAAATAAGATTTGACTAAGAACTACAGAAGTACATCTCTCAAAGTACATTTTTGCCACTTACTTTTTCAGCCATTGCTGCCTTTAATACTGTACAGCCTTTAATGCTGCACTGCCTTTTATAGTACGTTTTCTCCAAATCACAGTCCCTGCATGCATATAGGTAAGACTGGCTACGAGTGAAGCAGTGAGAGTCACTATGAGGGAGGAGTACATGTGGCAGTGGAAGTTGTGGAGTTAATTGTGATGCCTTGACCCAAGTTCTAAAGGATCTAACTCAGAAGTCATTGGACTGGACATGGGTGATGGAAGGTAAGCAAAAAAACATTTTGTTTTTGCCTTACTAGTACTTAATGTATTCTGGCATTACATTTGTGATGTTCTTTCACTTTCTCAGCAGTGTGAGTTGAAGGGAATGAAGCACTTTTGCTCTCAAACATCGTTCCTTGAAGTGCAGCCTGATTTAATCTTGCTGTTCAGCCTGGGTTTAATATGTCTTGAAATATATTAATTTTTTCCAGTTTGAAGAATGGCTACTGAAAAGTGCTAATGGCAACCTGACAAAACATACAGGGAAGCCATTCATGTAAATGATATTTCCACTCAGTTCATGAACCAGAGCACCCCATATTTCTCTTTTGTGTTCCCTCCAGATCTGAGTAGCTCTTTACCTTTCCGCATCCAAGTGCCCCCAAGACATTCTTCCTCCCAGGTTTTCTATGCAAACAATCCTTTGCAGCTTTCCTCGTAGAGTCTTTCTAGATCTCTAGTCTGCTTCTGCTGCTTAGACACATTGATTCATGTCCTTCTTTTAAAATTAATTCCCACTGTGATGGCTCAAAAAATCTTTTCCTACCTAATCCAGTAAGCAGTATTGTCTAAAGGCTTGAGCATGCTTTGCTACGGCTCACACTGACCACAGAAGTGCTTAACAATCTTCAAACTAGATTGAGCAAATGAAGAATTTTTTTTTAGCAGAACGAATGGGAATTTAGAGTCAGATGTGGGAGGCTGCATCCCTTGCATTTTATAATCAGCCTGACTCACTTCAGGCTGTGTGGGGGCTGCTCTTTTAGTTCATGAATACCACCACATCAACACAAGTTTCTCTGAGGTCCATCTATCTATCTGTCTACCTGAACTCCCACACCTTTGCTTGAGTATCCGATGCCTCTGGTGAATGTTGGCCAAGCCTCTTGGCACTTATTTACTGCTTCAGGTTGTTCTGTAGAGGCAGGAGGAATAATTTCACAGTAGCCTAACACATCTAACAAGGAAACACATTTTTAGTCTGTGTTATCTGAACCTGTCTTTAAAATAACTCTTGTTAACACAATTGTTGTTGCCATTGCATCTAATAGTGATTAAAACAGAGGTAGCTGGCCTCCAGTAGTTACCTGTCAGATGCTATCTGACTTATGTGAAGTGTTATTTTGGTATTTGCAAGGAAATAAATTTATCATAATGACAATCCATGTTGGGTCAAAAGAGATTATATCCTCATACAAATCTAAGGCCTGAAATTCTGGCAATGGAAGCACTGCTAACAGAGAAACTCCCTGGAAACTGTGAAGACAATATACACAAGGATCCTGGATTAGTAGTCAAAGAAAAAAGTGAAATACCATATATGAAGGTTAGTTCTCCCAGGTACAGCACCAGTTTGCCACACACAGAACACCTCGTAACATTTTTTGGCTATTTTTGTAGTATACTATAGCATGGAAGAAACTAAGCCTGACTTACTGTGGTGCAATACAGAATGATACGTCATTGCTTCAGAGAAGGCAAGGGCATGCATTTTTTGATAAAAATTGTCTGAGTCTATTCTGAAGAGAAATCAGTAGGGAAGAATCCATCCAGACCTGGACCATTCTGGACTGCTAATAAAACCATTACAGTCTCCCCAAACATGACAAGTCAAAACATTAGAACCTGAAGCTGAGACAGGATAATAAGGAAGCGAATCAAAATCAAGAGAGAAGTGAGAAAGTACTGTTTGCAAACTGAGAATAATTGGAGTTCTTGGCTGGGAGGAGGTTGGCCAGTATTTAAAAAGCATGCATATAGAATTCATATATTAAAAGCCTAGTGGAATATTCCATTATATAGGAGCTGCTTAAGTATCAGAACAATCTCAAGTACTCTTTTGTAAATTGTCAGTCTTGCTGGTGAACCTTTGGAAAGGTTGGGCCATGCTGAATGCAATTCTTGTGAGCCAGGGAAGAAGGTATATACAGGTACATGAAGAAGCTGGAAAATATGACCAGGAAGCTCTCATGCCATTGGAATAATTTGTTGAGGAGGTAAACAGATGAAAATAGGGGATAAAAGGAAAATTTCACAGGCTGCAGAAACTCGCAAGCTTTCTGGAGAATCTGTCCTTTTTAGCTGGTCTTTATGTGGTAATGATCCAGATTTTATTACAAATTTACCATAAATATATTTTAGTAGAAAGATTTCATGGGTAATTTATATAATCGCCTTTATTAATTTAAACATGTGATTGCAGCCATTTTGTATTCCTTACAAGTAAAATTTTAATTAAGATGACATTAGTTGTGGAGCTATTAGAGAAAAAAAATACCATTAGTGTCCTTTAATCTAATAATTTGAAGAAAAAAAATTAAGACTTTCTTCTAAAATATCTAAATTCTATTATTATTATTATTTTTATTATTATTATTACTTCCACTTCCCAGGACCTTGTATTTGAGCAGATTTCATTTGGATGAGTGCTCTATGTAGTTTCATCAGCAGACTGCAGGTTCTGGTTTTTGATGATCCTGATCATCTCTGTCACTACATACAGGAAAAAAGAGAAATCCATGCTTATAAAACCAGTCTGTACTGTCAGTAAACCATCAGATTAGCCAGAATGCACTTTTAAAGAGCAGAGAAGCTAATTAAGACACAAGCAAGATCTATAGTACCTCCATGGAAACTCAGGCTCATTTATGAGCTGCTGCTGTTTTTATCCTTGTTATATGTTTTCGGTTAAACAGTGTTTTTAATGGCAGGTTTGTTCATCACTGAGGAAATTGCACAGGCTCATCAGCATTAATGCACCAAGGAAGGAAATACCGGCAGAAATGTAGTATGGCTGTACTGCCAAAATATGAAAAAAGCATTCTTCGAGACAGAAACAAAACACATTTGTCTGGCTAAAAAAGCCATCTCTAACATTTTCATACTGCTTAGAGAGAGGTTGGTCTGTGGCCTGGTCATTCTGTGCCATACCAGGGCACTTACAAGCTAAGAAATCCTTGTCACCCCTGGATTATGTGGCACCAAGGACGCTGCTGAAGGCCATTCAGCAAATCAGTCTTTCTAACCCAAATGGTGCTAAACAGTACTTGCAATGTACATGTAACTTTCTTTACTCTAACTTAAAAAGCTTGAGCAGTAAAAAATTTGCAATAGAATTAGCATAATTATTGATTTGCCATGCATCAGGTGCTCCAGGTTAAGTGTTTGAGCCTTTATACTTACTGTGAAGCTAATTCAGAGTAGCTCACCATCATTATCCTGTGTGCTATGGGATTTCTCAGACACATGCTTACCACAGATCAGAACACATCTGAAACTGATTACTCTGTAATAATTTCTTTGTGTTTCAGTCCTTTGGATTCCAGAATATTATGCACATACTTGAAATGTTCAAGAGCTACGTAGTGCATAAATCATGAGATTGTCCTTAAAAATGTGACACAGCTGAGGAGAGAGAGAAAAAGACCTGGAGACACAACTAGAAAGAAAGGTAGAGAGAGGGGCAGAGACAGATATAGGAATAGAGGTAGAAATATTTATGATTCTTTTGGCTCACCTTGATTCAGATCATATTTTCAAGACTTTCTGCCCAACTATTTTTATAGTACATGGAAGCAAACTTAAAAAAATCAATAAGATTTAAGATTCACAACTTTCATAACTTTCATTCTTGTTTTTAATAAGCCAAATTATCATGACAGTTTGCAACAAAATCACAACATTCAGCAACACTGTTGTTTTAGGCAAATGGCCTTCAGATTACTCTTGAGAATAAAACTGACTTCATATTTACTGTGTTTTTAAAATGAAGGTTGTTTTGCACAGATTCTTAGAGAATGGAATCATCCTTTAAGCAGCATTGCAACAAACTTACCTTTGATGGAAAGAATTATTTTGTCGTCACCTTCCCCTATGGTGCTCAAAAAGAAATTTGATAAGCCATTCCTAAAAGACAGTTCTCTATATTCAGATATTGAAAAAACAGAATGGTTAAGAAAAGAGAATGGGGGTTGTAGTGGGAATGGTTAGAATGTGTGTAAACATTGTTTTTCTTGTAAGAGATGTTAAAAATGGAGGTTGCATTGATCTGAAAGATTTTAAGATAGAGTTTGATTAGTAACCCACTAAAATGAATTGATATCAGTAGTTTAAAATCAAGCTATAAATGAACTGCAACTACTAAAGAATGCACTGCCTATTCATTTCTTAAAAATAGCATCGCCAGCTCCTAATCCCTGTTGCATTCCAGACATTAGAGAGACCCTGTCTGCTGGCTAAGCATATGACTGGAATTCAGTAAATTCAATACATTCATAAGTTCATATATTTTTCTGGATGTTTTCCTTTTGCTCTCTCTTTAATTGTAATCAGCAGTGAGAGCAGGCTGTGGAGCTGAACCCAGTGAGGAAGAGATCTTGGAGTCTGCTGCTTTATGGAAGCAAGAGAAAAATGATAAACCACCAAAAATAGAGTTGTACCCTTTTGCCAGTTTCTCCTGACAAGGTTCCGATGATAACTCCTGTAAACCTCCACACTAACTTGAAATGTTGAGTTTAAAATCTCCAATTTTTCTAAACCCATAGATTCCCTAAATCTTCCAGGAATGAGTTTGTACTTACTTTTAGATAAAATTCTTACAGTATAATTTCCCTCAGCTTTATAGTGACAGTAGCAGTGACATACCAAAGTTATAATCAGTTCATAGCACGATGTATAACCCACTCTTTCAACTTTGCTATCATGAACTTTTGTGTAGGAGGATCAAATGTTGGCTATTAATGGTTTCTGGAAGAGGCAAATGAAAAGAAGAAATAGGACAATCCTCTCTGGTATCTCTCTTAAGAGGAAATCAGCAAAAGGAGAGCCTTTTGGTCAAAATGAATACTCTGGCATTTTAAAAAGTCATGTGCAATAAAGCATTTCTGAAATGTCCTCATAGCGAAAGGATTTTAACAAATGAAACAAGAAATTATAATTCCCTATCAAAAATCTGAAGAGGGAGGGAATATTTTTGCTGTGTGCAAGCTGAATCAAGTTAATGAGGCATCTAACACTGCGAAAAGAGCGTTCTCTATAAATAAATCCCGTCTGATTGGGATATATTAGTCTTCTGATAACATTCTATAGCCTACAGATGCTTTGAATAGAATGTGTATGTGTGCAAATACTCAGATCTATTGGAGTTACTGTTCTCCAAGTCCTTGTCCATCACGCATATTACAGTCATTTTCATATTTAAGCACTGAATAAAACCTCAGTCTCACTCCACTGCCCCGTTTGAATAGGTAGGCTCAGCAGCTAGGCTCTGTGAAAGCTCTGGAGATTGTATTTCACACACAAAGATGTGGCTAAAGAGCAGCTGTGTAGCCTGTCAGTGGAGGACTCTTCATCTGCTTGCCAGAAGTAACACTTGCATTCCCAAGAGCTTTAAAGGATCAAGGAGTAAGGCTTCGTGTCATGGAGTACTTTCCCTCATCACGATCCTGGCTGTATAGTTCTATGTGTCATTGAGACTCTGTGGTGACTGTGAAGGCAGCATGGGCAAACAGGCAGGAGAAAAATTCTATGACATGAAGTTACACGGTCTGGTAGCTTTCTCAGAATTAAGAGTGTGTTTAACTGAAAAATCTCTTAATTAGGGTGTCAATTTATTTTTTTGGAAAGGGAAAGGTTTTGGAAAGTTCTTTTGAAAAATTATTTAAATTTTATTATTTTTTTTAAATTTTATCCTCCAGGGAAATGAAAGGTCTTTCTTTGTGAAGTATCATACACTTATCTTTTCTTGAAACTGTGTCGTAGTTACCTATGCATTATGCTTTCACATTTTCCTAAAGTATTTGCTTCTTTGGAAATCTTGTTAATCCTCTCCCCAGTTTTGAGTACAATGTGACCCGGAACTTTGGAGAAGGTGTTCATGTTGCTTTGCTGTGGTCACCCATTCCTTTCTAAGGGAAAAAAAAAAAAAGAATTAGCTTCAGAAAAGCTAACCTAGTTTTAGAAGCATTGCATAGCAATTCAGAAGCTTTAGGAGTATTTACTCTGTTTAACAACTCAGGAAAAAAAGAAATAAATACTCAACATTTTGATGTCAGGAAAGACTCCAAATCAATAAAGCATAATTAGTGATGCAGTCCTAAGAGCAAATTTATAGAATTTCTGTTTTCATATACATTTTCTTTGAACATAATAATGTGGCTGTGGTTAGTGCCCTTTTATTTTGTCCCTAAGGCTGGATAGCAGAGGTTTTAATTTTTTTTTTTTTTCAACTACGTAAGAGTATTTGGTGGTCAAATTAACTTTTGAATCAAAATGCAAAAGTTCTAATGAGCTTTTAATTAGATATTAAGACACTGCTAATTTGAGAACACAAGAATTTAGGGCAAAGTCTTTTTTGGAATTAAGTGCTGCCGTGTTTTTTGAGGGTCTAGACTGTTGGATTCAGAGTGATAAGACTAAGAGTGAATAGTGATATATCTAAAACTGTACCAACATGTCTAGTTAGCAAAACACACTTGTCCTGTAGTTCAGGATAATATAGGGTTATTTTGTAAGAATGTTGCATAAAATTAATGCTTTGAGATACAGTTTGTCTTTGCTAGTTTCATTTGCACTCAGTTTTTATCGTACACAAACTCAAATCAATATGCTGTTTAATAAATCAAATCTTAAAACTCTATGATCACTGCCATTATCCTTTTTGAAGAAGAAGACCTCCCTGAAAAGCTGATATCAATCATTCTTGTCTAAGGTCTGAAGCAAATGTAACCTGCAAAGGCTGGTAGCTGGGCTATCTGCCATCATTGCTGGCAGCATAAAGGCTCTGGATAGTCTTCTAATAGGAGGAATATGGAGACAAATCTGTCTGGTTTTAATGTGCCTTAAGTTTCTGAGATTAATTCGTGTTGTTGTGTATGAAAACAGTGATCTAGACTTCAGGGTCTATGGATGTCTTTCCACTACCGTGCCCTCTGGACAGTTTGTTGCTCTGTGAACTCTTGTTTTCCACTTCGTGTAAGACCATCCCCAGTTTTGAAGAATGGCCTGGGAGAGAGATATTGGTCCGTTATCAACAGGGGCAGCAGTCTAGGACTGAGATGTTGGTTTTGTTATATGAATGTACAGTGCTAGTACAATAGAGCCCAACAAAGGCAGGGGTCAAATTAGATGAGGACAGGGGTAAAATAGCTTTATTAGGGTACAAATGGACACTTAACGGTCATGCAGAATAGGGAGTACCGAATACTTAATACTCAGTATTTAGCTACTCAGCTTCTGATTTCCAGAATCTTCCAGGGTTTTTTTATATTTCCTTTTTGTAGATGAAAAGATTGTACAAATTGTTAATGGTTGGATAAAAAATATTTAAAGGGAATACCAGTTCAGTATCTGTCATGAGGCAAACAGGAACCCTCATTTTAAGTGATCACTGGAAGAATGAAATAACAGCATGTGAACAAGAACAATTATTTTAACTCAACATATATCATTCTGCATAAAAATGATGACATTACGGATCTGTTCAAAACATCTTATAATAGAAAAAATATAAATGTGCTTCTTTTCTTTTTATGTTAACAGGTACTGTTGTCCAAAAAAAAAACCACCCCACCCCACAATCCGTCAGGGAAAGTATACAAAACTGCTTTTCCTTTGAATGCATATTTAAAATGAAGGCATGATGACAGCTTTCATTTGAGCACTGGACAATTTTTTTTTCAGAGTTTGCTGCTGTTCATGCAAAATAAGTTGCTGTGATTGCAACATATGTATTATATGGCACATATGCTACCTCTTAGATAAAAGTGTAACTCTTGTGGTTCCTAGCATTTTTCTAAGGACATACAGTGTTTAACAGTAACAGATCTTTTTATAATATTTTTGCCATGTTTTTGGCAACTAAATATTTTTTCTTTAACCTTTCTCATTCATAAGTTAAATTTGTTGTTAGAGAAAAATGGAGTGTGGAGGTAGAAAGCAACAGTGTGAATAAGAGAGCAAGAGTGTTTTGACTGGCAGTTTTCTCTTTGGCTACCATTTTGGGTTTCTTTGTTGTAATGCAGGAGGGCAATAAATTGCCAGCTGCAAACAAGGGTCTGTTTAGCTATGTATTGTACAGACAACCATATACAATCAATTATGAGTTAAAATGCTGGTGTAGCACTTAAGAAATTAGGAATAAGAACTACTGTTAGGAATAATGTGGGTTTATTGTCTAATTTCTGACATATGCAGTTAAATGTGTATCTTTTATATCTGTTCGATTATGTTTGGTCCTTAAATCCTTCTCTGTATAAGGGTGTGGGCTTTGAATTATGGCATATTGAAACATATTTTCAGACACATGAAAATGAATCACAGCAAAAAGACAAATAACCAAAACTCCACCCACAGTACCAATGATTAAGTGTTTTTTCATATGAATATTCCCATGAAACCAGCGGAACTAACCATATGAATGCCTTTTACTACATGTGAGCGAGGGAAAAAGTGAGCCCTGCTCTAGGCTTGAACACGAAGCAAGCTTTCTTTAAAGGACAGCGTTATTTGTTCCTGACATAAATCCTAAGTAAATGGAAGTGGACCTTCGGTCTTCTCCCTCCTACTCCCAGAAATGATCCCATTATACTGGTAGTTCATAAATATGCAGTGAAGCCCATCTGTTCTAGCTTGTGATTTAAAATAGTATTTTGTAATTCTTTGTAGTGTCTCTGGGTCTGATCACGAAGGTATCGGAGGCAATGATAAAAGTACCATTATTCTCAGACATGTTGGCTCAGGGTTCCCGAGAAGCTTTGACATGAGTATTAACCTCTATCAGAAGGGATCCGGTGTCCCTTTCTGTCGCCCATCGTGCAGGAGAGTGCACTGTTCACAGAGCACTTTCTAGAAACAGGGCTAGCCGTGCTCCTGGAGGAGGGGGCCTTTGTGAATCTTTTGGACGCTTGCTTGGGGATGCTTTCCCCAGATCAGGCCAGAGCATGCAATTACACTGTCAGGCTCCATCTTCAGATGGAGATGACTTTTTAGGCAATCTGTAGATCTGAGTTTACTGTCAGAATTATGAAAAGCCTTGGAAGGAATTCCATAAATGTTCAAAAATAGCTATTCATAAGCAACAACAGAATAGAAGTAACAGTTTGAGAGATTTTTAAACTCCATTACTTGTACATATTTATACAATATAGTGCCTGTCATGGATAATGTACAGCAGATTTATCATGCTTTATCATTCTAAAGAAGAGTCGGTTCTCTGAGTGACGTATGAAATAAATTGCAAATAAACAAGATGCTGCTTAATAAAACAATTAGTTCTCCGAAGGCTCTGGCAGTGCTTTCTGAATTCTTATCAGCCCCGGTTTACAGCTGTAACTTCAGGATATAATAGGAGATTGAATCTTATACAGGCAACGAAACAGATGATCAAATTCACAAGGGATCGTATCAGGCTTTTTCCAGTACCAAAGAAACATATTAATCCTTGTCACTGTTTTTTGAAACGCTGTGACAGAAATAAACCTGTACTGTAACTTGGCCCCTTTAATGAGCTTCTGGAGTGTGGGCTTTCCACTCAGCACCTGAAAAACACAACAAAACACCTTTTACATTAAAGATGTGAGGTTTGCTGCTGGCTAAATTTGTACACAGAAGTCTATAAACCAGTGCTCAGCCAGCTGGGAAGCAAGAAAGCAAATTCAGATTCTGCCATGAACTTCACAGACCAATTATCTACTTGGAATCATGGGAGTTTAACAAACAAATACCAGCCCCTGCTGAGCCTTTTCAGTCCAGCAGCTTATGGGTGATTCAGTTGCATCAGAGGCTTTTAGACTGATCAATTCTTAATCACAAAGCGCAAAAATTATTCTCAGACTCATGTCAGTTTCTTTGGACACCTTTGTTAACAATCTGCTTCAAATCATTTTTTTTAAAGAACTGCAGACACTGTTTTTATTGACTCCCCACTTGTAAAATGTTTATAGCTTGTTAATTTATATTTACCCCTTTACTTTTGCCTGCAAATCAACATCACTTAGCACAGTTTGGTTACACTTTGTCCAAAGGAAATTACAGAAGCCTGCTATGGGGCTAAAATGAAGGAAAGCTGAGGAAAATCAATACACTGATGATTAAACAGATCGTAGCAAATTCACGGCTGTAAGCTACAGCATGGAGACATCAGTGTGATGCCTATCTAGCAGTTAATGTGCTTTCAGCCAGTTGAAGAAAATTTTACAATAAGGCAAAATGTAACAGGAAAAATATAAGCTACTACAGAGCAATGCTTTTTTTACTTGATAGGAATGGTTCTGTTATTCAAGTTTTAGTTTGCTATTTGACTTCACAGAAACTGTAGAAAAGGTTTAGATTTAAGAAAAAGAAAATCTATTTTATGAGGAAATTTGCAGTGGGAGTTTTAAAGAACTATTTGACTTCCAGTATCATTCACAGCTATTGTAAAAGCTCTGTATTTACTGTTATTTTAAACCACTCTTTTCTGTCAGTGAATTTCAAGTGCGATCATTTCTATTTTAATCTTCCTTTTGCTTTAATTAGAAGACAAAAAGGTATAAGCATGTTCCTAAATAAGTATCCTAACAAGAAGGATAATATTTAGTGTAAATTGTATATTGTCTAACAAAGCGATAATCTGTCACTACCCGTTTTAAGTAATAGAGAAAATGTAGAATAAAAATAGGCAAATGGAGTCTTTCGCACATTAAATTCTTGTGTACATTTAGTAGCACTGAATAAGTATTCAAGAAATAGATGTGGAAGGAGGAAAACAGTCTTGGGAATAATAGGCAAAGGCCAGTACCAGAATGCAGCAAGGATCCTGAGTGGGTCCAAGGACTTCACATTTGTAGACACTTCTCATTCATGGACAGGAAGGTTTTCCTATCCACCACCCATGGCAGTGCCTCCAAAGCATAATGGGACCCCGCGCAATGCGCATTTACTCTACTAACCAGTAGCCACGTAAAAACAGAATACGTAAAACGAACGTGCAGCGTTAGGGCCAATTTGTTGCTATTGATAGAAATACGGATGCCAAAGAAGAATTAATTACAACCAGAGGGAACTTAACAACTCTGGCTTGAGCTTTTGCAAATCAGCATATGCCCATTTCAGTGGATTTCAAAGGCTCATATGAGGAGATGGCCCACAGAGCCTGACTCATTCCCTCCCCAGAAAAGATATTCAGGGAGCGAAGAAGATTATTTCTCTTCCTCACACAGCTTGAGTATCTGCAGAAAATGTTCAGTCTGGTGAAGGAACATTGTTAAGCTACTCCTCGATTCTCCTGACTGGCAGCCTGGAGCCTTTCAGTCACATTCCCCTCAATGTGCCGGTGCACTGCCATCCTGCAACATCGCGGGCAGAGACTCCCAAAGTTGTGCGGGGCATGGGTGTTAGCGTGCTACCAGCTGCACCCACCTTTTTCTCACACAATCCACCTCCTTCTAGAGCTCCAAGTAGGGTCCCTGGTCACCATCAGAGGAAAGTAAAGCTGTGCTGTATTCAGGCTTTCTCTTGCTGCGCTCTCCTCCATTTATCCAGAATTATGCATGTTTGTGTACTCACTCACTCACTCAAAAATCAGTAGAAGAAAATACTTGGGCCTTACTTCTGAACCTTAATGTGAAAACACTGCCTCTCACAGATGCATATTGCCTTTCATCTGTGGATTTCCAAAAGAACCATGTTTTTATACATGCAACATGATCCTGCAATTCTTTATTTTAATTAGGAGAAACATCATAAAAACAAGGGAAAGTGAGGTGCCAAAAAGTTTACCTGCACACTAAGATACATTCTACTGCTGATTTATTTGTATGATGGACTACATCCTTTATTTAGCTCATAATTTTATTGTTTAGCCAGTCTTAAAAAAATCTGCTGTTTTTCTAAGAGGTTCTGCACCAAAAATGGAGATTTTGTTTTGGTTCGCAGCAGGTGAATGCATAATTGCTTTAATAAACAGTATTTAATTAGTCAAAAAACTAATAAGCTACAACAAGTTTTCCTGAATAGTAGCATCTTGTAGTCTGTGGTATCAGCTGGGGTGTTGTAGATTCAGCACTCTGTTGGGATGCTTAAAAATTCCCAGTAAAACATATACAGAAATAGTCTCAATATTAAAATCCCCCGAATTATAAATACACACAGATATGGATTTCAAAGAAAAAACTCAGCCTGTGTCAAAATTAAGTCAAATTTCATATTTACAACCACAGTTAAGTTGCAAACGTAATACAAGGATGAAGAAAATTCAGAGAAAATGCAAATATGATAGACATTAAATACATGACACAATAAAAATTAAGATAAAATGTATCATTAACCGAGGATTTTTTGTTTCTGCCATTCACATGGCAGCTTAGAGTAAAATTTTCAAGTAAAATTTTAAAAAAGTTTTAATGATGTTTTCTGTCACTGGGATAATAAACATGCATTAGAAAATTACTTTTGAAAATATTTATGTCTTGTGAACAGTTTAATAGACTGCTGATTTTACCAAAAGATGTAACTTCTTCTGTGTTTTCTCTAATTCTGTGTCTAGACCTGTAATGAACAGGATAAAATAACTGATAGTGAGAACTGTAGTAAAACATGTCTACATGATAGTGGTAGGTAAAAAAGTGAAACAATACTATTGGAAAATGTGGGAAAAGATCCATGCCAGAATCCTCTTGGGTTTTCCAGTTTAATTGTGCTCTTGGGTATGTAGTTTTCAAGATTTTCTTCAGTTGTGGCATTGAAGGAAAAGTAAAATGAAGTGACAGAACAGATTAGAAGGCGATAATGGAAGGGAAAGTGAATAAACCAAGTGTAAACTTTTGATAGGACACACTTGTGTAAAGCCCACTAGTTACATGCTATTTTTAAAAATTTTTGTAACTCCAACACTTTGATGAAGATGACTAATGAACTTTTTTATTATGTAGTGATCCATATTCAAGAGTAAATATAAATGTGCTACCAACATATTCTTTTTAAAGGAGCAGGTTCTTCGATGTTACCAATAATGTTAACCTTTTCTATTAAAATTGCACAGTAGGTTTATTCTGAAAAAAATACTTTGCTGCTGTTCAGTTACTTACACAAATTCCTATTTGACTATAAGATGTTAACTATGAATGGAATTTTCTTTACTCGGTAGCACATATAATTTATTTAATTATAGAAAGCATACAATTAAAAAGAAAGTATAGCCATAATAAATTTTAAGATTTTTCTGATGACAAAAAATCCAAGCAGTTTATTACAATGTTTGATGAAACTAGCTATCAGCAACAAAACTATTTGAAAACCTCTGAAAAAATGCATATTTTTTTTTAAACTTTGTGGAACCGATTAGCTTGCTAAAGATCTGATCATTAAAAGTTTGGATTGTTTCTCTGTTAAATCAGATATGCCTCCTACAATTTTTACAATACTTCCTTTAGAAATTAATTGTTTTGTGGTTATTTGTTAAAGAATCTCCCCCACGTGAAAAGCAAAATCTCAGTAGATGCGGATTTTACACTGCACTAGATCAATCCCAATACCAGTAAATGGATATTATTAAACAGCATGGGGTAGTGCAAACTGGGAAAGAAAACTTGTAGTGTGCTGCCTTTGAGGAGACCTGGCTTGCATGCTGTGACAGGGCAATTGTCGACATGCTTTTTCATGCCAATCTGCAGCTTTTTCAACTCTAGATGCTATGGCAACCAGGGTTTAACAGACTAAGCAGCTAACAAGCTTCTCTGATGGAATTGTCTGGTTGTATGATTGCCTTGTCTTAGTGAAAATATAAAATAGACTGAAGACGCTTGTGGACATTTGTCAAACTGATTATAATTTGGACACTCAGCTCATAATTATCTGTTATATATTGCATAGTATTGACCGGCAGTGTTTTCCGTGCTGTCTGTAGAGAACACGAGTGCCTTCCTGTACAGCCTGTTTCCTGTGGAAAGAATGCGTTTTGGTTAGGCTGAGTTGGTCAACATGGCAGGTGAGATTATGTGGATATAGAAAATAAATGCTACTAGCAGAGGGTTTTTCCCCTTCTTTTTCTCTGGCTTTTTAGTAGTTTATTTTTTTTAAAAAAAAAAACAAAATTCAGTTATAAAGTAACATACGATTCTTTACAAACATGTAAACCCACAAAGAACTACATTTTCAGGACACATTTTGAAAGTCTTTATGTTTCTTGATATTCATTATCAGGCAGTTGAGTTCTTTTTGTTGGCCCCAATTAATGGTTTGTGTTTCTTGCTTGCTTGTTCATTGTTTTTCATTTTGTTCTCAGAAGAAAATGGCATTCACCATAAAACATGGGCCTAAGACTATGTTTCCCAGCACTTTTTACAAGCTGAAATCTGTGGGATTCATTACTTTGGAAAGACTGCTTGGCCACTTGCAGAAGATTGCTTTATTGTTTTGAATCCGTTTCAGTTATATTAAAAGCTAAGCTCTTTTGTCCTGAGAAAGGAAATTCAGAAAAATATTTTTCTATGAGGATTTCTCTAGTGGTATTACCACTCATAGTGCACTTTGGGGTGAATCAGTTTGATTCTTTTACAGTAGGCTGCAAGAAGACCATTAGGATGCAAATAAGGTTTGAATTCACAAGTGGACTTTTGTCTTTGGCAGTTTGATATCACTGCAAATACTCCTGACTAAAGGTATCCTCTCAATGATCCTATTTTAGGGGTGCTGTCTACTGCTGTACCTCTCTGAGGTCAGCAAATATCCAGCCAGTTCATTCTTTCCTGTAGGCAGCCGAATTCCTTGCCCAGTTGTGTAGATCCGTGTGGTGTACCATCTGCAAGACCTTGTGAGTTACTGTTACAAATGTGCAGTGTTTCCTTCATAAAGGAGAAGGTGAATGTCATGGACAGGATACTTGCAATCAAGCATTCTTCTTGCAGATACGGGAAGCGAGTTCATTCTGTTCCAAAGTGAAAGAACAATGTATTTTCTTTAAGTGCGTAAGAAAAAAAGAATTTAAATTTTTATTTACTGAATGTGTAGATTTGTTAGGAGTTCCAATATTTGAGGTGCTGAATTCACACATAGTTCCTAACTGTTAGTTTCTCCGGTTTGTATTGATGAGGAGTCATAAGTTCATCTTTGATGATAAGACCTCTGTAAAACATTTAGTCTTTATCCAACTTGGGAAATCTTCAAGAAACAGCTTTCCAGATAACTTTAGAAACACCCAGCAAAGGACAATACCTTCTTTTAAGCCACTCATCTGAATTTCCACTCTGTTGGCAAGGAAGATAAGGCCATGGTCTGTACTTCATTGTATAAAACCCAGATCAATCTTTGTAATCTCCTTCTCCAAAGAATGACTATGTTCACCATAAGGAGGCCTTTTTTTTTTTTTAAACTAAATATTTTAGCTTTATTTTTTGTATGAAATAAAATTTTATTTATATTTTTCTGGTCTTGTTGCACTTTTCTTTCTGTGAACAAGTAAAGAAAATAATGCTGCTTTTGAAAAACTGAGTTTTAAAATGTTTTAAAAAGGGTTTTGTTGCTGTTGTGGTTGACCGAATGGGAAAAATCCCATGGTGGTCATATTCCAGTGTCCAAATAATTAGCTTTGGCTGTGGAAAACAGTAGGTGTGATCTGTGGCACTGGTGGTAAGGATGATCTTTAATGGTAGGGGCTCTATGCATCCTTGCAACTTCCAGTTTCTCTATGTCAGGCTTGGGACCCCTATTTCTATGTTGCCAGAACTTTTCTTTTTTGCCCCTGAGGGTCCTTTTGATAACTGTCTCATGTATAGGAGCTTCCAGGTCTCAGACAGCACATAGCTATAGTACGAGCCGTTAGCCTCTTTTTGAACATCTGACATGGTACATGCATCATTCATACTATGAAATTCACTGTGCCTTCAAGCAGAAAAGACAAGTTTACCAGTTACAGGTAATCTTGTTCCCTGACTTCAAATCAAGGGTTGCAATTAAAAAGAGGCATGCAGAAAATGGAGAACAAACAAATGAACAAATCACCATAGGTGTGATTTATACCCTTCTGCCTTGACTGTGCTATGATGAATCATGTGGATGTCCCATCCCTGGAAGTGTTCAAGGCCAAGTTGGATGGTGCTTTGAGCAACCTGGTCTAGTGGAAGGTGTCCCTGCCCATGGCAGGGGGGTTGGCCTAAATGATCTTTAAGGTCCCTTCCAACCCAAACCGTTCTATGATTCCGTGATTATTAAATTTGTCCTTTTATAAATGTACACATTGAGATTGCATATGGTAAGCACTTATTGTTGGCAACTAGATCATCAGGAGATTACAAAAAACAAATACCTTGTTTTTCTCTCTTTTTTCTGGACATCCCAATTTAAAACAATATTAAACAGAAAACCATCATTTTTTGTCCTGTCAGGGTAAGCAGAGGTCTGGCAGAATAGATTTTGAACTGTGGTAGGCACAGCTTCACCTTTTTGTGAATTTCTACCTGTTTAGTCTTAGGAGAATGTGAAGTGGAAATTTCTATTTTTACCTATAGAATTTACCTGTTGAAAGCTTCACAATGACTCTGGCCTTGAAGGAAAAGCCAAAAGGACATCAAAGAAACAGAAGGTCCTGTAAGGTACTCCCCAAAACCATCATCAAAAAGCATTTATACTACAGGAAAAATGAGGAACACATCAGCAAGTCATGAGCAACATGCAAAGAAACTTCCCCAATATCTTGTGGCACAACAGTAACATGGCTTTTTTTTTTTTTTTTTTTTTTTTTGGTGGCATTGAACACGACAGTTTTTACTCTTGTTAAACTGAGATCACTTTAAAATTATTCTGGAAGCATAAAGGAGTAGGGTAAGTGTAAAGTAAAATAAAGGACAGTAAAACATATATGAGAATACTGTGTCTGCTACAAGTTTCCTTTCTATAAATGTAATAACAGAAAAGAACTGACTAAAACCTAAACAAAGAAATGTAGCATTGTAACGTAATTTCCAATGACCAGAATAAAGTTGTTAAACTTGCAAACTGCCTTCACTTCTGGAATTAATATAGTGTGACTGGATAAGATTTATTTACTTGAATCCCATTCTGCTCCAGGAGCTATTAAATTTATATGGTATACAACTAGTACATCAGTGAAAAGAATTACCAGTAAAGGTCCTTACTAAAAAGGAACAAGGTACATTCTTGTTTATAGCAAAAGAGGTAGTATCATTTATGAGAAAATTTCAGTCAGGAAGAAAATTGAATGTTTGACATATAACCTATCCTTATAATAGCCTTTATTGTTAACACTGAAGGGAAAGCATTTTAAAGAAGTTGAAAATTTCAAATTGTCAGTTAAACTTTTTTTTTTAGATTCGTTTTCTTCTATCCCAACTACTTTGACTCGCAAGTTATGTACCTTATTCAAAACAACTATTAGTACATATACAGATGACTAAAAAATATTTCATAAGAGAAGGTTAATTTATATATAAATGAATAAGACCTCAGAAAAATTAAAGACAATCTGAACATGTAAAGCACATTAAATATTAGAATATATTTGTCATTTCAAATGTACGCATGTACGCATCAATATATGAATGTGTATTAATTCTCCTGTTTTTTCATAGTGTCTAAATAGATTTTTGCTTGAAGATCAGATTTCTGATCTTTGTAACTATGGATGCTATGTAACAATAGGGGCTAACTTATGCATTTCAGCTGCTCTTCTCATTTAGAATTTCAAACTGAAAACGTTGCTTCACCCAAGTTACTCTATTTCACCTGTGATGGCCACGTGATTCTGATTTCCATGTTTTGCCTTGACCTGCCTGCCTCATGACTTAATGAATGGCTATTCTTCATGCTAGCATTCAAACAATTGTTAATTTTTGCAGAGAAGAGATAATGTAAGCACCTCTTTGGCTTGAAATGCTGGCAATACAATAAATCAGTAACAATATAATACGTTCTGTGCATCTTGCAAGAGGGAATCATTCTTTCTCATTACGAGAGTATATCAAAAGACATTCCTACAAAGGTTCAGCTTCTATAAAACAGTCATTTTCAGGAGCTTGAAATGGTTGGCTGGACCACGCATGAATTTGTTTGCTATTTCTAGAATATATTTTATCAACACCTTTTCCCTACAATTTACATTTTTCAAAATGTCACTGTTTCTGTGTGAGATACTAAGTATGGACCAATTAACTATTGATGCTTTCTGCCAAGAATAAATGTTGCGATACAGCATATATACAGGACAGAGTAAATATTCTATGATGGAAATGCAGAAATTGCCAGGCTACTGGTGAGTAATACATCTTGAATGTTACCTGAAGACATGAGTCAGATGCTAATTATTAATGTAGAATCTGCTATAGAAATAGTTGAAACTGGGGAGAAAAAAATGTAAGATAAAGCAGTTTAACTTTTTAGTTGTTATCTTTCCTAGGGAAAAATACAGCTTACCTAACCTGTTTTAGAAATATATTCAGCCAGAAAAATTTTAAAATATGGTTTCTACAGTCAGAATGGATTCAGCACAATCATACTAAGACCCTCTTAGAAAATCACTGCACAGAATGAAGTAGGTGTCTGAAGGAATTAGATCTTCTCCAAAGAAGACTGAGGCTGCTCCATCCAGGTGAAGCTGTGATAGAGAATAGAAGGTTTTTTTGTCAAGTACCTTACCCTCAAAAGGATTTCATATTCTTTTTAAGTGGCCTAGAGAAGATGAACAGTTTGAAGTCTTGTGGACTCTTTTCAGTTTTTTTCTGGTGACTCTAAGATAGTGATTGAGGAATGTCAGAGCAGCTGGGGCTAAGGGCAGTTCACAGACACTTGCTGGTGGTTCCTAGGTCCTCTGTTCTCTGGTAACGAGTTATGAGTCCAGAAATGACTGGCTTTGACAGTAACTCAAAATGCTAGTAGCTACATGTTGGTAGAGAATGGTTGGGCAGAAAATGGTTCTTCCTAAAAATTTCCATCAGTTAACTGTTGGTTATCATCATTGCAGTGTACAGATAGGTTGTTTTTTTTTTTTTTTAGTTTAAACAATATAGCATTTACCTTCCTCTCATACAAACCAGAATGTTTCTATTTACCACTGTGTGATATCACTGGATGATGAGACAGTCTATGGTAACTTGGAAAAGAGTAAATTGTTATGGTAGCTGTCTCTTCACCTTATTTTCTTTCATAATGAGATGATCTCTCTTTGTATATATGCACCCATCTAAAAATATTGGGTTTAGAAATTTTACATAACATTAAGGTAGCAGCTGGGTCTCAAGAACCTTTGCATGAAAAAGAAAAAGAAGGTGGTAGATTGCAGTTACATACAATTTTTTGCAGAGCTGCAGTTTCTGAGGTCTTAGTCTCCTTACAATCACAACGATGAGATGTAACCATAAGTTCAATCTTGCGTTGCCAGAAGTCATGACAGTCGGCTACTTCAGAGGAAGAGATTCTTTTAAAGTGAGGGACTTTAAGGGAAGTCAGGTGATGACATGGTACATGTAATCTTTCACAATGATGCTTTTTGAAAAACTGTCCTTCATATAGGCACAACCTCTTCTGGAGATCCTTGCCTTCAGCCCACTTCAGAACAATTCAGTTCTTCTGCCTCTGCTCCGTTGCATATTTGGCCCTGCAGACCTCTTTGTGGGAGTAAAGCAGCAAGGGCATGACTTCAAATGAAGAAGAAACCTTGTCTAATGTGGGTATGGCAGCTGCACATACCTGAATTCTCTGAAAAGAGAACTCCACTCTCTCCCATCATATTTAGACACACTTCTATAGGCTTTACCTCTACACAAGATGTTGTAAATAATGTTCCATTAGGTAGAACATCTGGGGATAAATGAGTAGTAGCATGTCAGGAATTATCTATTTGCCTCTTGACTGAGGTCACCACTTCAGCCAGTTGCTTTGGTGAGCCCTAAGACCTTTTCTATACTTCACTTTGCAGACTTTTCAAATCTCTAACATTCATGATACTTGGGTAAAGCAGAACTGCAATATTAATTGAAATTTTTACTTTGGATAACTGTTTAAACTATTCTTCAAGATACTACGTGTTTTGAAAGTTAAATTGACAGAATTTTGAAAATAGCTGTACTGCAATCAGAACTCCTTTCTCCAGTACAAGGACCTTCTAATACTACTGGGTAATGATGTATATAGCACAATACATTAATGTTGCTTTAATGTGTTCAATAGTACAGAAGAATGTAGTAATTAGGCACTAAGGGATTCTTTTTGCTGTGGTTTGATGAGGTGGTCAATTACCTGTGCTGTATGACAGCAAGTGGTACAATTGGTTTAGCTTAATAAGTACATAGATGAAAAAGGCCACTGTGATGTACATTAGTTGCACTGAAAAGGTTCTTTTGAGTTATTACCAAAGTAAAACCTCAAATATCAATTAATTTAATTTGTTTAGAACAGTTTACACTCTACACATCATCGAATCTTTTGCTATCACAGACTGTACTGTACATTAGGTAAATTATAAATGTCTAACCAAAAAGTGAACATTTGGCCACAATGGCTACTTAAACAAGATTAAAGGTAACAATTTAACTAGGATTTGCCTTTAACAGAAGCTCTTAAACTAAGATTGATAGAAAACAGTTTTTGAGAAGAAATAATGCATACTGATTTATATAAAATGCTGTTCACTGTATTTTCCTTTTTGTATTAGATTTAATGAATAGATATGTCTTTTTTATTTTGTGGTACCCTACCATTAAATGATACCATCATTTTTTTTCTGCCTAAATAAATTCTAATTCTTGTCACCTACTATCTGTACAGGAAGATTTGAGACATTATTCCTAATTGAGATTTTTACTGAATATCTTTTAAAGATAAATTTGTTTTATTCTTTCACCCACTATTTAAAAGGATTTTTCACATTTTTATCTTCTAAAGGAATTGTCAATGAGAAACTAAAACTGCGTAGACTATACATTAAAATCACTTTAGTTTTTAAGCTGTCATGAACTGTTTCAAAAAATGCTAAGTTGCTATTGTTTAATGTCTGTCATTTTATAATGCTTTAGAAGTTATCTATCCTGTAAAATTATTAACTGATGCTAAAATTGCCTTGTAAGTATTAGGACAATAGCAATTTTGTAACAGCTGGGACACTGCCAATGTAAGATAAGTACATTTTGCTCTGTAGATTCATAAAGTGCTTTGAAATGGTTTGTAACTGATGGATGGATGCATTTTCTAAGTGTAGAAAGCAATATTTTGTAGAGGGAAATGGCTTGAAAGCTGACACACATGCATGCAAATGCCATTCTCTTCAGTAAGTAATTTGCTTTTTCTTTCAAAAGCATAAATGGCATAGTTAGACACATTATTTTGTATATTGCACATAACAATACAAGATGCACAAAAACAGCAAGTACAAAACATTTCATATTGATAGAGGAACCCATGGCTGTAGTATATGATTAGCATAAATGTATACACACTGAAGAAATGCCTTCAGGATTAAAAAGTAAGGCTGAAAACAGGAAAAGTTCTTCTAACTTCAAGAAATGAAAATATTTAGAATATACTTTTTATTTCTCAACCTTGTACCTTTTAAAATTAATTAAGCCACGTAAGGCCTGAATCAGATCTTACTCATGCTCAGTACTCCATCTGACTCCAATGGCCCCATACCAAGCTTTCACTTTGGAGACAAATCAGTTAAATCCTTGAAATGTTTGTATGTCAATGACAAAACCCAGGAGGATACTACTGTGAAGTACCTATAGGCACAGATAGTAAAGATAAAATTGGTTTTCTTGTAATTTAAGAACCGTTAAATGCTAAAACTGATTTCTGATTTATATAATTGTATCATATTTGTGGTTTATATCACTGTATCATTTAGATTGTCTACATTGTAAAACCATCACTGGTGATGAAAACTTTTGGGCAGCTTCTGTAATGATCTTTCATGTTAAGCTGGTGTTTTAGGTCTTTGCCCTTGGAAATTTCCACATCTACTCAGCTATCCAACCTTGAGGAGTCCCAGCCTCACTGAACAACTGAGAATAATACAGCTAAGCCTATATTAAGTGAAGGAATCTCAGTCTTAGTCTGGAAAATGGTCCCCAATGAAATCTTTGGAATATAAGCTTCAGCAGGTCTACTCAATATGATTAGTGTCAACATGTGGCCTTTTTGTTTAAAGAAAGGAACATTTCCTTCATAGAATCTTGTTAAATTTCTCATTCAACAATTATTGTAATCATGACCTCTATTGTTCATCATTTCCTCTAAAATTTCTGCTTCTACATCAGCTTCTTTCTTAAGATATATATTCCCATTAGATACAAAACAGTCATTAATCTTAATGGAAGCTATGCTCAGAAATGGAGTGAGAAAGATACCCAGGAGGTTTTGTCATATCTTTAAATTCAGTAACAAAAAAATTGATTTGAGCTAAATTTTGATAATGAATGCACATTGTTGAAGAATTAAAACTTAAAATATATTTACATACTTCCTGAATTTATATTAAGAAGAATTGAAACAACACTTCTACTGGATTGTGTGGCAGATTTCACACTGGATTTTGTGGCTGTATCCTAAGAAATGCTGCTCGTTTTGTGATACTGTAGGAAACAGTGTAGGGTAAATAGCTCATAAAACCAGCTTATCTGACAATTTGAGTCTTTTTTTTTTTTTTTGTGTGTTCCTTCCATGTGAACAGATGATATTTTTTTCTGAAGCATATACTTTTTTACAATATAAAACCATTTCATATTTTCTTTGTCCCAGAAGTTTATATTAAAAATTCAAAATTTGAACAACAAAGTTTACTATTGACCACGTGGTTTTACCTCTGTTTCTGGACTTGATGCCTGTAAAATACATGAAACAAGAGCTTGAAAATGAGCTTTTTCATGGGCATAAGCTGTTTAAAAAAATTCTGAAGCTTGTTTGTTTATGTTTTTGAAGTATTTTAACATCTCTTTTTAGAATTAGTTGTCAGATTTTGTGACTGCAAAATTGTGGCAACATAACAATATAGCTACATGTGACTGATAAGAAAAATAGACCCACAATCAAAATAAAAAAATCAGTCATGGTAATTGTCCTTCAGAAGACACAGTTATCCCTTCGTGTATTGAAAATGGAATGAACCTGTTAATAATAGGAATATTTTGGCTTTAATTGAAAATTCTGTTTGCAGTTCTTTAAACGCTGATCTTATAATACCTCTTTATTTTGAAGGATCAGTTTGTAGAAGGGAATGTGAGAAAAACATTTAATCAGAAGCTGGCAAACAGTCACTAGAGTGGCAAGAATTTGATGGTAAACAATACTTCTCCATAAAATTGCCAGATTGAAAGGATCTGATGACTCCCACTTCTAGGAGCTACTTGGACAATTTGCAACTATTTTTAAATGCTTGTTTTTTTAGAAACAAGTTGTAACACAGAACCACAAAAATCATTTTACAAAGAGTAGGTTAGGTGTTTATCTGTATTGTATCTGCCCTAAGGAGACAATTCAGAGCACAGAGTATGTTTGTCACCAGAGATTGTGGCTATAACACATCAAAATCTTCTGTGATTTTGATAGCTGGTGTGACTGGAGTCCATAAGTAGAAACCGTGCCTGGGAAGACAAAACATTTTTTTATCTTTAATGTATGCAACTTTTGAAAGATCACCAGAGATGAGCTGAAAATACAACCTATTCAGTCAAAAATAACCTAAAGAAAAGATTTACATTTGCACTGTATTATGACTTGAGTAAGTTTTTAGTTTTCTTGAAAGCAGTATTAAAATTGATCTATGGTTTTGCTTTACAAGAAATAGATAATTTTGACTGTTTTTGAAAAAACAAATCAGAATGCTGTGCTCTTGGGGAAAAATATCTGAGACAATTAAAATAAAAATGGATTTAAAATATTACTTGAATTTTAGAAGTTACACTTTTCCTTTAAGTGAGAGAAAGTATAATTAATTGGGAAGAAAATGCGAAAAATGTGTTCGTTAATATTTTCTCTTCCATTATATTTCCCCAATGTTTTCCCTAATTGGTGTCACATTTTTTCCTTGCATGTTTACTTCATCCTTTGTAAGAAAGAAAATGGACACAAAACCCCTCCCTAACCTAGGTAAGAAATTAAAGTCTGATTTCCCCACTTTATCATTATTCTAGAAACTTTTTATAGTTGTGTTTGTGTGTGTGTGTGTGTGTGTGTGCGCACATATGAAAATAAGATACTACACACAACCTTGTATCAGTCCTTTTGCTAAGTAATGCACAAAACAAAGTTCTTTAGGCACAAACTGTTCATGATGTTCTTGAAAAATGATGTTAAAGCATTTGTGAATAACGTGGAATAAGATTATGTTTTATTTGCACAAATAAGTAATATGAAAAATATTTTGAGTATTCTGCTTTCCCAGAGTATGCATATTGACAGTGTGTAGTTACCATATGTAGTATGGTGGAGGAAAAGTCCATATTTGGTTTTAAGATGATGAAACTATTACTTCACTAAGTAATGCTAACTAGAGGCAGAAGTTACACATCACACTAGAAACACAAGCAATTCTGTTGTCCCAGCTTTCCATTTAAAACCACTGGAAACTCTTTGCTTAATCTCATAATCAGCTTGTAATATCTATATACTGTGACAATCTTCAGACTCCTAAATGTTGTTTTTTTTTACAGCAGCCACGATATTTGGATTAAATCTCCCTTTGTATCTTTTGAAAAAGAAAAAAGTGGCTTAATGGAAATAGTATAAATAACTGAGACTTGCTGCTCCTTAGGAAAAAAAAATGTTTATGAAGAAAATTTTAGTGAGCATTTGGCCATGATTTAGGGACCACTTTGAATCCTTCAGTTTGGCCTATTGTGAAGTAGATGGGATTATTTTCTTCTATACAATTTCTCCAATTCCACCTCAGTCTTATTTTAGCACATAATTAGGAGTCAAGCATTCCGAGGGAGCAGGTTATACAGAAGCATATTTACAATAGTGATTTGAATAGGTTTTATGTACTCTAGCTATCAAGACACAGTAACCTTTAATCATAACAAGGGCTGAAGTGAGAAAAAAAACTTGGTGATAAATGTAGAAAGCCCTTGCTTGCCACACTCATAAGTCCATCATTCCTCATTTGCTACTTTCAGGCTGTGACTCAATAGCTAGCATTATGAGACTGAGATGAAACAGTAAGATAGCTGTAAATAAATCATTACACCCAAAATGTTTTATTTTCAAAATGCATTGGTCCTGGCAACAGGAAGCTTTACTTCCAGTGAATCATTGGCAGGTGCTTTCACATTTTAAAATTATAAAACGTGTGAGGTTCTGGCAGGTTTCACTTACCTCCTCAAATTGTATTTTATAAAATTCTGCACATCTGTCATACTTTTTATCAACTTTTTTTTAAAAGCATTTTGCATGTACTAAAGAATTAAGTCTGAACATTCTCCAAATAGGTCGATGCCTAATGTCATCATCTTTTTGCAAGACAGAGAAGCAGACAGAGGTTCAGCGCTGAATATTTATGTACCACCCATAAAATGGTGAACCCTTTTAGCTTCTATTAATTTACACATGCATTGACATAAATTAAGATTGAGATGCTCTGCATAGTACAACTAGCATTCAGTCTTCAGAAGACTGGGTCTTATCCAGGCTGAAATAAGTGACACAATTTTGGTATAATCTATGGTGGTGATAGTCTAGATACCTGAGGCAGTAGGAACCATTTACCCTTCACAGTAAGGCAGAAAAAAATTTAGAGCCTGCTTTAAGATTCCTTTAACTTAAAATTATGTGCAGTCTGTGCTCTTGCATTGCCATAGCCATAAATCAGAGGCAGTAGGTCACCTGGGATTGCTCTTCAGGTGACTATTTAGTTTATCAGATAAAAAGACACAAAGTAGAAAAGTAGAACAAGTTACTAATTTCAACGGTCTTCTGAACTTGCTAGGAAAATCTGGTACTTTAGGTAAAAAAAAGTCCCTTCCTCCCTCCCTCCTTCCCTTCCCTTTCCTTCCTTTCTTCCTTCCAGTAATATACCTGATGTTTCTTATTTTTTCCTTGTTCTTTTTAAATGTGCTCATTTACTATTTGACTCCTTCTTCAGTTATTTTCCTTCTGGCCTACTAAAGTAAGTGTGTTTTTGTTGTTGCCCAAAGGGTATGTCATTCAGATGTATCCAATAGATGGTTTAGCAATAAATTATTGTAGTTTTACTTTCAGGCTGCAGTATTTCCATGCAACTTACCGGTAGCATAATTTAACAAATTATTGAAACAGAGAGGAGATAAAAACATATTTAGGGTAAGAAAAATTATAAACTAATCTATATTTTCATGAGATTAAGGGTAATGTACTTATCTGTGTAGTATATTCTTCTACATTACTGAGCTGAATTTTCCAAAAAATAGAGAATATTTATTCTTGTAAATAAAGAAATAATCTTAATTCTGATACTTTTCTAAAAATGAAAGCCATCAGATATTTCACTGTACTGTATAGCTGATAGAGCTATACTGAACAGTAAACCCACTTTACAGAGCTACATTTGAGGACATATCATGATCTTAGATGTTCTCGTGATGAAGGGGACTGAATAAAAGAGAGAGATTCCATGTACCTCATTTCACCACTGAAATGTCCAGTTTGCATCAGCAGAGCACATGGGTCTTCCTGGCCTGAGGGTTGTTAACTGACTGACAGACAGAAGAGTGATCTGGGGGTATAATGGCAAGGAAGTGTAACTATGTGTTAGGTGGCATCAACCACAAAATGAGAAAAAGGTGTCAAGTAGAGTTATTCCTGACTGACTGCCGGGCAGATGAAGCTTAATTTCAATACAGTTAAGAGGGAAATGAAGAGTATATATATTCTGGACAGTTAAGAAAATCACTCTTAAAAGGCAGAATTCAGGATGCATGGCTGTGTATTTTAATTATAGTTTTCAAAACTGTAATTATCAAATGCCTTCCTTTCACTTCCTGCAAATTAGAGGTCTGAGTTGCTGAACCTGACATTGTAAAAAACCAAAAAATTTCACTAGGAAGATTTTTTGTTTATCTGACAACTGAATTAGTTCAGATTTTTTTTTTTTTTGGTTAGCTTTTAACTTTTTTCCTGAGATTCAGTGATATTTTATGTACCTATAATCATAAATAGGTTTGCAGCTGGAATGCTACTGCTGAAGTCTCCTGTGTGACTGCAAAATTCTCATCCTCTTTTCAGTAGCTATGGCCATCTATAGATAGAGTAAGTGGAAAAAAACACAGGTACAAGCCCAAAGTTTTCAGTTTCATTTAATGGTGAATACAGTAACTAAAGCATCCTCCTATCAATCTCATTACGCCATTACCATTGTAAAAGCCATCAACACATTAAAAATTTCTGCTTTTTCATGCGTCTTAGGCAGCATCTTCCCTGAGATTCTCATGGTCACAGATTCTATCAGTTATATAGCTTGAGCTAAATAGTTAATATTTGCTGAATCCTTTCCTAATTATGCTACTGGAACAAGTTGTTCCCCCACCACCCATGTATCTCCCTCCCACACACTACTTCCATTCAATTCCCCTGACAGAGTCTATCAGATTGCATGTACCCCTGTGTCTGGTAATTTTTCTTAAGGTTTCTGCATCTGAAACATATCCTGCTTTTCAAGGACAGAAAGAAGACGAACTCTGAATCCCTAGAGTGATAGAAACTTCTGGACAGCAGTTCTTATAAGGAGCAGAATGTGGTGCTTAGAAACATATAGTAAGGGGGGAAAAGCTTCACTTCCCTCTACATGAAAATATAGAAATATATTTTATTATATATATAATATATGATATTATATAATACTTATATATAAATATACATGTATTATGTATAACATATAAAATGTATCACACATATATATGTAATGTATTTAAGCTCACTTAAATGCTGAGAAACTTAAATCCTTTGTGGTTCTTTCAGAGTCAAGCTTAGGTTTCCCAAGCGTGCAGAGAAGCTAAGCTGTACACATACTGGCTAGTTCAGAATCAAGGAGAGTAACATGTCCTTCAGAACTGCCCAGTTTGTGCAACATTTGTAAGCTAGATAGCCTTTCAGCTACACAGCCCATGGTGCACGATGTCTTTTTGATATGTGTAAAGTTCATGTTTGTCTTGAGAACAACATTCTTTTTTTGAATATAATTTTCAGTTTTGCTTCCACAAAGGCACAATGAGCAAGACCTACTCAGTGGAATGATAACTGTCTGGCTAAAAGGATTTGGATGTGATCAGAGCCATAGCTGGATCTTTATTTCACGCAGAAAAATATTGATATAATCTGTTGATCTTGTGAAAATTGTGGTGAGGGAGAGCAAGCTGGGAGGAGATTGCTTTATTCATGTGTTCTCAAATTTTGAACAGGAAACCACATGAGGATACCAAGCTGTAAGGTAATCCAGTATAGCATGTGAATTTTAGAGCAGTTAAAAAGTCAACCTTGTAAAAAGAACTAAGTTCTCAACATTACCTATAACAGAGATAGTGTTCTGCTATCACAATGCAGGCCAGGCTAGGCCACCTAAGTTGGTATAAGAATCCAAAGAAGGAGTAAAGTACCAAACATTGTGCAGCAGCAGGTGAGAGACTCTTATAAAGCAATTTTCATGATATTTATTATAGACCTCTAAACTAAAAAATGAGCAAAAGATAGAAGGGAGCTTTACAACAGGTTCTATATTGTAGGTTATTGTGTTTTCAGCTGCAATGAACCTGATAATGAAGTCAGCTGAGCAAGAGCATAAAGGTCCCACACTGACAAGAAAAAGACATCCCCAAGGATAAACCAACAGAGATGTTTTAACAATCACTACAAGTACAGTAATATAGACTAGATTGTTACTAGTGACAGTGAAGAAAATAATCAAGTAACCAAAAATAATATTTAAGCTTCAAATATAGGTTTCTGGTGTCTCTGAAAGGGAAAATAAATAGAGAATTTAAGTTTAGGATTCTGAGAGAGTAATAGGGATTATCAGAAAGCACATGCTTTACCAAATTACAGCTTGCTGAGACAAACAACAACAGAGACAAAGACTATTTTATCTGGTTCTAAACTGCATTAGTGATGAAGGGGAGGAGGGGGAACAATCTTGTGGCTACCACAGGGAGAGCAGACTGGAATAGTCTTGTTGTAGTTTGGGTTGTACCATTACTAAAGGCATAATTTTCACACAGATAAATTCAACATTTCATAAAGGTAAAATTATACAAGTCTGGGGCAGGTGCCTGTGAATTCTTACTTATGAGTAACTTTTTGAATCAGCGTCTTGAATGAGACTGGAGGACTAGGGCTCCTGTGTCCAGCTGGGAATCTGAATTGTCTGGAATTTAAGGCAGGACTTTAGCAGTGATTCTGAAATAATTTTTACTAAGGAATTGTGAAGCCATGAAAAGGAATTTTTTTTTTTTTAAATGAAAGTACTTGTTACCCCTTTGCTTTCTGTCTCTAAAAGAACTATGCAGCTGTTTGAAAAAAAAAAATACAGTAAACTTCAAACACTCCTAAGACTTGTGGTAACCCCCCAATTCATCATGATAAGAAACCGTTGAGTATACGACATGGCCATCACATGCTTAAAAGGATCTAATGTCGTTAAAAATTTCATCTTTCTCCTGAACTTCACCAATTATGGATTCAGCACACTGTCTGTTGCATATACACATATTATTTGATATAATGCTCCAGTCATTATCTGCTTCCTTGTTAGGTAGGTAATGCCTGTTTGTCAGGGACATAATTCATTCTCATGGCCCCCTGACCCTTAGAAGGTTCTGCTGGGAGTTAATTTACCTGTGTAGCAGCTGAGAAATCATTTGCTGCTTTCAGTTACCACCAATTGTCAAGTTCTTCTTTGCTGCATATGTCTAATGTAGCTGTAGGACTTCTCTACTACCAGTAGAAGCACCTTTACCTGCCTTTTTCATGTGTATGCAGCTATTCTTAGAAGAGTGAGGTGCATGAGCCTCTCGTGGTAGGTACAATGCACACTGTGCACAAGTGCCACATGTAATAGGCATGCTCTCAACTCACCTCATACTAAAAGAAGGGTTTAGGCATCCTATAAAATGCCATGGTAGCTGTTCTGAAGCACACTGTCTGACAGTGCCAAGGGTCTTATCTAATAGCTTCATAGTTAAAGCTCTCACTCAGAATCCATCTGAAAGAAGCAACCTGTTGTACCTCCCAGCCACATACAAAATGATGGTGAGGAGGTTATCCCCTTACACCCTTCTTGATGAAGCCAGGCTACTGGGTAGAGATAAGCTGTGCCACTATAAGGAAATGGAAAATTCACGATGCTAGAAAAGACAAGCGAGGAGGAAAGAATGTGGTTGCATGGTGTCTGAGTGGGCATGTTGTGTTTCGATTCCTGAAGGCAGGTTTCCTATTTTTTATTGAATTATATAATTAAAATGCAGAAGCTAGGTAATGGTTACCAGTCTTTAAAAGTTCCCTTTCTAGGAAAATACCTACTGACTGGGTTACAAAATTATATACTCTCCTGACTCATTCCTTTTCATACAGGTGGACATCTGGTACCAAAAGTTTGACGCACACCAGAAAAAGAATGGCAATTAAGCAAAGTCTCCTATGTTTTACATGGGTACTGCTCTAGTCACTAGGCATTTATATAAACAGGGTGGGATCACCATTTTATCTGGCCAATTTAAATGGCAATACTGCATTGCAATATTCTATCCAAGTCCTATCAGTGGGTCAAGATGATATGCATATGAGTGAAAAGCATCCTCCTGATGTATTGAATTAGGTAACTAAGCCTTGGAGAGGGTCAGAAGTTCAAAAACAACCTCATGTTGAAAGTTTCATATTTGCTTGTTCTTTGGAATTCTCTATGAATTGTACAGATTTTGGGCTCACTCTTCTGAAACATCTATTTTGTAGTTAAAAGAGAATTTAGAGATTAGACATGTATAAATCAAATGTTGCAGTGTGTGTATTTTTTTACAAAATTTAGACCTTGTCTGTCTCAAACAATATTTTTAACAGTTTGATCCCTTAGTTTGTGCCATATTAAAAATAATTACTTTCCTCAGTTTTATTTTAGTTATCCTAACAGCTCTTTGAAACAGGATATAGCAGGCTATGTCTGAATTCTACCCTGGGAATAAATGCAGAGCTTAGGCAGGATGACCACTTTTATTACAGTGCAAAGTAGCTGAGGCAAGATAATACTTCAAGCCACACATGCAAAACAAAGAATCTATGTAATTTCAGTTTTCAAGCCACTAAAATTTGTCTCCAAGAATCCTGAATAAATAAAAGTAAAAGCAAAGTATGCGATCAAGCAACTAGGTCCCCATCTAAACCTGATCATTAGAAACTTCTTTTGATATGATGTAGGTGCCTTAATCTGCTTACTTTTATCACACTCCTGTTTTGGGCATGGCTCACAGTTTTGTAGTTCTTCAAAAGCTCTTTCACACCCTCCAAAAAAAAAAAGATTCCTGAGGAATGATAGGTAATTAACAAATGTTACCTTATTGGACTATTTTACCAAGAAATACAGTCACTTCTCTAGTTTTTGTTAACCTTTCATGTTTTAAATTCCCTCCACGTCTAAGGGGAAAACATTTTTATTCTGTTAATATTAGAAGTTTCATAGATATTTTTGATTTATAAAAAATTTCTCAAGGCATTTGACTTCAGTGTTGGGAAAATGCAGCAAACTATTTCATAATTGGATATCTTTGAGTAGGAGTTTGAAACAGTCTTACGTTTTAAATTTTCAATTTGTAAAATTTTTGCTTCTCAGACTAAACGAAAATCATACCTATGAATCCCACACACTACTTTCACCAACCAAAAGGATGGATTCTGGCTGTTTAACAGGCCATGGTGCCACATCCAAAAACGTGGGAGCAACTTAAGCATGAGTAAGCTTGAGAGCCTGAAAAGAACAGGTATATAATAAACTTTTAAGTGGACTTTTTTAGCAAGACAGTCCACAGCTTAGTCTTTCTTTGTAATTCATTATTATTCATTAGAGAAGCTTGTCCTGAGGCAAAAGCCTGACTCAGTTGAAGTCCGTAGCAAAACTCCCATCTCCTTCAATAAGATGGAGATAACATCTCTGGAGCTGTGTTCATTACATTATTTTTTCAAGAATAATAATTTTTTTTCTGTGAAATTCACCCCCAGAAGGCAGTTAATTGCTTTACTGAGTAGTGGAATTTTAAGTTTCAAGGCTGTGTATCATACAAAAACTTGAAACTTCGATGTGAAATAAGTGATTACATAGTTTGGCATAATTGCAATATGTCACAAAAAGACAGGCTGTTAAAAACTGCATTAGAGCTGGCAAAGTGAACACCTCTGATGTACAACCAAAATGGTGTCATGCTTGCAACAGCAACACATATGTTCCAGAACATAGATTGCATCAGAAAAAATAAATGGAGTTTCTTTGTCAAAGAAAGAAATCTTCTGATATTCTACCTAAACACAACAAAACCTGTCATTATTTATTACTGGTTATGGTATTTGTATTGAGTATATTCAGAACCGGAGAGTTTGTGGTGATGTAGAGCTCACAAGGAAAAAGAAGAAAACAATACAAAGCAGTAATATTGGACTTGGAACTGATTTCAGAGAGCAACAGCTACCACTGCTCAACATTAGTGTCGCTGGTAGCTACTCTGTACCTCCCCATATAAAAACATTTTTTCATTGGTACATCAGCCTGTAAGCAACATGGTCCTGAGTGCCACTGTGCAACTGCTGCTTCCACTGGTGTCTCTCAAACTCCCTTTTCACTATTACCTTTAATTGTATAAAATTCCTGCCCTTCACTAAACAAATTAACCTTAAGATTAATTGGTCTTTCCTGGAGCTATGGCTTTACCAACAACTCTCTTTCTATGTGTATGCTCTCAAATTCTTTCATGGTCAGTTCTTAATCAAGGACCACACTTGAGTCTGCGCTCTCTCTATATTGGTGCTTATCAGCTGACTCTCTTGGTGGTCATATTCAACCTCGGCTTTTTCAGGCAGCACGGTGTAGCAATTTCATGTCCTGTCTAGTTTATAGGCTTCCAAAAGTATCCCAGCATTTCACATTTGTCTGCAGATAATATCTAGAATTGTCTACAGAAAGTCACATCTAGAATGATGCAAAATAGACCTCTCATTTCCTTGTTAACATTTTCTATCTATACTCTCCTGAGTGTTCAGAAGCAACCTACAGTGCGCACTGAAGAAATCTGGTTATTAGCCAGCACTTTCAGACATGCATGTGCCAATTCTGGTTACTGTAAATATCACATAATTGCTATAGCATTTCAGATAGCACACCATATTGTCTGTCTTCTAAAACTGACTGGGAAACAGCGTGACAGGAAGCAGTTGCAACATGCCTCATACACCACCGCTCATCTGAAATGGACTTTGACAATTTGCAGGGCTGGGCACTCGAAGGAGCTTAAGGCTTTTCATTCATCTGACCAGACTGTAAAGCAGAGCACGGTCTTCTTAAGACTTTTCCCCAAACAAGCAGTTCCCTTGAGACTGAGCCTGCAAAATTTAGACATCCAATATAAAATCACACATTCTTTCAAACTGATTACCTTGCTTTTTGTGCCCACAGACCCTTGAGGAGAAACACCAATCAGCTGTAAGGGTGTTACCTCGACCATGAAATTTTACCTACAGGATCTATCTCGTTTTCCTTTGTGGCTTTCTTCTTAGTCTGTTTTGGTCTGTTTGTCTGTGCATTTATCCTGGTCATATTCTGGTGGTTTTGCCTTTGCAAATTTGTGTCTCCTGGCCTTAATAATATCTTTCTTTTTCTCCCCAGAGATATGTCATAGTAGCTCTTGGAATAGTTTGCTCTTCCGTTACCCAGGACGTTACTGCAGCTAACAACATAAAGACCATCACAGGCTATCCTTTTACACACATATACACACAAGCCCACAGATCCTAAAAGATGGGTGCAGGGTCCCTTTGCTATCAAGAATGGAGGCAGGTTAGTCTACACTGAACAGATATTACATTTATATAAATAAAACTCTGTAGACTGGTGGTTCACAGTCTGTGGTCTTCAGGTGACCAGTCATCAGAGTAAATGCTCTGAAACAAACTCATATATTCAGAATATCCTCAGTCACAAACCTGGTGATATGGTTTGTAGTGGGCCACAAGAGATATAAACTTTGGACAGTTGCTCCAAAAGGTTCACTGATTTCTGGTGTATAGAATGTCTACCACTCTTAAAGTAAAAGCAGCATTTGTAAATTTTTACACTGTATATTCAACTTTTTCCCTAATGAAGTCATATTCAAGTCTTAAACTGAATTAGTGTTAATTTAGTAATTAAATGGGATGAATTAATTCCATTAAACAGTGTTTTATCCAAAAGCTATTCATGTCAGGACTCTTTTGAAGCTAAGACAGGAAACTTTTAAAAACAAGACACAGATCTTTACAGGAGTTTTACTTGGGATGAGAAAAGAAACTCTGAATAACAGTTATAGCTTTCAGATTCATTAAGTCATCTGTCATTTCCACTATGCATTTGAGAATTGTTTTTCCCCAGCTTTATGATGCTAAAGAAATGCTGTATGAATAACATTATATGGAAGTTAAGTCAGATTGGTGACTTAACTGCCCCATATTTGTGACAATACACTTCTGAATTCAACAGCTAACCCCTCTCTATTTTCCTCAGAGCACATTATTTGCACATAGATAAATGGCTGTTCATTTAGAAACTGGTTCATAGAGCAGTTCTGTGACTTCATAGCAATGTTCACTCTGCAGGATGAAATCAGTATGTGTCTTACTAGCAGTTTCCCAATTGGCAAAGGGCTAGGAAGGTAATGTTGAGAATGGTGACTGAACAAGCAGATAAAAATAAATGGAATACTGTCATGCGTGATATGCTGGATCTGGGTGAAAAGTATATTATTAGCCTTTCATATCACAGTATATACCTCAAACAATGAGTTAAGGAAGGTAGTCAGAAACCTCATAGTGTCACAGGCAACAAGCAGGAAACATGCTGGGAGATCACTGGGAAAGGGCAGTGAAATTAAGGCTCTACGTATGCCAGTCCAACAAAGTCTTCAGGCGCTAAAATTCCTATGATATCAATAAGTTAAGAAGGAGCCTGAAAACAGTGTGGTTGTTACGCATTTTATTAGATCTACACAATGAAAGGGCAGTAGTTCTTTGGTGGCAGTTAGAAGACCATTTTTGCCTTACGAATAATGTCTAAAGAGAACAAATATTTTCTTGCCAAAAGAAAATGGTTTACAATACCTATTTTACTGCATTTGGCTCCATAGAAAAGGGAGGAGACATTTAAGGCATGTACAGTAAGTTCCTTCTGTTTGGTCTATTGGCATGTTCTTTCCTAACTTTGATTTATATTTTTTTTCTTTCAGCAAAAATACTACAGCACAGGCCTACAAAACTCAAAAGAACTCTGTGTCATTCCATTCAAACAGACTTTTTTTTCTCTATTCAAAAATGGAAAACACTTTCCTTATGCTGTATACCTTTCTCTGATTGATTAAGATGAGCAAAATGCCTTTCTACAAGGCTCCATATCAAGGAAAGGCCCAGTCCTTCGAACAGATCTTTGCAGTTTACCTCCTGAATGATTCAAGTTTACCTGCGCTGTAACATGATAATGTTGTCTTTAACTTGTCACCAGATAATGAGTAAAAGTTGGCAATTTATCAGTCTAAATGCCAATTAAATGATCAGTTTTGTCTTCCACAAAATCACATTCTTTTAGCAGGTTTGTACAATGTTTTTGTAGGAGTGAGTTTAGCCTGAGATAGGGTGCCTCGGGAATGATCTAGCGTGAACACATTAGGCCTTCATTTTTCTAGACTGACCTATTCTTTTTGAAAGCATCTTCTGACATGGAATGTGAGTTTGAACTGTGGACCTCTTAGCACCTGGAGTTTGCTAGCATGAAGTTTGCTGAAGGAATGATTCCTTCCTGTCATCCCACTGGGAAGAGATAAGAAGGTCTGCATGTATTCTAACATCTCATTTCTATCCTCGCAGTTACTGTAACAAGGAAGCACAATAACCATAGAAGAGTGATGGCAGATTATTTGAGAAAACATTTCATGGAGTAATTTACAGAGTGTGCAACTTCACATGGTTTGAATGTGCGCTTATATGTGTATGAGCCATCCACAAAATCAAGACATCCTGTAAGCTCAACTGTAGCTCTTCTCTGCTAGAATGTCACGCTTGAGCGTTACGCTTCCCTTAACATCATACAAGACTCAGGAGCAGAAGCTGGTGGAAGTGTCAGTGGTTCTCAGCAGTGTGCCTTGATGGTTGAAAAGATCTGGTTTATTAAAGGGTTTCTACATTGTTCAATGTAGAAAGCATGGAAATGACACCTTCCTTTGGTATAGGTAAATAAATCTTTTCAGCGATAATCTATGATACTTTGGGGAATATGGGTTTAATACTTTTACAGCTTCCTCGAATAAGATGTATTGGTCTGACTTTTATTATAGAATTTAAATGATATGTGCAATCAGAAGAGAAACTGAATGAAACCTACATAGGATAAAACAATTTATGGCTATATATATCACCAGCCTAACTGCAATATTCAGGAAAGTACACCTCTTGCCAATCCACCTAGACATTTTGTCATCTTTTAAACTTCCAGTTTGATGTATATAACCATTTTGATGAAAAATGTTTACAGTATAGAATCTATAAATAAAAATACTGTGTGCGCTCAGAGTAGGCATTTCCAACTTCAGAATACCAGTCAGAGATACAGTTGCTAAATATTGACGTCCTATCACATTCAATATCCTAAAAAATTGCAAAGTATATTACCACATTCGTTTCCATATTAATTAACAACACAGAACCTTGGCCCCATACTTTAGATATTTGAAATTATAAATTGCTAATACAGGTAACAGAGTATAATTGGAACATTCCTTGGTGTGAAATGGTGATGTCTTCTTTTTTAGTCCCTTGTACCTGTAAATCATTCCAGATAACACATCTTAAAACTGAAGTGACAGGACTGACGAACGAATTCACACAGACTTAGTGTAACTCTTCACACTATATTCCATTGAGTGTTGCAATATATGTCAATTAATATTGCTTCTTTACCTTACATTAGTTTGAACACATTTTGTTCCATCCAAATTATTTTGAGAATTCTGTCATTTAATAGAAATAAAAATCTGAGGCTATCAATTGTCTTTTACATCTTTAACATCAGGTAACAACTTGTCCTGGTGTCAATTCTTAGATTTTCCAAAACGGTATTTCTAAAATAAGTATGATTAAAACGACAGATTGGTTCATGTTAGTTTTTCAAGAAGACTATTGTAGCACATAAAAGAGCTTGTTTTTCTTTTCTCTTAGTATATGTTTAAGTATTTTATAGAATAATTTTTTTCTTTTTTTTTTTTTACTTCAAACTGATATTCACTAACTGCTGTAAAAGCATTGGTAATTCATGGTTTGCTAATCTGAACACTCCATAATTGGCACCTAAAAATTCTCAGCAAAGGCTTAATAGAAGAGACTTGCAATGAGGTTTCTTCTTACTCAGACTCTTTTTCCTTAAAAGATAAACCACAAGGATAACTAATACAAAAAGCAGTATTCTAAAAGTGTAATTCATGTTATTAAATGATAGTTACCCAAATGAAATGACATTTTATAATGCATTACTATTATTTATTTACTTACTAATTTGCAAGATTTGTGAATTTTCTCCTCAAAAGAAATGCGGCCTAAAAGAATGGGCCAGCAGAAGACAGGCAGAATATTTAAATTCTATGTAAGACCTTAAAATAGCACTGAAGTGGAACAGTGTCTTCTCTGCAGGAGTTATCAAGACTAGTAACAGTCTACTTCCTTAGAAATACATATGAGTGAGTCACATTTCATGCCACAGATTTTCCTATTCCTAAGATCATCTCAGGGGTTGTTCTCTGTGAAAACTGGTTTTACAATCCCATAAATTTTTGCTAGGCAAGATCACGTCTTGCAATGCTTAATTATTATAAATGATTTCTAAGGACAAATAGCTGAATGATGAAAAATTTGAGAAGTGGATTGAATCACAACAGCTTCAGCAATATTTAACTGAGGATATACATATTTTTTCAGGCTACAGTAACAAAAAGCAAGTATCAGGATCACAGATGTGCAGTGAGCACCCTCTTCAAAAAAACCCAGCAGAGCTCTAACTCAAACTCTTGGCAGGATCTATAAACCATAACATGTAGTACAGTGTCACTCCTTGGGCACATAGTCTGCAGGTTAAGTCTCACCATCTTCTCTGTCCATACCGTCACAGTGCACTTTGAGATGCCTAAGAGCTGTATGTGGCTTATGGATAAACCACGATGATCTAATATAGGATTTATTAGATATCCTATATCTAATATCTAGATATCCTATATCTAATATAGGATAACATACAGGAAATTAAGTGCATTAATAATGCAATTTAATAAATGAATGTCATAACAGGGCACTGACAAGATTTCCACATTAGCTGATTTGAAAATATTTTTAACATGTAATGCATAAGCAAAGTATCAGTTATTTCAGTATTTCTACAGTTTTAATTATTTAAAGCACTAAATATTTTAAAATGACAAACAATTTTAAACTTTTTTTTTGTAATGAGTGATTGACTTCATACATCCTATCAGAAAATGGCATTTACTATTTTTCTACTTATAAACTTGGTTAAAATTGCTTATATATTTATATAAAAATAACATTTCTCTGCACAAAAATACTTCTAGTAATTCTATTGACTTACCGTTTTTGCAGCTGTCACTGACACTGACTTGCACTACAGCTTTGATTTTTCAGGCTCTCACCATTCTAATGATAACCAGAGGGACTAATTTGAGTAACACTTTAGAATCAGAGGAAACATCCAATGCTAAGTAAGCAATTAATAGAGATACTCCCTTCCTATAATACAAAGCAATAATACAGTATTAGCTGTTCTAAAATTCCTCAACATGTATAAGTAACAAATGCTGTGGTATTTAGATAGTTTTAATAGGTATTTTAAAATGTATTTTTCTGCAATTGTGGCACAAATAGTAATGGTTTGAATAAACATTAAGATAGCAAAATAATTCATGTGATAATATTGAATATACATGGAATGTTAAATGTTAAGTTACAGTACTTTCAAACATTAACACATGCTGCATAACCCAAAATTTCATACTCATCTCACCTCAATCCCTCATATATTACAACTTTAGCATGACTATATATGTCATTTTTTTTTAATGCAAACTCTGAAAAGTAAGAAAATGAAATGCTAAATACTTAGTATTGTTTTTTTTCCTTCACCAGGGGTACACACATTCTGTACACAACATTATTTCCTCCCTGCTCAGGAGCAGATGACTGTTAATATCTTATAGTAGGTATCTGTGCACAGAAGGATTGCTGAAGGGTCAGTGGAAAGCTGGAATCTCTTGAGAAACTGAATTAAGGGTGCAGAAAGTTCTGTAATACCTTTAATTTTGATGACAGATGACTCCTTATCCTATCAAGTCCATACAACATTGACAATATGGGCTAATATCTATTTCCGGTATCCAATTAACCACAGAACTCTTGATAAGACAGAACATTACATTTACAATGATAGCTCTTTAACTCCTTCTTAGAACAGCTCAATATTTGGTCTTGAGAGTACTGCCAATCAAATATAAAAAAGGCTGCCTTCAAGGCAGCTGGGTACCATTTCTAAAGAAACTAAAAGAAAACCCTGTAAATACTGTTATCAAAATAGATGAGTATGCTCTACACTCTGTGAGAAAAAAAATGCGAAGGAATAATCTTTGCCACAGCTCTTGGCTGAGATTGCAGGAAGAATGACTTGGTGTCGCTATATCTGGGTCCATCAAATTCAGTGCTTAGCAGGAAGCAGAGATCACCTTTTCTCAAAGTTACAGAGCTTTGGCCATGGCTCCTCCAGTCTGTGAAGAAGGTCTGGCTGCTCCTCAGCAGCACCTCACAGAGACCCCTCTCTGCAAACAAGCAGCGTTTTCATTCCTTTCTACAGTGAGTCCACTGTTTGGGGTAGGAGGGCAAAAAGGAGGTGAAGACTTCTTCTCAATCACATTCAGTGTACTGATCAACTCGAACGTATAGTACAAAAATTCCCAGTTTGTCATCACGAACACAGAATACATCCTGTTATTAATCTGAATATGAGCTGACATTTCTGAGATGATTGCTATTAGAGACATATATGGTGTAAGGGAGATGTTTGTGCATGTTTCCTGATGTGCTGGAGCCAGACAAAAATTCTGTGTGAATACTTAAGAACTCTCACATCTATCTTGTTTGTATAAAATGAAGAGATGTCTTGTTAATTGGCATCACCTTCTTTTTAAGTATTTGAAATGGGAGCATACCACTCAATTATTATAAATGAAGTTTCTGTTCATTAAGCATAATATTAATATTTTCCTTTTCTTTTTACTCATTACTTCCTCCCAAATATTCTCCACCTTGAAATTTTGTTCAAGTTATACCGTTTAAAATTACAAGCAATTTTTTGTGTACTTGATGTTCCATATTAAACAAGTGGAATTTAAATTCTCGTTTCCTTGATGTTCTGTTTTATGTTAAACAAATTGAGGATTATGCATTGATGGTATAAATATACATATAATCACTTCTTTAATTATGCATATGATTGCTGCCTAACTTCGTAATATGTTCCTACAGTTACTGCAGAACTAAAAGATTTTAATTTTCAAACTGTTTTCCACAATATTAATTCTCTTTCAATTCAGGGGTTTCTATTAAGTGTATTTAAGAAAAGATCTATAATGGCCTTACCATTTACTTAGCTGCTTATTTATTGATTTTTTCTGTTTTCTTTAATGTTCTTTTAATGACAATTTTTAAGCTGTTTGAAGGATGGAAATGTAATCTGGATATAGTATTTAATATGTCTTCTGTTCTGTCAGTACTGGAAGAGGGAACTTGCAATGTCATGATTGTTTCTCCATACCACAGTGAAAAGACTTAATACAAAAAAGTACTTGATACAAAAGCACCATCAGACTTTCAAACCTGACAAAGGTGACCGCCTAAGGGTACTTGTTTCCTGTCCCCCTCGTCTGTCAGTTCTGAGCCGAACTAAGTGGTTTTCGATCTGGAAAGCTCAAGTCATCCAACAAACCGCGACAACACGTGTTGGTCTCTGCGCGGCAGCACCACGGCCGCTCTCCTGAGGCATCGGCTACCGGTGGGGGGTGGGAAGGGGCCAGGGCTGTGGAGCAGGGGGTGTTGAAGGGAGGGAAGGCCGCCCTGGGAGATGGGCCATGGAGGCAGTGCCGGTTCCTGTGGCCCTCAACGAGGGAGGGCTCCTGGGCCTACTGCGGCAAGGGGCTGAGGGCTACAGGGAGGAAGCAGGTCTTGAAGCAGAAGGCTTGGTGGTGGAGCTGAGCCGTGAGGTTTCGGCAGATGCGGTGGGCCTTAACCGACCATATCTCAGCTAAGGTGTGCTGGACAATAAATCTTAGCCTGCTATGACTAAGAGGTGCTAAGCTGTGCTGCAGGATGCCGTTAGTCCCAAAAGGAAGAGCTGCCACTTGGGTAGGTAGAAACACGTCCTTCTTGGCTTGCTTTCCCTCGGAAAGCCAGAGCTGGCCAGCTGCCAGCTGGGTGACTGGGAGCGCACTGGGGTGAGATGGCTGAGCTGCCGGCTGGCTAGTGCTGAAGGGGCAGCACTGCATCCTCCCCTTCTCCCGGCTGTGCTTTTCCCCTGCTTCTGCTTTGTTGGTTGGTGCTTTGACCGCGCTCTGAGCCAGTTCAGTTCATTAAGCCACTGGCAAACTAACCCAACCAAAAAAGCAAATAGCTTTCCGCTGGATTAATGAGTCGGTTTTCTGAGGGGTCAGATACGTGCCAGAGCTGGAATGTGAGGGAGAGGAGAGTGGGACTGCTCCTTTTGGCATCAGAAAGCTGTTAAGTCTGCTCAGTTGCTCCTGAAGCACACCCCTCCAACCGCAGTCTGACAATGCAGATAAGGCCAATCAAAAGGCTAACCCCTGCTGAAAGGGATGTTCCTGCTTCCTTCCTCTCCAGCTTGGCTTTGTGCTTCTCCTGGCACTAATACTTATTTAATCCTACCACCAGCTAGTTTGGGGGAGATTACTGCATTCTTTTGTTTGTTGGGGTGGCTTTCTAACCTACTTGCTGAGGGGTCAGATGGTGGTAGGGAAGTAGTGGGAATGTGTGGCTCGACTTTCTCTTAGCGTGTCTGTTGGCCTTTGAATCGCCTTAACTGCTTTGTTAGGCTGCACTCTGTGGTTCTGTTGGCTAATTGTCGGGAGCAGCTGAGCCCCAGAGAAAGATGAAAGCAAAGCGCACAGGCCTGCAGGCTCAAGGGAACTGTTAGCATGTAGGTTGCTGACAACTGATGATGACTTGGATGGTTCTCCAGCCAGATTGAGGAGTTTCAAATAAGAAAAGCTCTCATCTGGGTGCCTGAAAACTGGTAGAAGAAGGTCATGCGGCAGAAATGACAGCTGCTGTAGTAGATAAGACTGGCTTCATTACCAGCTAGCAGTGTGTGGTAGCAACAGCTCACTTAAGTGAAGTACGATTGATTTGTAAAGCTGAGATTACTACAAGTATGTGTGTGTACACACATGCTTATGTGCCTACAAGACACCCAATGACCAGAGTCCCAAACCTCAATGAGTTTCAGCAGTAATGAAAGCTGCAAGCGTGAGCGATCAGTGAAACTCTATGTCTCACCTATGTTGAAGTGGTTGTGGAAATACAGCACAGTAGCTGGGAGCTATCTTTCTAACTTAAATCTGATTGCAGACTGCTCTTTGGACAAGGCATCTATGTTTAAATTATTTGACTATAAATGAAGAAAAGCCTCATGCTTGATTCAAAGATCCAAGTGGGGCCATGAACAGTGCTGAGCTTATGCTCACTCAAGTTCTAGTTGGGGGTTATGCCAAAGGCAGTGCAGGTTTGGTTTTTTTAACTGGGGAAAACCACCTTGTTACAGCTGGTTCACACCTTGTCTCATAAGGCCAGGGATAAATCCACAAAACTTTATGTACTAGTCTTTCCCAGATACACCTTCAGCTTCTAAGAGAACCTAACTTCTTTTCCCTGAGGTCTTTTTTCTCCTCTGATCTTCTACTGCATAACCCGTGAAGTCTTCTCTCTTTGACAGACTGGTCAGACCTACATTCAACCACTCATCCTGACCGTGCAATAATGGGCAAACTTAAAGAATCAGGTGTATATAGCATGTGGAGTAAACATAGTCTTGAGTTTCTTTTTAACTCTGCCAATTATTTATAAAACACTTGTCATGAGTGATTCTAATGGTGGATAAGATTTCAGATAATTCGTAGTAAGGCTATAGATTACGATATGCAGATTCTTCCCTAGATAAGTTATTATGGAACAGAGTAGTTCTCCACACTTAGTCTGTGATGACTGGCTTTTAAAAAGAGAAGCTCAGTCTGGTGAGCAGCAGCTCTATCAAGAAGATATTGGCAACACAGGGCCCACTTCTGCTCTTGCAGGCTTGCAGTTCACTGCAGAATGGATGAGCGAGTTTGAACTGTTGATCTGAAGCAACTGGTGAGTGTTTTTTCAGACCTGTGAGCATGCTGATGCCAGGAAACAGAAGTACTGCATGCTAACTTTGGATTAATTATTTTCTTAGGACCTGGAAAAGTAAAACTCCTAATAACTGTGCTGTAGGACAGACTTACCACTCTGACTAGTGAAGACATGCTTGATAACAAGCTCTGAAGTAAGTAAGAAGGCCAAGCACACCCCAAGAGGGTGTTAGAAGATTCTTGTGGCAATATTCTTGTTAATTTTTGAGACAAATGTATTGGGGTGGATGTTCTGGGGATAGTTTATTTACCTTGGGTTCAGGTAAGACCCATAATGAGGATAGATAAGCAGAAAATAAAAGCTGAGCTAAAGTGGTTCACTTGGTTGCCACTCTGACATGAACAATCTGTACAGATTTAAATTATTAACATATTTAATATTCCTGTATCCAGTGCATTTGCAGAGCCCAACAAAATGATTATTTTTGCAGTGAGTTGATTTAAATTCAATTGGTTCTTTTTTGATCAAGTTTGGTTTAGGTTTAGGTTAATGTAGTAGTTCTGAGCCATAAGTGCCTTTCAGGTAGTGCCATGGTGAAAAATGAATGTATGTATGACATAGACAGCAATATATGACAAGTGCTTTTCAAATTTACTGAGACTGAGCATGATGATAAAATATAAATTTTAAAAAACAAAGGTCTGTGCTTTGGCTAGCTATCAATATAGCACAAGTGATTGTACTTGGAAACTAGGAAAGCAATTTTAGCCTCTACAGAATAAGACTTGGTTTGGAAGCTACCTTTTGCATGCTTCTTGACCCACGTATGATTTATCATCTTTTATCTTGAAATTTAATTGATGTGGTATTGGAAAGGTTAAACTGTCAACACAGGACAATAATTACAAAAGAAGTTGTACTATAGCTATCAAAATGGAGTTTGACGATGTGGGTGACTAGTGAAAAGATTTCACATCTCTCCCCAAAAAGGCACATTTGCAACTTTCAAAAGGACCTAAATGACTTGGAGCTTCAGTTCTGCTACTTTCTACTGGGTTTATGCTTCTGGATATGTTACCAGTCTCCCTAACGGAAGCATGAGAAGTGGTCTTGCTCCAATGGCAGTAAAGGATGTACTTATTTTATAGTACAGACAGCAGTCTCTGAAACTGCAAAGGCGATATGTGCTTTTCATCAGTGGAAACAGTAGATGAACCCTTACAAATGCAGCTCACAGTAGAACTAGAAAGATTCCAGAATTACAAGATGTAGAAACTTCAATTCTTCCCCAAACTTCTGTGACATGCAGACTGTGAAATAAGTTGCTGGAGAGCATGGTGCTTTCCCATGTTTCAGCAAAGACTTGACAATTAAAATGTATCAAATGGCTTAAAATGTGCACCTAGCCCATGTGTCTGATGATTGTCAGAACTCTCTTTTGTTCAAACCTAAAATTTATTAGTATTTCTTGGATAGGTATGATGTTTGGTTGTTTATTTCAGCACCCTTTGGCTTACCTTTTATACTGCTCCCATGACAGCAATATACTTATCACATAACAGTAAAGCTGAGTTCTTTAAAAAGAAAAAAAAAAGAAAAAAGTGGCATTGATATTTTCATGGTAAAGTTTGCGTATATTATCATCTGTGAATCACGAGGGAAATCCTAGGTGAAATAATTCACATGCTGGAATTTAGAAAGGAGTAAAGCTATTGTGGAGAGGCAAGCGAAAAACAGGGCTATAAGAATGTGGCAAATAAAAATACCTAATGAAAAATAAATGCATCTTCGTAGATGCATAAACATTTTTTGGAGTCATATTCAAACTTTGCAAATTATTGATTTTCCAGTTATGATTCAAAATTCAAATTCAAGTATATTTTATTTAGTGGACGATGTGATTAAAATTTCCTTTCACAAAGGGGGAAAAAAAAAGTGTTTTGGCAAAAAGTTAACTCTGTTTATTAGGACTTCCAGAATGTATGTTTCGGTGCACTTGCAGTATTGCCAAAATGAAAGACTTGATTCCACTACAGGAAGAGATGCTTTTCTTTTTGCTTGGTAGCTCTGTAATGATTTCACTTCTGAAGTGATAAAGTCTGATAAAATTCCTCTAGGTGGGTACTAGCTGTAGCTCTTGAAAGCAATGGAGACTTGGATTCTTATTTCAGGGCCAGCAAATACCTGCCTACATGATTTCCCAAAGAAAAGATTGACAGGTATTCAGGACACCTCTGTGGTATGATGACTTGGGTAGCCTGCCCCATGAGGCCTGTTTTGTTTCAGACTTGCTGCTCTGAATAGAGTGGACTACTTAATTGTGTTTCCCACTTTTAAAGGGAGGACTTGGTTGTGAAGGGAAAAGGTTTGGAGGGAGGGCTATGAATATGAGGAATCTGTTCTGGCTTTTCTGATGAAGCTGTACCCTTTTTCTAAAGCACACATTGACGTTAGACCTAGAACCTAGGTTACCCCTGTTTCAAATAATTGATTTGTGACCTCAAGCGTCCTACAACCTGTTTCTTAACAATTTATATGACAGTAGGGAAAAAAGCCCCTTTCCATGTCTGTTGATTTTCAGTGTAGGTCCTAATTTCCTTAGTTTAAGTGCTTGAAGCAAAATAGTGAATCAGACCGCCTCAATGTCTTTTCTCACTTTTATTCTGGTTGGAGCTATGAATGAGTCATTTGGAGGTTTGTCTCACTGCAGTGAAACAGTGTACTGCCACAGTGTAACTAACTGATGCTCCGATTTCAGCATAATCGCAGTGGTGCACAGCATTAAAGTTCCCTGTACAGTCTATCCAGCTGAATTGTAGTGGGTGCTAGGTCAGGCCTGTGGACATAATGGGTGCCCTACAGAGACTGAAGTCCAGTGAGTTTCAGCTGTTCCCCTGGAAGAGTAGGTGAAGCCTGAAAGCTCAGACAGCAATCACTGCAGAGAGCCTCCTAGTAATTTAATTGCAAGCTGCTGGGGAGTATCTTTGGGTTGTCTTTTTGAATAGGAGGTCATACTAAATGTAGTGCATTTTTTTAAAAAACACCTATAAATGAATGATTTCTTCAGTCTGGTAACCTGAAAATTTAAAAAAGACTTCTGGTTTGAAACAGAATAAACTTTTAAACTTTGGCTTATAATTTTCAGAATACCTTGCCTGGAGTTGTTCTTAAAAATGGATCATTTTTAAAAATCACATTCAAAGAAACAAATTTTTCAAAAGGCATTTTGATGTTTTGGGGAGGGAAGTAACTGTGGCAAGCAAGTATTTTTCAATATCTGTAGCTGATACGAACATTCATGGAAAACATCTACTTCAATGATTTTTTTTCAGAAAATACATCTTTGGAAAAAAACCCAACAGAGTATTTCCTGGCACCATTATACATAAAAAGCCAGATCATGTGTGTTCATTATGCTCATATGTAGGTTTTCTTTTATGGTTCTATTTTTATTCTGATGTGTCATATTTGTGAAAAATATTTGGCTAATTAAGAGTACCTTGTAGGGTAACTTTATTTCAGGTGGATACCTTATGTATTATAGTTTTAATTTATTGTGTAGGATGTGTTTGTTGTTCTAAAGCCAGGTATCTGCCAATGTATATATTACTTACACATATTTCTTTTTAAAAAAAGGACATGATTGTAATTTGGTGTAGGCATCATAAATGCTTTATATGCAGTAACACTTGTAAATACTTCCACTATCTCAAAACGTTTTCTCTTGTCCTAGAAATTGCAGCAGCTTGTCAATTGCTTGCAAAAATCATGCTGAAGTTCACTTGTAATTAAATTTTCTACTATAATTCTCTAAAATAGTGACGTGTCAACTTATATTTGCATTCTCAACTCAGTTTTTATTTGCTTGAAGGAGAAATGGTTCTTGTCTATGAAAAAAATTACTTCAAGTAGTCATTTATATGTGTAAACTTAATTGTTTTGTACATAGAAAACAGTGAAGAATGCCAGCCTTCATACTTGAATGGAAGTACTAAAATTGTTTGACATTGAAGTAGTCACTTAAACTGAGCATAAAAAGCTGGTATAGAGGTGTCAATTCAGTCAAACAATCAACCACTTGCTTAACTTCCAGCAAGTGTTAGTAATTTTTTCTGTTCAGCAAATATGAGCTTACTGGATGAATTTAATAGGATTTAAGATTAGTTATGCTCTAAATAGTCTACAAGGAGAAACAGGTCAGAAACTGAGTTACTTGCACGATGACTTGGCCTATGCGAAGATTCTCTTATCAGTGGATGATAGGTTTGTAAATGTTATGGAAACACAAGTATTGCATGAAATTACAAATGAATATCATGTCGAAACAAGTTTGAATAATGGAATGATGACATGGGGAGCGAATGTAAGATTGACAGTCTTGTAAGAGGTGCCAGTGAATATCCTTAAAAGAGCTTCATTTCCTCCAGGCTAGAAATACTTCCACGCCGCATCACATGCATCCCTAAAACTCCTGAACCACAACTCAGTTCTTTGGTTTACAAATGGAAGCAAAGTGCTGCAGTGGTTTCCCAAGGCAATGGGCAGTCTCTGTCCCCATTCCCCTCAGCTGCATAAGCCTGCTGCTTTCCTGAGCTAGGATTCAGCAGTGGGGCAGATGAGGGAGGTTACAGTGTCGGCCTCTTTCAGTGAGCAGAAAGAGCTAAAAACAAACCCACGAACATAAACCAGCTAACAAAAGCACTGGAAGATGCCTAAACCAAGGCTTTCAGGATTTGGGGAAACAATGTCCAGTTGACTACCTCAGGTTTAAAGGCTTTGTGCTTTGTGCTCTCTGCCACGGAGCTCAGTCCACTAATGGCAGGGTGTTGTGTGGCTGTATGAGGATCAGTATTTGGGGCTCTGGAAGCTTAACGATGTATTCTAAGTAAGAAATCTCTGCTTTTCTAGAGGAGTCTGGAAATATTAAGGCTGACATTTTAAAATGAGGCAATGAGGATTTTTGGGCTGTGCCTGCAAAGTTAAGGAGCTGAGAAAGCAAACTTTTACAGAAGAACTGATCACAAACATTTTCATTTCTCTTAAATGGAAAGTATTAAGAATTTTCATTCTACAGGAAATTCCAAAATGTTTTGTTTTCTGATTTGTAATGAAAAAATGTTCAGAATTCCTCAGCAACAGCGATCCTAGGTTGTGGTGTTTTCTGTAGCTATATCCCAACTCCAAATCTGGTCAAGAAGCAGGCTTGAATACACATTTCTGAGTTCCACCATCCCTTGTTTCTCCATATTCTGGTTTGCAAGTAAGGGGATATCCAGGCTTGGGAGCCAGCTTTAAGACCAGTCTCTCTTACTGTTTACTGATAGGGAAAGAAGAGACTTGACAGGACAAATCTGGACAGCATGGTATCAGAATTTTCTAATGTTTCTACTAAATGTTTCTTAGCTGCTTGGTTAAGATAGTTTTCATAGCAGGGCTGTGAGACACTAGAAGAAGTTAAACATACTTGAGGTTCAAAAGTCTGAGAATTGCTATTCTGTTTAAAGTAGCAGAAGTATGTGTTAAATGTAGTTTCTGCTCTTATAAAACACTTAGTAAGAATGCAACACTGAGTGTATCTAAAAACTAACATTTGATTAAGTTCCACCTTGTTTATGCCATTTTTATTGTTTTAATACTTTAATAGAAAGAACAGTTTATATTACTGCTGCAACTGTAGTTGCATTTTAAGTGAAAATTCTAAATTTTAAATGAACAATCCATTGCTTGAGTTTCTGCTTTAAAAAATTACACAGGGTCCATTACAATGTCTCCCCCCTATCCAAACTGGTCTTTCTCAATGCATAAAAAACTAGAGGGCTAGATTATGACTAAAACAAATCCCCTCAAGTCATGGTTCATTCTAGAGGAGGTTCTTAGCTGATGAACCCAACAGTGCAATGGTTTGCGTAAGACTTTGTTGTTGTTGTTGCAGCACAGTAGGCTTGATTATGTGTTACAGGTGTAAGCTCTCTGTGCCAAGAAATTGTACAAGCAAATCTGTCAGTTCTGTCTGTTGCTTCAGAGCTATTTGGAAGATTCAATTGGATACACCTTTGAGTGCCATTTCTGTAAATAGGAAAATACTTAATGTCAGTAGATGGTGCTCGAGAGTACACAGCTTATTTCCTAGGCTTTTGTAAAGCTTGCTTAACATTTGCTGTGCTCAGAAAATGGCTTCCTTTCTGCAGTACTCTCAGAAATATCCACAGATTTGATTTACTTACTTGAAAATTTCTTTCTATGGAGATTTCTATTTTTGAGGGGGTTTACTAAATGCTTCTATTACAATTGGATTGTAAGTCAGTTTTGTTCATTGTATGGTGTGCCTGAAATGGAATCCTCTATTTGTAGGTGTGGCCATAATACTAAAGCCAAGCTTGACTGAATCTGATCAGGTGCTTTGTGTTTATTGACATGAAATTTCCCTTCATAAAATCAGTACTTAGGTGTCTTAAGTGTAGGTGGTTTATTTTCTTACCTTGCCTTGCTTGAGACCTTCTTATCAGTTGTGGTCAGAGTAATTTAACAATTTACTGCACTTTGGAAACATATTTCCACAATGATAGAAATAAATATAATATGAGAAAATCTGTAAAATAGTATTCATAAAGAGTCTATTAATGGGCTAAAAATGAGGATTAGGGTCTTGATGAACTCATTGGGAAATAAGAGATATTAATATTTGATAGATATTCTTCTCCACAGTACATTTAAAGAAATTTGTGTTAAACATTTAAAAAACATATTAATAGGGAGTATTTTGTTGAAAATAGCATTTTGAAAAATGAAAACAGGTTTAACTAGAGTAGTATTAACTAAGTCTTTCTATATGTTCTTCCTGATAGAATTAATACACGAACACAGTAATTCACATTCCAGTCAGTCTGCAGTAACAGGAGCGTACAGACTGTAACCATGTAATTCCCACTAACTTCAGCAGCGGTATTTGCTATCTAGCATTATTAAGGGACCAGGTATTTAGCTAGACATTTTGGCTGAGGTGATCTGTGTTATGAATGAGATGAAAATGAAACTGAACCAAGTTCATTTAACAGCCACAATTTAAGGCTCTAACTGTATGCTTACGTATGTCTGATTGTCATGGTGCAACATAGTAAAGGCCCTAATCTGTCCATAACTGCATGTGAAGTACTGTACGATAGCTGTTATCCTAGAACAGTTACTGTTTCCATAGCCCACTGAGGGTTTTAAGAATGGATATCCTAAAAAGTATTCATGTTTTCCAAAGGCATGGATTACTCTCCTGGATATGCAAACCCAAAATTCTAAAAACAAGCAAAGTGTTTTACATTCTCAAATTTCTACTAGGGGCAGAGGGGGAGCAATTACTTTCTAAATTCTATATTGTTCTCTATAATTAGTGTTCAGCTTTTAGAACCTTTTCAGAGTATCACAAGATTTTTTTCTTTCCAATTTGTGTTCTTCATGATAATTTAGAAAATGCATATAGGTGTGAAATCTCATGGGAACATGTTGCTGTTTGCTAGAAACAGAAAGTACAAAACTTGTAAGTTGTTTTCTTTTGAGGCTTGTGAAGAAAGATAAAAAAATGGAATTTGGCTTTAGTATTTTCCAGAATACTGTAACTGAGATTTTTACTAGAGACTGCCACAGTAAAATGTAAACAATGCAGAGAAGTGCTAATGACATTGCTCAAGGAAGTTTTCTCATGCTCTTTGTCCAGCTGATGAAATGAAGACTTGGCAGGGTAGATGATTAAATATTCATGTTTGTTAACAAAACGGATATTCAGGATCACATTTTAAGTTCGTGAAAATGACTAAAATTTTTGACTGCAGTGAAGCTATGCCAGTGGCATCAGCTGAAGATCCAGTCCTCTAAATATATATTGCATTGCTCACTAATTATCCTAAAATTCTGAAGAGTGTTTTGGGAAATGGTAGTGGTGTTTCTCAGTCTAGAGTCATATTACTATGTCAAAGGTATTCATTTAGAACAATAACACAAAACTAGGAATGCTTCATGCTGCAACATGGAAGTTAGTGTATACAAATTTTTTTTTTGTTTACAGAGAACATTAAAAATTCTAAATTTCTTAATGTTTAACACCCTGTAATTTTAAGTGGTTCCCTTTTCCTACCTTTTGCCAATGATAATTTTCATTAAGAGGCATGAAGGTTAGGGTTTTTTTGTTTGAAATAATGTTAACAGTTTACACCATTCTGCCACAATAGAGAGAGAAAGAAGGATCTGTCCTTCAGTCTGTTCATGGTATGGTTAAAAAAAAAAGTATAAACACTGAATTCCTGAGCTTGCTGTGAGATGGAAGGTCATTAACAGGGCACTTGAGCAGATTGGTATTACAGTCAATTGAGACGCTGAAACATCCTAAATGGCCTAATGCAGCAACTAAGTGCTTCTTAAATTCCAGAACTTTTACTTGAGCAGAGCATTCATGACCAAAATGAATTTCCATTTCCTTTAGTAAATGCTGTTTTTATACAGTCATAGTTGAAGAGGCAACACAGCATAAACACAGCAGTTTGATTCTATCTCCACAGCAGCACTAAACTAATTTGTCAAGTTATAAACATGAAATCTGAGTATCAGCTAAATATATATTGTTACACATTGAATTAATAGAAATGGCAAGAGTTTGTGTGTTAATATATACATACACTGGCTATGAAGCCCCGTCAGACTAATCAGCATGCAAATTAGAATGGTTTTGCCCTTTGGGAAGCTGAAGTTTTACCAGTGTCCAATCAATCAGCATTACAGAAAGGATAAATCAGATTTCACTTCATTCCTTTATGTTCTAGAAGTAGAAAAATTTGTCAGGACAGAAGGACGAGGAGGGAAATACATAGTATTTGTTTTTGTTTATAGCTGTTCTAGTAATAAATTGCCTTTAGATCTAGCAGTACTTTGTCAGAGAGTGCCAGGCTGTTTAGGTAAACTCTAAGGTTTTGTTTGTGGTTCTGCCCGTCTCATTCAAAAGTTGTGAGAGCTGTATTTGAGGGACAATACAGAAAACATGTCCCTATGTGTAAATTCCTAGATGAAAGGTGATATCTGCATGGTTTTTCATACTCAATATAAGGGCCTCCTGTAGTTTTAATTGTGGAGACTACAGATGGAAGTAAAGGGCATGTAATCTAGAAAAAAAGAAATAAACAGAAGCCATTTTAACAAAGTTTTGTGGACAGATCAGACCAAATGCAGCAGCTAAGTGATAACAATAGTGAAGTCTGAAGGCTTCAGAATGCTAGCAGTCTACCTGGCAATACTGTATGTAGCTGCACTCTTGCATAGGCGTCATACTTCCATCAATTAAAAATATGTTCTTCTAAAAGTTTAAAGAGTTTACAAACCACTTTGAAAAAATATCCTAAAGTAGGTCTAAGGTGTCTAGCAGATCATATTTGCTGAGTCTTCCTGTAGCTTTTTGCTGTTGCTATCTCATTCCTCCATTCAAGGTTATCACCTTTGTAACAGAAGACAAAAGAGAATACGTGGCTATGCCCCAGCTGCTCCAGTTTACTATCAAGCACCTTAATTTAAACACCTTATAAGACTAGGCTTGCTTTGAGATGCCAGGCTGTGATTTGGAGTTGCTGAGTGAGCAGCATATGTTCCCTTTTGCTGACTGTGTGATCGACAGCCATCTCAGCAGAGGGGTAGCTATCAAACATCTGGGAAAGAAGAGGAGAGCAGGTGTATCTTACTGTCAGTTCTTTGCCTACTTGCGTGAATCAGAGATCTTACTCAATGTTTCATGAATTACCTCTTACATGTCTAACAGATTCCCATGTTGTATTTTGTGGGGTAATGTACAACTCAGTGAATGAGTGCAACTATGATCTGTCCTTTCCTTCCAAGTGAATCTTTGACAATTTTTTCTTCTTTTCAACAAGCAGGTTCTAAATTAAGTGGGCTTCCCTTTTGTGCATCTGCCCTCCCAAAGTCTGTTGCTGTTACAGTCTTGACAAGTGTGGCTTAAAGAGTTTGAAAGATGAAAGGCTCTCGTGTTTTAAGGACCAAAGCACAAATCCAGTGATGCACTCAGGTGTGTCAAGGCCACTCACTGGTATACCTAGAGGTAGTGTTTTAGTGTGCCCTCCTCAGTAAGACCCTGCTCAAATGTATTGCTCTTATCTGAGGCCATATGTTGCACTAATCTATGTAAAGGCCAAGACTAGGGCAAAGTGAGCTGCTGCTAATAGCTTTCCCTTTTTGTCTTTCTTTCCAATAGTCCTTCCTCACTTGGGGAAGGCAGAGAAAGGGAGCAAGGAAGAATATCTGTCTATAGAGTTAAGTAAAGCAATGAAAAGAAAATAAACAATAACGTGTTGAAACAATGAGATTTTGGAAAAGGTTTGGAAGGAAGAATAAATGGAAGTCTAGATATGCACAAAACTGTCTTGCAACTTTTGAATACTTAAAGCCTCTTCATATTCTGAAATGGAAAATAAGTTCAATTGCTTTGCTGCACATTTTAAAGATGAAGTCCATTCTTTTAACAAAAGGGGCTTACTTTTATTTCTAAATTGTTCTGTCACTGGATTGGAAGTTTTGACTACTTAGCTGAATAATCTGACTGAGCACATCTTCAAATTAGTAAAATCAAAAGCCAGTTTCAGTTAACTTTGCCTTTTATTTAATAGCTTGATATTCTGAGGTATTGCCTTCTAAAGATTCTTTTCTAGCTTTTAGTTTTGCACCCTTATCTATATGTTTGTGTATTGCAAATTATGATCTCAGTTCCTCTGACTAGTATACTTGCTGTGATTTGACCTTTCAAAAGCAGTGTTTCTCTTTTCTAGGAAGTCAGAGACAGAATGTGTTTGTATGCATGGTGAGTCTGATGTGCACTGGATTTATGGCACAAAAATGGATCAGCCATGTGTACAGTGAATCTACATCAGAGATGCATCAGGTCTACCAGGTCTTTAAAACAGAATAAAGCGATGCATGCCCAGTGATCCCTTGCTCTGCTTATTGGACACCTGAAAAGTTAACCAGGGCAGCCTGGACACTTGACACTAAGTGGAATGCTGGAAATAATAAAGAAACGTACAAAAAGCAAGTGAGTGGTAAATGACATCTGAAAAGTATAAGTTCAGACTCTATTTTTTTTTTTCCTGTCATTCAGCCTCTTGTATGGGATTGATTTCATAGATAAAATTAGAATCCCGCATGAAGTGTTTGTGATTGTACCTGTCTAAAACTGGTGCACACTTCTAAAAAAAAGATATGATTTTTGAAATTTATTTATTTTTGGCTGTTCACTAAAAGCTGAGGGGGAAAGTTAGCTATCCAGAGTAGGCAATGCTCTATACCACAACAGGAAAACCTCCTTATTTGCCATGCTCTAACAGTGGGAGGAAGTCTGTGGAGGAAGAGGAGTGATTTTGCAAGATACCTCTCAAATCAACAGCCACATCTGAGGATGGTACCTTTATTGCTGTTTACCAGCATTTTGCAGATTGTCTATCTTGATTCTAATCCTATATTAAAGTTGGTCTCAAATCACATAGGGATACTTGCTTATTGTGGCACAAGATTCATTTCTCAGAGGATCTCATTTCAACTATCATGTGACATGCTGCTTATCTATCGATCTTTTGAACTTTCAGGTTTCTGCATTTGTTCCTCTACTGTGGCTTTGTAGCCACCAATTAAAGCTGTAACAGCATAGTTTACTGCTGATAATAGTTTGGTATCTTCAGCAATAGATGATATGCCTTAAAGAAACATTATGTTCACCTAGTAGTTTCTCTTACATCTTTTACTTTACACACTTTACATATTTTTAAACCAGTAGATACTGAACATGGCTTTGCTTCAAATTCTGTTTGAACAAGCACTTCAGGAGTTGAAAAGATACTTAATAAACAAATAAAAAATATAAATACTTAATAAAATCTTGAGTATGACTGCCTGTCAATGGAATTATTCCCATTAGCCTTAAAATATGGTTCCTGAGCCACTAATAAGCTGCCATATGACAAGAAAATAGACAAAAAAAAAAGCTGGTGGAAAAACTGGTGAATAAACTTTTGCTATAGAGTATATGTAAACATTTAAAAAGATTATTGTCTTGACTATAGGCTCTTACAGTTTTTCTTAAAAAAACCAAGTAATTTCTGGATTGCTAGTTCTAAACGGGGGCTTGGGGGGTGGGGTGTGAAGGCAGATTTTAGTTCATCTGACAACAGCAGTGTTTTCAAACCCTAACAGTAAAATAAAAAAATCTTCACAGATTATTTTAAATCCTAAAGCAAAATTTCCCTTGGATATCCTTTGTACTAAACAAGGTTGAAAAAGTACAAAATCTAGTATTCAATACAAAGACTAGCCTGCTTTTTGGCCAGTTGCATAAGCAATTGCAAATTTTAATTTCAGAAGTGCATGTATTATACTTATCAGCAATTTAAAAATATAAAAGTGAAGAAAGTTCCTGATATTTTTTAAGAGCAATGTATTTTCTTCAAACCTAACTACTTCATTTTCAGTAACTTGTTCATTATTGCCTGTATGTAGCACAGATGACTCAAAAGGGTGCTTAATCTGTATCTGATTAACATTTTACTACAGTGTCTTTCCATAACAAGAGATGAGAAACAGCTGTGGCAGGGTAGAAGGGCCTGTTCCCTTCTGATAGGCCTAGAGACAGTATTATAAGAAAGCAAGTTGTTGTTGAATTTTCTAGGGGGATTCTGTGGTTTACTCTTTGAAGAAAACTTTGCATTTGTTTTGTAGTGGGAAAGAGATAGAACATTTGAGGAGGGTCCTTTGACTACATCATTACTACAAAGTAAGTGGACTTTTTTTCTGCTGGATTATAAACTCATGTCGAGAGTAGTCATAGCCAGTTCCAGCAAGACGACTAATGAAATCATTGCTATAAATTGACTCTCAGCTCATCTTGTCTATTTTTCTGCGTAGTGAAATTAGAACCTTGTCTGTAAATAGTTTTTGTCACGGTGTAGGTAATGTGTATTGGGTTGGGGGTGCAAAAAAAATTTATGTGTTCATTTTTCATCTCTGATTGACTTTCTAATTACATAATCCTTAAAGTGAAGTAGAACAAATGTGTGACTGCCTGCTTGCTGGACAAGGTTAATGGAGTAGTAAGTGTCTCCTCTTATACAGCACACAGTGCTGGATGTAGTGATTAGCCCTCCAGTTTTACAATGATGAAAACATAGCTATAATGTTACTTCTCACGTATGATATTAGATAATGCAACAACTTTTTAAAAAAAAACCCATAACTTACTGGTTTCATTGAACCAAAAGACTTATGAAAACACCAGTAAGGCAAAACACCTGAGCAATTGTTTAAAATTAAGCACCAATTTAAATTCTGTAAAAGGCAAATATGTGTTATCTTGTTTGGAATCAGAACATAATTTGGTTTTATTGGTATAAGAATGAGTATATTTAAAATTAACTATTCCTGCTTCACTTTTGTATTACAAAATTTTACAGTAATCTGAATGAAATACTACTAATGTTCCTATTTAATTAAATCTAGGATGAAAAATCTGCCTTTGGGGTTGTGTAGTAGATCTCAGTCTTTCATTGTCTGATATAGTTACCAAAATCCAAAGATAGGTTTCAGGATTTGAAAAAAACACCACAAAAGTAACCTTAGTAGGTTTTTTGGGGCATGGGGAGTTCAGTGCTATTAAGTTTAGCTCTTTAGAACATACAGAAAAATAAGAACTGAGAAGCCTATTTTATGTGTGGATGGAAACATTATTCATCAAAAGTTACGGGACACCCAATTTCCATGGAAGTTGTGTGACTTTGAGACAGGACTGAACAATTTAAAAAGAAATCAATTGGAATAAGTAGCTTTTACAGAATTACAGCATGGTGTAGGTTGGAAGGGGAGCTCTAGAGGTCATCTTGTCCAACTTCCCAGCTCAAGCAGGGTCACCTAGAGCTGATTGCCCAGGACCATGTCCCAGTGGCTTTTGAATATCTCCAGGGAGGAAGACTCCACAAATTCCCTGGGCAACTTGTGCCAGTGCTCAGTCATCCTCACAGTAAAAAAGCGTTCCCTGGTCTTCAGAAGGACACTCTCGTGTTTCAGTTTGTACCCATTGCCTCTTGTCTGGCCACAGGGCACCATTGAAAAGAGCCTGGCTCTGTCTTCTTTGCACCTTTCCATCAGGTATTTATATACATCAATAAGATCCCTCCAAAGAAATTAGATTAATTAAATGGGAAAAATTAATCTAGTAATTAAAAAGATAAGTGTATATCAATTTCTTACTGTATGGAAGAGAAATTTATGAACTGATTTAATGCATTATTTTTGTTCTAAAAACTTCCTAGAATATAGTCCTATTGTTTCTACCACTCAAATATCCTTCTCCCATGTTTATAAAATGTGGATTATAGTAACAAATCTAGTGTCAACAAAGCAGTTTTTGTGCTGTATTTCCCAACAGCACATCAAGAATAAACACTATGCAATTGATGAAGTAGAATGCTGATGTATCATAACACCAGTCGGTCTTTATTCCTTCCTACCTTAGCATCCCTGAGATGAGACTGAAGTCATTAGACTCAGGCTTTTGTACACCTGTGAGTACATAGCCTTCCTGAAATCATGGGCATCATTGCCGTATTCATTTAGCTCTCTTGTTGGACCTTTAGAAAATGACTTCAGTGGCTGGCTGAAGGCTAAAAAAGGGTAGAACTGGTAAAAACTGTACATTTGAAAACACTTAAATAGGACATACAGTGAGCAAACTGTTCCTAAGTGAATTATTAATTTAGCAAATTTTCCTTTCTCCCAAGCCCACATAGATCCTGCCAGGAATATCCATGAATAGACTCTAAGTAGTTCATTATTTTTAATTTAATTTCAATACTTGCAAGGGTGTCATGTACGTATATCAGACTGCTGCAAATTTACAGGCTGCTTGGAATACAGGCAGAGCCTCTGCAATCTCTGAGAAGTTAAGACATTTTTATGTTCTTCCAAACCTAGTCTGCCTTGGAGGCTGGAAAATCATTTTAGTGGTCCAGGTGGAAGGCTCATCTTAAAGGCAAAAGCCTTACTTTGTCTATTTTGACTATTTAAAGCCTGTCTTAAATATCTGTGGGGTATCCTGGTGCACCCAAGAAGATCTAAACTGCTGTCTTGGGCTTCTGCTGGAGAAGCCTTCTCTATTAGGCTCTTTCCCTCTTTTTTGTTCCTCTCTATCCACATCCACACTCCAAGGCCTGTGAAGAATTAATTGGGATTTTTTGCCACTGTGGCACGGATCTTCCTGTAGCCAAAATCAGTTTTTCATGCTCCTTTAAGGGCTCCCAGCTTCTTACAAAAGAGATATAATGTCCTAATGTCAACCCTTTATCTATTTGCAATTCTGTAGTTACTTGTTTCATCTCTAGGGTATTGTTCTTCCTGTTGGCACTACTAAAACATGAATGAAAGAAGAAAAAAGGGTAAAGAGCTTTCAGGATGGCTGGAAAAGGCAAGCTCTCACCCACATATAAGTATGTATCGTATTATTATAGAGCTTGCTCTCCTGTGGTATTTGTAGTTAGAAACAAAAACCTTCCTGAATGTTTGCTGAGCAATTACTGAGAGTAACAAATGCCATCAATGTAAAACTGTGGCTCCAAACTGCAGAACTCGGCTAAGTCTGCTGGTGACCAAAGTAGGCAGTGAGATTGAAATAGGGCCTATAGTTTTACGGGGACTCCCAAGAAAAAATTTCCTTCTGTGTTATTATTTCTCATAATGGTTGTGTATTCTCACAGAGTAACAGCTTCTTGAAAGGTAATATTCTCTCCTTTAACACCTTTAAAAACAAAAGAAAGAAATGATGGGGGGGGTGGGGAATGCCAGCGAGAAGTTGTGAGATCTTTTTTGTGGCGAAGTACATTGTTGGATAAACCCCTGTGATTGTGGTATTGTTATAGTGCATATTATTTATTCTATAGAAACTAGCAGCTCTGTATTTACTGAATATGTAGTTATGGACTTTAGAACACTTATTTACTTGGATGTCCATAATGGATCTGAACAAACTGCTGTGTAAGCACGCATTCAAGCATTTTTTAAAAAAATACATATTGTTTACTTGATTGACCATATACAAAACTATGATAGAAGCACTATTGTTTAGCCAATACTGTTTTGATGCCATGCCAGACTAATAAGTGAATAGGTATTCATAAGTGTTTCTAAAACATATATCATTTACCTGGTATTAGGAGTGTAGCTTTTCAGAAGTGCTTTAAAGTGTACACTGCTAATGTATTTTCCCAATAGTGATTATGGTTAAACACTTGGGATTTTTTTATCTTTGAGAAAAAGTACCCCTGAAAGTGCCTTGAAAATTTTTAAAGCTTTACTGTGAATACAAAAATAGGAACTGCTATATCCAATAAGATTAATGTTGTTGTTATTACTATTAAGAGTAATAGTACAGTAGTGTTTAGAGGCTGCAGGTGATATTAGGGCCCACTCTGGTATGCACTGTGCAAATATACAGTTGCAGTACTTGCAGTTTCTGAGCTGATCTTTACAAATCCCATTTAGTTAACCGGCTTTCCTAGCATAAAAATGTTTGGCCTATCTGCTTACATTCATAACTGAAAATAAAATTTTGCGTTAAATAGTTCTTCAATATTTTTAAGAATCTGTCTTACATGTGCTAGCTTAATCTCTGATGTAGGTTTTAATTATTAATTTTGCAGTAATATATGTAAAGATGAACATAATTTCTCCTCAAGAAATTAGTCTTCCCCTGAAGAAGAAAAATAATTACAGTATATTCATATTTTGACATACTAAAATAGCTTCATATTTACTGAAATTAATTAAGTGTTGATCAGACGGTGGCATTTTCTCATGTTTTCTTATCACCAGATCCTTCAATCTAAATGTTTTTCTGCTCTGGCCCAATGTGAGCATACTGGAATATTGATGTTTGGACTTAAAAGTGTCTTCAATAAGTTGTTCTAGGAATCCCATGGCATATCTTTTCTTCCTTTTTTCTAGTCACAATTCCTTCTGTTGAACCTCAGCCTCTGCTTTTATTAGTCACCTCAGGGAATCTTTTTTTTCCTTTCTCGTCATTGTGGCTCAGAATATAAGAAAAGTGATCTGTGCTCTTGCAGCAACATATATAGACCATATAATTTACACTTTCCCTTCAAAATCTCCACCTGGCCATTTTGTTTGGAGAATACTTCATAATGTTCATCCAGCATTTTCAAGTGGAAGTCTTTCACCTTTGCTATTGCTCTATTTCTTTTATTCTATAGTTGTATTTTACAAATTGTACACATTTCTGTCTAAAGACAATTGCAAATATGCCAAGATTGAATACATTACACTTTTTAAGGGTGTGTCTGTAGCTTGTATCGCTTCTATTAGAAATATGCAGCCAGTGGTTATCAATTTTAAGATGATACCGGGTTTCTTTTGTGCTCATTGTCTCATTTTCTTTAAGGATTTATACATTTTGGGTTTTGACCCATACGTTACATATTGCAACAGCAAAGCAAGCACAAAAATAATGTCAATGGATTCATAGCTTATTAAACAGAAGACTTATTTTTGCTTATTTCTGTTTGCATAAGTTAAAGGTAGAATCATAGGTGCAGATAGGACTTTCCTAGAAAGCTTCAATTTGGTATTTTCTGTTTCTGCAGGCTTTTGAATCTTGATAGGGAGAGTCTTGCACTAATGTTCTTTATTTAAGCAGAGGTGATCATCCATAAAAGCTGTCATTCGTTGCAGGTACTTTGCTGTGTATATACTCCCTAGGAGTAATGTTCCTTCAATGTTTAAGCCATTCAGAGTGAGTTTAAAGGCATGATCACCTTCATGCAGCCTGTAATGAGTGCTGCACACTATTAATTTTTCCTTCCACTCTTACATCTTATCCTGGAGGTTCAGAACACTAGCATCCTTGAAAGTAATTATCTCCTGACTACTGTCTGTATTTCATATGACTTGTAATTTCATATGACTTTGTGATTTAGTGATTCTAATACTTTAGCAGAGGAATGCGTTGTGATAGTTTAAAATTAATGGAAGACAGTAAAGTACATGTAGATGAATGGCAAATATGGTACTGTTGTCAGCATGACTTAAACATTTGTGGATGTTTATTTGAATTTTTTTGTTTAATAGTCATCACTACAGATTGTTACACAAACCCATCTTGTGAACAAGAGGGAACAGGTACATCAATCACTCATTTTTATCTTCACTGTTAAATAACTGCTTATTCATGCCAAATTGTTTGGTTATTTTTTGGAATTCCAGAATAAAATATCAAGGGAAAATTCATATCAGGTCCATTAGATTGATTTAATCTGGATTTCTGCATCAGATTAGAAAAGTATTTAGTTGACAAATACAGAAATATATATATAGCTTTTTTTTTTTAATGTTAACAGCCGTTTTTTTGTATAAGACAGTTGCTGATCTATGTCTTTGTTTGTTCAACAATAAGAACTTCTAAAGGTGCAAAATTGAAAAAATAAACCTACATGATTGGGCAAATGTTTTTTCTTAAAGGTTGTTGGTCTAGGAGTAAATTTGTTAATTATCCTTGGGGATGGTGAACTTGCCTTATGGGAGGCTTGAGTGATGGCAGAGAGCTTATTGGGGGTGTCTTGAGAGCCACTTCCTTGACTTCTCCTGTCTCTCTCCGAAGACATCTTGGCAGTGATGAAATACTGGCAGTTTGTGATGATAGTCTTATGAAATGAAGTTATAGTACACACAGTATGGTTCCCTAGTGTTTTGTTGCTAAGTAGTGCTTGTGCATGTTTAATCCCTTCCTTGAAATTTCCAAAATAGAAAATAGACACCTGGAGGGAAGGAAAACTATTCATCTCCGACCTGAAATATGTTTTCTTACATTGCTAAATAAAGGACTACACAAATTCCCTTATTTACACACCCACATTATGCCAACGTACATGTTAACCTTTACAGTTGGCAGAAATTGGGAGACTGGCTGCCAGTTTCTGTTTTGTATAGATTGATGTAATCAAGCATGGCACTACAGTATGAAATATGTAACAAATGATGTTACAGTATATCTCACAAGCCTGCAGTGCAGCATGAAATGAGTGTTTCAAAAAGAAAGAGAAAGCAAAGGGCTTATCGTGCCCCTTGCTTTGTCTTGTTGTCATGATTTAACCCCAGCCAGCAACCAAGCACCACGCAGCCACTCACTCACCTCCCTCACAGTGCGATGGGGGAGAGAATCAGAAGGGTAAAAGTGAGAAAACTCATGGGCTGAGATGAAGACAGTTTAATAGGCAAAGCAAAAGCCACACACGCAAGCAAAGCCAAACAAGGAATTCATTCACCACTTCCCGTGAGCAGGGAAGCAGGGCTCCAGCACGTGTAATGGTCACTTGGGAAGACAAACGCCATCACTCCAAACATCCCCCCCTTGCTTCTTCTGCCCCCAGCTTTCTATGCTGTGCATGACGTCCTATGGTCTGGAATACCCCTTGGGTCAGTTGGGGCCAGCTGTCCTGGCTGTGTCCCCTCCCAACTCCTTGTGCCCCCCCCAGCCTGCTCGCTGGTGGGGTGGGGTGAGGAGCAGAAAAGGCCTTGTCTCTGGGTAAGCACTGCTCAGCAACAACCAAAACATCCCTGTGTTATCAACACTGGTTTCAGCACAAATCCAAAACTTGGCCCCATACTAGCTACTATGAAGAAAATTAACTCTACCCCAGCCAAAACCAACACACTTGTGTACTGGGAATGAATTTGGGCCAGTGATTTAATTTCTGTAGTGGCACAAGTGTCTGCAAATTAGGTCTGCAAATAATAATTTAAAAAGAGTGTAGAGGAAGAATCCTTAAAAGGCGGAGAATGAGTTCTTTTCATGTCACGTATGTAGATGTGTATTATACTGGTAGAACTAAAGCAGGAATGAAGTTCTGCCCCTGCTGGAACCAGTGGGACAAAATACCACTCAGACGTCTTTAATGTGATTCAATCCTAAAGACAATTTTCCTGAAGACACTTTATATCCATTCTAGTATTCTCACTGCCAGCAAAACAGCTTTACTCCACAGTGCAGATAACTTTTCAGATCTGTCCTTAACACAAGATATTTGAGACAGCCTCTGTTACTAACCTGCTGTAGTGGTGCTAAATTCCATAGGAAAAGACTCAGCAATCAGTTTAACAAGGTGCTGGCATAAGCACAGTTTCCAGAGCAGAGTAGAAGGAAAGGGAATAGATACTCCTTGAAAGAAGAAAGCTATAGAAAATGGCTTAAAAAGATGGTTTTATACTACTCAATTTCCTTTTGCTGTTGGAAATTATTTTTACGATATGGGAGAAAAGCTAAGGTAAAAACTGAGGAGAGGTGTGTATTGAAGTCAAGTAAGTTTGATATTTTAAAAAAAAAAAAAGCAATTCTCTTTACACTAACATAATAGCTCTATGAGGAGTTCTTGAGGCTCTGAAAATGTGACTCGGAGCTGCTCAACTCTGATAACCTAAAGTTGTACATCCAAAATGTTTTACTAGGAATCAGTTCTCAAATCTGATAGGTATTTATAAAAATGAGCAAGCTGAGATTTAAGAACATTTGGATTTAAAGATGGTCTTATTTGAAAAATGAGTCTACTTCTTTGTCATATTTTACTGTTTTCTACATGGCAAGAGGGACTTCAAGCACATGTTTCACACAGTGTAGTTTTGTTTCCAGAAAATGTTCTTCCTTGCGTGAAGATTTTGTTCAATCATAAGGATGTAAAAGTGAACTCTAGACTTTAAAGGTCAGTTTTCCTCTCACTATGGTGTAAAATGGCCATTGTGTAAATAGGAAGACTCTTTAATTTTAGTTGACTATTACTTCCATTTCAGCTTGTGGACCCATTGCCCTCGGAGCTTCAGGTTTTTCACTTTTTGGTGTTCCTAAAATAGCCATATTCTGTGACTTCAGCTGTTTTGGGAAAAGACTGATGCCATTCTCCCTCGAAGCTGTCTAGTGCAGCATGAGCCCGGAGGAGCAAGCAGAAGACAACAAGCTTTTGCAATCCATTTTAGAGAGCAGTTGAAATATCTTCCCTGAAATTGGCAGCTATGTGCCGGCCCCTTCCATCTGCAGGCACTGGTACAGTTGGCAGTTTCCACCCTGCAAAATCAATCATGCCCCTTCCAGATTAAAGACCTAAATAATGTTCATGCATTTTAAGAGCATTTTTTAATTTCCTGATATTTATAACAACACTTGGGGAAACTTGACACCGAAATCTGTTTCCCAACTGCATTTGTTTTTCCCTCATGTGTGCACACTGATTCGTTATTGCAAGATTGCTCATCAGTGCTGGGCTTTTTTTTTGTTTTGGGGTTTTGTTTAGTTTTAAGAGAGGATTAAAGCACTCATTATCAAAACAAATATATATATATAAAAGATTAGTTTTAAGATGCACTGAATCAGTGCTAATGATTTCTTTAAGCCTTCCAATACCATGTTTTCAGAAGTCCCTTAAAATGCTAACTCTAGCTCTTCTTTTGTTACACTTGGCGAGTGAAAAATGAAACTGAAGGAGGTTTTGTGCTGACCTTAGACCAGACATCTGCCAGAGCAGTCACCTAGTATAAGCTACAACACCATCCTCATAGCTGCAAATGCTTTGGAAAGAAAAGTGTTAAATTGGTTCTGGGCCACAGGATGATTTTCCTCATTGTTATGGTCTGTTATGTATACTTTGCATCAGCAGTATAGAGCAGGATGTTGGGATCTGGTCAGTCTGCCCAAGAGAGAAAAATATCTATATCCCTGAAAAGTGCTTGAGCTACGTAACCAAATTGAACTACCGGATAAACATTAGGATTTGGATCTTCATTGGAGGTTCTTCTTGATGCACTGATTTTCAGCAAACATACAATAAATATTTGATTTAATAATTTGATTTATGCAATTTCCACAGAAATGAATTTGAGATATCAATTGCAAGACTGATTAGTCCCCTGCTATCTTATTGCGCTGAAACAATGTTTATGCCCACCTTGGTCAGATTCTTTCCTCTCTGGAAAGAACCTGTGGTGTCCTCCAGATTGAGTATCAACTGAGTGTGGAATTAAAGACATTTCTTGCATTTATAACTGGCCCTGTGTTGATCCTTGCACATTTCCACCCTCAGTTTAATCTGTAGGCTACTTTTTGAACTTGGCAACAGTGTCTTACCACCTATCCGCTGCATATCTGGTCCCATTCCATGTGGAATAAATTCTTATGTTTTCTTCAATGCCAATTTATGTTAAGTGATGGTGCATTTTGTTGCTCAAAATAAGCAACTTTTTCCTAGTTGAATGTGGGATTCAGGTATTAGAACGGAAAAGTAGAAGTGAGGCCAGATGATTTTACAGCTGCGTAGCCAACTCTGTTAATCTGAATTTTAAAGAAAATACTTTAACTTCCTTTGTAAGTATGCCTTTTATCTTGCTGAAACAATGTTAAATGTTGAGGAGTTCAGGATTAGATCCCTATTTACTTATGCATCTTGAAAAGTCCCCATCCTGGGACTATTGTAGGGTAAACTGTAATAGAGTTTCAGAAGTCCTAACTGTTCAGGAATAACAGGTTCTAATTTGCCTAGTCTAAAATAGGTGTATGGAAATACAGGGAGAGTTAGATATGTTCCAGATGTGTTATACAAACTGTGCATGCACTATGTTAGGTTATTGCCAAATTGAATAATTTTGCTGCACAGTCAGGAACATGTCTACAATAAGATTTGTGCGTTTCAGAAGCATAAGGGACTGCAGCTCATGTTTGGACCTGCTTGTTGTGCAGTAATTCTGAATAATAATGTTGGACATCATTCCTGGAGGACTTGAATCATGTATTCAGAAAACCTGCATATGTGATAGCTTGATAGCTCTGTTATATGATTGCTGAAGAAGCAGTAGATGCTGCACTCCAAGGCTGGCTAGGTGGGATGATATTGTCGGGTTATTAAACTGTACAAAGGAACTTTGTTTCCATGTATGCTTAGGTAAAACCTGAATAATGTCATAAGTGAAAGCACAGGTTGTTTTGGTCTGAATTTTATGGGTTTTTTTTCTGTTCATTTTTAGATTGTTAGGCCTTATTCGCTGCTGCTCTAGGCTTCTGAGTGCATGTCTGATATGGCTGAAATAAGGTATCTACTTTGATCAAGAGACCACCATTTGCAAAATCACACAATGAAGAATAGGAGAAAATTATGAAGGATAATTGACAATAATTGATAATTAGATTCTCTTTGTTCCATACATGTTTACACTTGCACCCTTATGACCACAAAGAACTTCCTGGGTTGTCTAGTCCCTGTGTGTACAGACATCTTAACCAAAATCTTTCATAAACTTAAATTCCACCAAAGTTGGTGGACTGGGAAAAGGTGAGATTGTGTTCCACTTGTCACAGCTTCATAAGTACTTGGTATTAGAGGCATGAGCTATTACATCTATCAAATTATTTCTAATTACCACAGATTTAGTTATAAAACATGGCTCAGAGTCTGAAATGAGAACAGACCCGAGTCTTTATCTACTGATTCTCATCTCCCTGCAGAGCAGCATAATTTCTACTGGAGTAATGACGGTAACGGTAAAATTGGTTTCTCAAGACAAGCATCATGATTTAAATATTTAAATTTGGGGTTTAATCATAAATACAGAGACAATCACAATAGAAGTGCTGCAGAATATTTTTTTCTTTTCTATTGTAACTATACTTGGGAGTATATGCCAGGCTTAATCCATCCTTAGAAATTTTGGTAGTGTCTTCAAAGATTTATTTATCTGGTCATCCTGCTGATCATAAGAGATTGTATCTGGTCAGACCAAAGGTTTCCTCTACCAATGAAACTGTCTTCGATACTGATGGCTAGGAACATGGTATTGGAACACAGCAACAAAGGGAATGATACTTCTACCGAATAGCACCCTGTAATCTGGGAGATAGGGATTTATTAAGCCATATGTTGTTTTTTATTTTTTATAGTCCTTAGCAAGATTTTCTTTCACTTATTTGTCCAGTCATTATTTAATTGCACATACGCTTCTAGGCAATTTTATAATTCTTAACTTTTTTTAGAACAGTTTTATGTGTTTGCACTTCAAGGTTCCCATTCTATTTATCTGTACCTCAAAGAGTGTCCTGTCGTGTTGCTGATAAAGAACTTTTTGAGTGTTTAAAAAGCATCCATATAATATTCCCAGTTATTCCACCTGTTTTTCTCTATTTGTTCTTGGGCCTTTAACTCCTAAAGAAAAGTATCTTCTTGAATATGTTGTCACTTATGGATGACAAAATAAGCAATAAAATAATATGATTTTTTTTCTTCTTAAAATTATTATTATTTTATTTTTTAAGATATTTTCAGACTTTGCTTAAAGCTCTCTAATGGACTGGAAGTTTCTATCTTGTACTTATTTCTTGGGCTTTAACACAAGAAAATGAAATACAGGAAGCAAATGGGGCAAGGGTGAGAGAGAATTGAGGTACCAATTTGTAAATGGTCTTATTTCTGACAGAAATGTTGATAGGTCTTTTGCCAGGCTTGAGAGCCAGTTGTTGTGGTGGCTGCAGTTGTCTTGCCTGTGCACTTACGAGTGTCTGTCAGTCACTAAGATGATACATTTCTTTATCATGTGCGTGATTATAAACCATTATTTTGTGAGAGAGGCCCTATGCTTTTCCTAGTGTCTCAGCTGCTTTTTATCAAAAGTTCTTCTGTCAAGGAATTCTTCAGACTTGTACAATAATGTATCAAGGTGGCAAACTCTGACAGCTTCAAAAGCTAGGTTTCATTTCATAAGGGCTTTTAAGCTGTCTTGGATATATACCTGGCAGACATTCAGTCACTGTCTCTGTACTGTTTTCCTCTTGTTTCTTTCCCACATGCCATGAAAATATTTTCCTTTAAGTATTTACATAGTAACAGTCTTCCATGTGATTTTTTTTTTTTTTTTTAAAGTTAGGAACACCATTTTAATGGGTAATTGAGAAGGAACACTTCCTTTCTCATTAGACACTGAATAATTTGATCTCTGGCTAATGTATTTGAAAAATAATGTTTCAGTGTATTATGATAATAATAAAGTAGAATTTTTTTTTCTTCCACAGGGTTACATCTGTTTACACTATATTACTATCTCTTGAGTGGTATGATATGAAGTCTTTTTATTGCAGTTTTGTTTAAGAAGAGCCGAGCATGTGACGGAACTGTCAATCAGCATTTAGTCATACAGTATCTATTTCTGTCCCTGTTCCTCTTAACACAGAGGGCTATTATAGTCTACATTACGGGATAGTACTTTGGATATAGATATCCTTGAGGGGCAGGATTTATTATGAAAGAGGAATTCAGCATAACATGAGACATAGTTTAAATAGCTGAATTTACCTACAAATTCTAAAAGTTAAATTAAACGAGGTTGTTTTTATACACTTTTTTTTTCCTGCCTACTAACACTTTTCTTCTGCTTTATACTTGAATTTGCAACCAAAGCACTTCAAACAAGTCTATCAAATCTTTTTATTATTGAAATTATTTGAGATAATTTTGATGTTATGTTCTTTGTTTCAAAGGCTGAGACTTTGCCTTTCAGCTTTGTTTACATACTTCAGCTGGCACAAAACACTTTAATGTCAGTGGTCACTGAAGTACCTTGTGTACTCCAAGGATATCTACAGTGGCTGGGAACCTGCTCCTGAGACAATTCCCCCCATTTCATGCTTGCAATTACAAATCTTGGATAAAGTAAGCACCTAATGCATCCTTCAGGAAAAAAATTAAACTGAATAATACTTATACTTGTGTTGTTTTAGTTGTCTTTTAGCCAGAAATAAAAAGAATTAAATTTCTAAAAACTGAATAGGTTACTATGACATTTGCAGTCTCATATGCACATAACTTCCTACATGTGGAGGTTTGTGTTGACTAGATAAAGTAGAAAGGTTCTCTCAATGTGAACTCAGCACCTGACTTTTGGACTCTCAACAAAATACTCAAAAATATAATTTATATTACCTGGTCAGGGAATCTAATTTCTGAAAAGGAAAGTCTTTTCAAATGTTATCTTACAAGCAATGGCTTAAAAGTAACAAGTAAATGAAATCTGGCTGGTCTCTCTTTTTCTGTTTATTAAAATTTATGGATTAGTTCTTGAGGTCTTAATCAGTTTATAATGCTGCCAAAAGACGTGTTGTACCATGTGCAGTACAGTGACCAGGGACATGGAAGTTAACTATGAGAAATACAGAAGGGAACAATGTCTCTTTTCACTATGAAATTTCGTGTCTCATCTAGCCTATGGGCTGTCTTGAGTGTAGATCACCCTGGATTTTGCGGTCTTTTGGGGGTTAAGCAAATAACTACCATAGTTCTACAAGGTACTACCAAAGCTTGGTTCTCTGTTAGGAATTATTATGACATATTCTTTTTTTAAGTATTATCAAAGCACCATTTATTATTTCATGTAATTAAATACCTGCCCAATAACAGTGCACCAGTCCGTGCTCTTATATACAATTGTAAAGGAGTTGGCCTGTTGTCTTAAGTGTTTTAATAATAAAAGCCAGCTTTGTCTTATTCATAGAATATTAGATTGACATTAACTGTTCTTAAACTTTGGATGGTTTGGTAGCATTTAGCAACTACAAACTGGAGGTTTATAGTAGTTCCCAAAATGCAGCCAGTACCCCACAAATAAACACTAAATTAGAGAATGGGCAGTTCTGTTTTTATCATGTTCACCAACTATTCCAATAACGGTTTCTCTATCATAATTTAGATAGAAAATAATTGTGAAGCAGTCTCTGATGTGCTTGCTCTTTGGCAAAATTTGTCCCTAATTTTCTGATAGAAGTAAATAATTAAGAATTATTGTTGAGAAGTAGGAATTAGACTTGTATACCTTCAGATATGGATTCTTGCTGGAGTAGAGAACTGAGCAGTCATAGAGAAGTCATGTGAATTTGCCTACCTGTACTGAGTCTGGGAAGGAGAAAAAATAAAAAGTGTATGGATGTATACCCCAGTCATTGCCTTAAAAAAAATGAGGTTGCAGAAGATTACTTTCCATTTTGGAGTGCATATAAATGTTATCATCAGTTTAATTAATGTATGCTGTTAATCTTTTGCTTAGTCTATTAAAAATGGAGTTACTTTGGCAGAAGCAGATAAATTTATTCTCAACTACAAAATTAAGCACCATATATTCTGCCTTGTGTTGCATATGTAATATTAGTTATGTCGAATCACAGCAGTCAGAGAGGCAACATTTCTCAGGTTCCCTTTTGGAAGGGAAAGATACATCTTCCACGAAGAAGGCAAAATATTAATCGTAGGAGAGGGGATTTAGCCTAAAAGAAATAGCCTTTGTAAAATCTTTTCCTGGTTTTACTGCAGATTCCCACACATCATTTTCCAAAACTGGGATGCTGATTTTTTTTCTTCTGTCTTTCTATGCATCACACCACTGTATAGTTCCACTTACCAAATATTCTCTTTAGGACTGTAAATGCAGCTGTAACACACAATTTATGATTGTAATAATGATGTATACAAACTTTTTGAAATTATTTAGTCTGGCCATGTTAGCAGTAATGTGCATGCAGAGTACTGTGGAGTCAAGTTTAAAAACATTTTTTTCTTTTTTTTTAAAATCCATGTCCCTTGCCTGCCTACCACACTGCCCTGAAGCAGAGTGTCATGAAAGACCTCAGGCAGGTGCATGGTTTTACTATTCCAGAAAGCAGTCTGTGTCTGCTAGAAGACCTCCTCAGAAATTATAATTTCCCCTGCTTCTCAGAAGATACTGTATGGTGAGACAGCTTCTTATAGCACAGGATTTTTCATGCACTCCTCTGCCAAGCTAGTGGTAGCAGGGATTCCTTCTCCAAAGATTTGAGGCAAAGGCAGTTCACATGCCATGGAGTTGCTGAGTTCTACAGACTAATAGTTTTGCTCTAGCTATGCCATCCATTTGCTTTTCTGGTGAATGTGGGACTGAAACAAGTATTTCTTTTCATGAAAGCCTCTATTTTACTGCCATTATTGTAGAGAAATTAATGGGTCCAGACCTGCAGTTACCACCAAATATTTGTCTGTTCAGACCGTAAGCACTATGAGGATTTGACTGTCTCGTGGTTTGCTCGAGTCTAGTTAATGGCTTCTGATCTTGGTGGTGCTCCTTAAGTTCTTCTCTAATGCAAACTGTTTTTAAAGTTACACCTTTCTCCACAGTCCTTGTTCCAGCAGAACACCATTGCATTGCAATGTGTTGAAGAATGGAGAGAGGGATAAAACCTTGCTTTTATCTTGCATTGTGCACTGGTGAAACAGCTATATAATTTCCAGTGGCTTTTGGTGTGTGGAACAGATGGAGGTTCTCCTCCTCTTCTCTTAAACATCTAAGGCAATGGATGATTGTGTATATTATGTGTAGCTAAACTAATAATCAGATATCGGGAAACATAAAAATTGCTGCTAACACATTATAGAAAAAAATTCATGTGACGTTTTGCTAGCTGTGTTTCAGCATTTTGACAAGACCTTGCTTTCTGCACGTAGTATTATGTGCATATGTAAAACTAAAAAATAATCACAGGATGTACTATGCAAACTTAGTCTATAAACTCTAGAGTCAAAGTGAAAATGTTAAAGGTATAAATCTCATTAAAAGCTGTGCTCATTTCTGTGTATTTTACAAAGAGGAATTATGGTGTATTCATGTCAGCTAATTCTCAGTTACCATAGCAGCTTCTGGAAGAAGAATAGGGGACAGTAATACTATATTTCTGTCATGAACACTGAAAATCGCAGAAAAGTTTTTTTGAGAGTTGAGTTCTCTGCTATATGGCTCCTAGATTTAAATGAAAAAATGATTTAATCAGAACACACTTGTAATAAAGGGGAGTTTCTACTGTGAGTATTCCCACTAAAAAATATCCTACCTTTTGGCTTTCTGTATTCATTTCACAGATGACAAGATATTCCTCAGGATAGACAAAGTTTGTAGAATATGGTTTGAAGTGTTGTAACTTTTTTTCTCAGCAAAAAGAGTTACATAATTCTTAAAGGATATTTCAGTGCTTTAGCCTGAGGAAAATCGAAGTGATAGATATTTTTATTCTTTGACTGAAAGTAAATGAATAGCACACAAACATCAGCTCATACATCAGCTGGAGTCAATTTTCAAAAGAGAACAGCTTTGAGTTGGAAATATAGGCTTTCATCAAATTCTGTTATTGCTTACAACATTTCTTTTCTATCACCCACTCTTTCTCTCTCCCAGCAAAGGAACACACAACAAAACTAATGAAACTTCAACACTTCTTCAAACTGAGAGATGCTTATTTCTCGGGTCAGTGTAGTCCTCTGGTCAGCTCAGAGACAACCTTAGTGTTTAAATGATTGAGATGAGTTTGAAGAAATGGCCTGTCTTTTCAGAGAAAGTTGCAGAGGTGTATGCCAGTAACTCCAGAAGTCTCTATTTGGGTTTCTAAAGTTGACCAGGAAGCTAGCCGTTGTTTCCATAAATGTTTGATATCTGAGTATCTGTCATTTATTTGACATTTGTTATTGTTGGTGATGCTAATGACCCCAAAGATGGTGGAAATCAATTTCATGCTGAATTTGCATCAGTTTGGAAAGGTCTGGGCTGGGTCATTTCATTTCTGAGTTTACATTTTTTTTCCCCTAAGAAAGAATGCATTCAACTATCAACTATCCCTTCTGTAATGGTACTGAAAAATTGCCTTTGTTTTCCAGATGTGACTCTATATCCAAAACAAAAATTCTCCTTTCACTTTCTCAATTCCTCCAACTAGCAATGCCTCAAGCCTAGAGAAACTAGCACAGAGCCCTTAATTACTCTTGTCTCACACTTCTTTTTGATAACTGGGAAACACTTGCTGTCCTGCCTGTCACTGAAGCCTGTAACCACATTCAGTTTGATTCTCTGTAAAACAAAATTAATGTTTTATGTGACAATAGCAGTTGATGCAGTCCTTGATTCTAATCTCTTTTGTTAACCTAACTTTTTGAACATGCATGTTTTTTCTCCTGTTTTTGCCACTACATTGACAAAAACATCCCTCCTCCTTTGAAATGTCATTGCCCCTATTTATTTACTATACTGCATAGGAAAAACTTGAAAATACTTTGTGATGAGCAGCATGGTTTAGTTACCGCTCTGTTAACCCATGTATCTATGGCCACTTTATCTCCCATTTTCATAAACCTTTGGGATATTGTCAGCTCCACGTGCCAGCAGAGCAGCCACTAGCTACGTTATAATGCCTGACTGGTGCTCAGAAGATCTATTTTCTGCTGCAGGTTAAGCTGGTGCCTTGCCATTTACATTCACACTTTGGGGTGACTCCTGTTGTAGTTCCTGAATCTTTACTTACTGTGTTTTCCTTCTTTCAGTTCTGCCCAGTTGCTGCTTCTGTCTGCCTGGACTGTTGCACCCATTCGGGCTGGCCTTTGATCTTAATTCTTGGGACTCATGATCACCTAAAAACTGTGCATCATCCTAACAAGCAAGGACTTTGGGACTAGTGTTTTTCCTACTAGAGAAGGTATTCTTTCAGGGCTTGACTCATAGACGTTACTGCAACTTATATTATTTATTTTAATGCCACCCTCCCCCCCTCAGAGGAATAACTTTTTGTAAATTATTATTGGTCCTCTTATTGTCCCTCCTGAACAGAAGGGTCCATTTACACATTTCGCTTATAAACAAACAACATATTACCTGTACCCTATATAAAAGCCACGCACTAACAGGTAAGAGGTCACCAGGTATGAGCATTTTTCTTTCTCTCTTCTCCTGTTCTCCAGTTTGATTTAAGCTTAGGAAGAGAGCCATGAGAGATTTACATGTCATTTTTACACGCACTTCATTTAAGTGGAATAACCTTTCAGAAATTCTACTTAAACAACTGAGAACATTGTTACAAACTGGTTCTTCATGCCTCCTTTTGTGAGTGGGGAGAAAGGGGATTTCAAAATAAATTAACAAAATGGTTTCCCTGTGGCCTCTGATTGGTATACTGTTTAGTGCATTATATAAAAACGGTGTCAAATTTACTGCTGCTGAAGATTTCACCTTTAAGGATATTTTCTTCACTGTTGGAAAAGAGATTGGATTTGATAATGTGGCTACACCTTGAATGACTAGAGGTGTCTTACTGTTTGTCCAAACAGCTAAAATGTATAAGACAATTGAAAATGAAGTTCTTCTTATTGATTTGCTGCATGTTTGATTAACTCTCTGGAGAACTGTTTAATAGAACTGCATATCATATATCATCACTCTTACAAGTGGTTCTGAAATTTTACAAGAATGACAGGTGCTGGCAAAATGGCTTTGCTAATCAGACCTGCGCAATAAGAGCAACTAAAATGCACCATGTTTTTCAGTTTCAGTAGAACAGACTTTTTCTGAACAAATGTTTGTGTGAGTGAATTCATGTCTGGAGTTTTTGTGAGAGATGGACACCTTGCTAGAATCTCTGAGGAAGCAGCAAACTGACAAGAAGTGAATGTAATGTTTCCCAGGAAAAGTCTGTATGGGACGTAATGATTCTCAATGGAAACAATACTTGTGTAGTTTACAGAAATGTGGTCTTAAATGAGCTATGATCAAGAATAGTATGACTCTACGAAACAGATTGCTGGAAGACAAAACCGAGAGGAAATTGAGATCCATAGAACTATACCTATGCATTTCCTTCATTTGGGTGTTTTGCTCTTTCTTCCTCATTTGACTGCTTGCCCACTCCCACAAATAAAAAGAAAAAAATACATGGTTGTTTTTTTAAAAGTCTTTCACTTAATTCTTGATATTTTTTACTAAGAAATGACACATCCCCGCCGTCCCCCCCCCCGCCCCCCCCCGAAATAATGAAACCCAAAATTATTTTAGGAAAAATATTAATATCTTAATTTTGACAGATGAAACTTCTCATAACTTCTTTAGGAAGCCCTTTTGCTTTTACTAGATATGCACACGATGCCTAGATAAACTATGGATTTATTGGGAAGACTTAAATGCTAAAGATGGTAATATATTCCTTGTTGAAGTCAGCACATCCCTCCTTGAATGCCAACACTCTTAACTTCTAGAATTTGAAATTTAAATGTGTATGTGCTCCATCCTAACCTCTCATTGACTAAGGTCTGTGCATTGACCTTAGGTTTTCTTATGCTTTTCAGTGTCAGCATCCTATCCCCCATTTCTTTCTGGCCTAAAGACAAAACACGCATTAGATACTTTTTCTTTCTGGGCACATCACAGAGCTGCTGTAAGTCTTGCCTGGTTACCATAATGACACGTAATTACAGTCCTTCACTTTCGAGGTTTACCCTGTCTCAAAAGTAGTGGCACTGACAGGAGGGGGGATGTTACACTGTAAAAAAAGCCAAACCATGAACCTGTTGTGAACTATTTTAAGAAAATTCCTTTAGTCACTGGTACCTTAGGGGAGGGGCTATATTTTGACTCCATTGTGTTTTCAACTGATTCCAGAAGGACACAGCTTTCCCCTGCAGGAATTGACCTTGTGCCAGTGACATCAATGGAAACATTGCTATCGACATTATTGGGAATTAGATCAGATGCACAGTTTGCACCAGTCATGTGATAGCTGTAGGTAATGTCGTTTTTCTCATCACATTAGTAGTTTCTAGAGTGAAGTACGTGTTAAGACTTCAGTTTGCTTCTAGCAATTGATATGGTGAGCCAGTATTGAAATATGATGATCAATAGTTTTTCTCCTTTGAGAAAGTCTATTCAGTGACGTCTTTGAACTTAATTGGACTAGTAGAAGGCAATCTAGCAGAGTTGATAGCAATCAATGCAGATAAAAATGAAACTGTGCATAAAAATGGCTGAATACATTAATGTAGATTGCTGTTTTTTCCTGGTCACAATCTTCAAATGGCACAAAGCTAGACTTAATAGCTACATGCTTTGACAAAACAGTTCAAGCAGCAAACTAAGAAATGCCTTTTTTGGATATTTGAGCTTTGAACAAATCAGTGAAGTGATTTCTGAACTAAAGAAAACCTATTTCTGGCACTAAGTTTCAAGCCAACATGGGGACTGCAAACTGCAATTTAACATAAACTGCCTAATGTCTTTAGGTACTGAGCAAAAGCTGTGCCAGACTCTAGTATTGGAACCCAAGTGCTCTCACCTAAGTTTGAAGAACATTTCAGCCAGAGGTAGTGATGTTGTTAATTTACCATTTCACTAAGGATCTTGACTGTTTTCTCAGCCAAGTACTTTTATTGTCAATACCTTCATTTTTACATAAAGACTGTGTTCCACACACACATTCGCACTCTTGCTTCTGGATTGTTATGTGGCAATTCTCACTTTTCCTTAACACTATACTGGAATATGAATATGAACTATTCTGTGTCACTGGCCAATACGAGCGTTCAAATTCAAATTATTTTCTGACCTATTTTTTTACCTTGTTGCATTTACATTGATAAGGCTAACTCAATGAGTCATCAAACTGCTCATGTTACTTGGCCACTTATTTGAATTGTACCACTAGAAATTTCTACAATAAGAGTTTTTCAGGTGGATGCAACTGTAGTTTGTTGCTTCCCAGGAAAGATGGGAAAATAAAAAAAAAAGAAAGTTAATAAAACCACTATGCTGACATTACTTTTTAAAGAAATAGTTTTTATCACCTTTCAAACATGAAAAAAAAGGGGGGAAAATATTTTGAAAGGATAATTTCTCCTTTCATCTTAAAATCCTTTATCCCTGCACTAGGAAGGTTCTATAGTTTGGATCAGAGTGACAATGCATTATTTGGGGGTGGGGAGGGGGGAAGGAGGGAAGGTGTTTTCCACATTTAGACTTTCAAAAATTTCATTTTGAAAGTGGAATTTTTTTTCTGCCAAGATATGTGCCTGCTTTCTGCCACCGTTTTCCATCTTTTTCCACTTGGAAATGATAAATGTTGAGAGAAGGGGAAAAACAGTCACGTTTTCAGACATTCCCTGAGAAAACTTTAGGAGACCACTATTTTCCTTCTGCTATCAGAAAAGTTTTTATACAAAAAAAATATTTATCTTTCACTGTCCAGCAAGAATTCATCAGTATTTTTCAGCAACTCTTCTGTTTTTTGTGCTTACAGGTGCAGGTATGCTCAGGTATTTGTGTTTATTTTAGGAATGGTTTCACAGTGGCAAAGTGAAGCTACATTAGCAGTATTTCTGTTGGGAAGATTGAGAACATTGTAGGGAACACACAGACTAAATTCCAGTCTTAGAAGTGAATGAACAAGTTCTCCCACTGGTGAGTGAAAAATAAGTGAGTTCTGCTATTCTTTTAAGTGGCAATATATATTTCTTACTATTTTGTTAAAGTAAATTCTTCATAATTCTTTACTTACTAGTCTGTATAATTCCATACACTAGAAATATTTCCACTTCTCAGATGAAGATGGTGTAACTGTATTTTAATGAAATCTTGCATTACTTAGACTAGATTACTTTTGCCAAATGTACTGTTGAACATTTAAAAGGATACTATGAAATACTATCATAACAAAATTATACTTGCCAAGCAAACGAATAAAGTGCATTTGAAGATGCATTACTCTGTTTTTAATTGTATTTGTTCACTTACTTACTACTTTAAATCATAAAACACAGTAATCTGTGATGGAACTTCCAGCCAGTGTGAATTACTACATTTTTACTGTACACATTTTATGATATATTTTTGTTGTTGTTTCTTGAAACTTATTTACTTAGCCACTAAAGGTTTCGGTAATATCAGGACAAATACATTAATGTCTAAGTTTCTGTTATAGACTGTAATTTAGTTTGATTTCTGATCATGGACGAAAAGTCAGGTTCCATATTTTGTCATATCTGATAACTTGTCTTAATTAGTTTAATATTATGGAGCTGTAATGTCTCTTAAAACACTGCAATAATGGATGTATGTGGTCATGAGTAATGAATGAAGAGTCTGTGATACTAACAGTGTTATTTGGAGGGAAAGATCTGGTTTGCAAGATTATTCCTTTATGATGTTAATTTTATTGTCATGAACCCTTGTGATTATAAAATAAGATGCTAGAAATTATTCAGCAGAAAGCCTGAGTCAAATTCTCTCTGATTCCCAAAAGCAATTTTGTTGATTTTAAGTATGATTCCTGTGAACATATATGAAAATGAAATTAATTTCTTAGAGAACTGGAAGGAAATATGCCAACAAAAATTTAACAAGCAGTTGAATATTCTTGTTCAAAGAGGTTTTTTTGTTTGTTTTTTTTTTTTTTTTTTACTTAATTTAAAAATGGAAGGAAGATATTTGGTTACTTGTATACATATGATTAAAGAATGTTTCCCAGATTTTGAAAGTCTCTTTTCCACTTGATAGTGATTACTCCATCAGAACAGTGAGTAGATGGAATATAACTAATGCAATAAAAATACAAGATTTGAAATTTTAAGCTAGTGATTGAAATTCACAGAATTAAATTATCACCAGTGCAAAATGATTTAATTGGAACTGCACAATCCCAGTATAAAAATCTGCAAGTATCCTGAATGGTACGCTAACAAACAAAAGGAAAATAATGCCTTGGCTGGAAGTTCAGCTTCAGAGCTCTTAACCAGCTTTTGGCCCATGGTCCTTTCACTCCCTAAATAGTATTTTTGTTTAAAAACTCTGAATTTTCATGTTAGGAACTCAGTGCAGCCCATTTGCCATGTGTATGCAAAAGTTTCCTTGTATAGGGCAGAACATAAAATAGGTAGTTTCGTATCTATGAAATGGCACATTGCTCTGTGCGATGTAAACAACAGATGATTGTGAGAAGCTAATTGTGATCCATAGTGATGCTGTTCTTACTAGCCAGAGACAAGCATATTCATTAACTTTGACAAAGCACTGCTAAATGACATCTTGAATTTGTCTGCCAATATGGGCTACAATTATCAAATCAATTGGCTTTGCAGAAAATCAGTTCCTATTCTTCTACATGGCTCTTCTCTGTTGGCACTACCTGTAAAATTTTGGCCTTGCCAAACCCTTCTTTGATGGGGGAGCTCCCTATGTTTTACTAAGAAGCCAGTATTTTCAGAAATATGGCTTGAAAACAAGGATCACAAAATAAAGGAAACATTATTACAAAATAAAAACTAAGTTCAATATTCACATGTGAAATTCCTAGCATCAGTTGTTAGTTTGCATGGTTAATTTCTGCATATGAGGAGTGAAAACTTCATTCATGACCGAGAAAATAATGAGGTTGAACAGACATGATTTTCTCCTCCTAAACAGGCCAATTACAGTTGTTTCTTAGAATGATAATTTTATACTTTTAAGACAGGCTGTACAGGTTTGCAGTTAATTAAACGTGTTACTATAGGTATGCATATATGTATTACAAATTAAATTCTGCACATATTTTACATGTAAACTAATTAATAGACAATGAAAGTGAATAATAATCACTGTCTCATAGCAATGGATAGCGCTGCAGTTCTTCATGGAACGTGGTTATAATCTCAGAAAGTCATTAGTGAAGTTACATGTTGCTGTAAACTTTCATCCTTGTTTAAGAACTTTTAAATTGTTGCAATATGTTTGCTTAGCCTCTATCTAGTTCACTGTGGAATACTTAAAAATCTTATTTAGCATACAATATTGAGAAGGCAATCATGAAATGTGTCCTTGGTTTTTTTAGTCATTGTCATTGGAGAAAGTTCAGCTGGGGAAACAGAATTCTTTTATTTAGTTCTGTAAATGCCAATCTCAGGTTAATGGTTTTATTGAACTTTTGTTTGAGAAGCATGACTTTTTCTTCCTGATTAATCTTTGGATAACTTTTAAAAAGGCATTTAGCACTCATATTGAAACTTTTTAACTTCCCTTGACTGCTATCAGCAGTCTGCGTGCCCTCCATGGTGCTCAGTCAGCATTTTCAAATTCAGCACTTTCAGTCATTGATTGATAGAAGACACTTCTTTTCCAGTTACTGAGTCAGACACATCAGGGAGAGACAGACAGGCTGCAGAAGAAAGTTTAATCAAGCAAAAGTAATTTGGAACTAGAATTCAATACTAAAATCTGCTACAAAGTATATAAAATTTCTAAATATTGCTTAGCTGATAGTGGGTATTTAATGTAAAAATTTTAATGAAAGTACTCTAAAGCACACCTTTTTAAGAATGATCACACAGTGTACAAAACAAAGCAGTGAATCACAGGGGCTGGATTTATTGTCATTATATTAAAAAGTGCCTTTGATTTTTACCATATTGCAACTAAGCATGCCAGCAGTGAATTAGGTACACAGTACGTGCTCTTCTCACTGACGATTCAATTAACCTGTAGGGGCTTTTAATAAATGGGTTGGTGAACTCCATCGAGGTTCTAGCAGAAGCATGTTTCATGATTCCAGTGGTACAACAATGCAATAGTCGGTACAGAAATTTAGATAAGAACCTGTGATAAAACTTCATTCTCATTCTAAAGGAACCATTACATTGAAAAGGCGAGTTCATGGTCTGCACCTAAATCCCTAGGGAAAGGGAAAGAAAAGGAGAGGCAATGATCACTGCAGCTAGATTTGTAGTGCTGAGCTACTATAGTTCTTTTATTCCAACTAAAAGTTTGGCTCACTGTTTTCAGAGCAACTTTAAAAAGGTCAAGAAAGGCTTCCTGCAGTTGGTTCAGTCCAAATACCTAGTTCTCATCTGGCCACTGGCAGCATAATCTTCTGTTCTGCAAACACTATCTCTTGACTGATCATTGGAAGATATATTTTCTGAGGGAAACCCCAAATTAATTTACATTCTAAAAATTTAAGAAATTTTGCAGGAATCCACAAGATTGTTAAGATAATTTTTTTTTTTCCCTCAAACATATGCTTGGAAAAAGAAATTCCTCAGTCCTGTCTAATATGTACAAATAAATTGTATGGTATTTTGATTTCTCAGTCCAAAATATTTTCTTAAGTGCAAGAACACTGTGTTACATTCTTTACAGCCATTGACCAACTTTTCTGCATCTCTTAACATCAAGGAAATCATTGAAAGGGCAAGAATTAAAAAAAAAATTACCTTTCTGTGCAAATTTAGGAAATACTGTTTATTTCTGATTTAGTAGGCAAGCAGTAATGTTAAATTTATGAAAGCTATTATTGTTGTTCCATTTTCTCCCTATCCAAAATGAAAACGGAATTCAGTATAGTTCTAGTTTTCTCACTATTTCTGTTGTAATATCTTGGTATCACAAGGTAAGAACTGTTAGATTTTTTTGGGGAAAAAAAAAAAGTAGTCATGGCTAATTATCCAGATATGCTTAAATGTCTGTAGATAAAAGTTTGTCAGCTGTATGTAGACTGACAATTGGCTTTAGGATAATGCTTTCACTATTTAAATAGCTCTCAGCAGATAATGCCTGTAGATCTGCCACAGAATGTATATTTGTCTTGTTTTATCTTAGCAATAAGATTCCCAATTATTTTTAAAATTTCTTTTACAGGGTGTTTCCAAGGGACTTTGAAGTATGTTACCCATCTTCAAGGTAGTGTCTTAATAGACATGTTCAAGTTAATCTTTTGCAAACTGTGTACAGTGACAGGATTAACCACTTGTGCTCTTTAAAAAATCAATATTAATTATGACTGCTACGAAAAGGAAAGTTGATGCTTGATGTAAACAAGCAAAGAAGAGTTTGGTATTGTTTTAAGTGATAGACAAAAAGAAGTTTAGGCTAAATTGCCAGATACTTTTTCTTTCAAATACATAAAATCTGCTAGATTCTGCATGAATGCAGAGTTTTATCATCACTGAGTACTTTTCAGGAGCAGGATTTAAGATTACAGAGGGTCAGACTCTACAGTCTACTCTGATTTATTCTTCGCGCTTTCCTGAGTCTATGTGATATGCTTACTATCCATGTACATTAATGTTAATGTTCCTAGGACCTGTTCTGATTTACATTTACATAATCTATCTATACTGGTAGATTATTTAGAGGCAGGTAAGTACATTCATCAACCAGTACAATCTTGTCACTTAGGTAATTGTGATACAGAGGTCCATTTGGCAGCAGGGTAGATTTGAGATGCAAAATTGTTGGGGGGGGTGGGGGTGGGGCAGAAAGAGAAAAAAACCTCACGGTAATACAAAATCACTTCTTATAAACACATTTGCATTAAAATGCACAATAAACCCAAACCACAATGGGCACAAAATGCAACAAAGTACTCAACAACAAAATCAATAAAAACAAACAAGCTAAGCAACAAAATGAGTAAACAACAATTAGAGTATTTAACGAGCAGGGATAGATAGTCTGAGTTCCTAAGCTTTATATTAGGCAATGATAATTTGAGCTTTAGAATGCTTTCATCTTCCTGCCACTTCCAATCTTACTGCTGAACTGTACATGACATTAAAATTTATCCAGTGAGATAGTACTCCTAATGTAAACTTTTAAAAATACAATCATGAATAACCTTATTTTAGCTCCATGCTTATTTATCTTTCCAACTAGATGGATCAAAATCATGTTCATCTACTCAATCTAGAAGATTTCAGATGATCATTGCTCAAACTTATACTGAAACTCTTGTTCAAATCCACTCATTAACTCTACTGTACCTCCCCCTCCATATCAAACATAATGCACTTTTTAAAAATCTTCACTGTTCGAAACAAAGGAAAGTGTATAGGGTGGTATTTTCCAAATGTAAGGAATCAGGGCACACTGTTCTTTTAGATTAGATCTGTATCCTGGTTTCAGCTGGGATAGAATTAATTGTCTTCCTAGTAGCTGGTACCATGCTATGTTTTTGAGTTCGGTATGAGAAGAATGTTGATAACACACTGATGTTTTCAGTTGTTGCTAAGTAGTGTTTAGACTAAAGTCAAGGATTTTTCAGCTTCTTATGCCCAGCCAACAAGGAGGCTGGAGGGGCACAAGAAGTTGAGAGGCGACACAGCCAGGACAGCTGACCCAAAGTGGCCAACGGGGTATTCCATACCATGGGATGTCACATCTAGTTTAGGAACTGAGGGGAGTGGGGGCGGGGGGATCCCACTCAGGGACTTAACTGGGCATCAATCGGCAGGTGGTGAGCAATTGCATTGTGCATTATTTGTATATTCCAATCGTTTTATTATTATTGTTGTCATTTTATTAGTGTTACAATTATTGTTATTAGTTTCTTCTGTTCTGTTAAACCGTTCTTATCTCAACCCATGAGTTTTACTTCTCTTCCCGATTTTCTCCCCCATCCCACTGGGTGTGGGGTGAAGTGAGTGAGTGGCCACGTGCTGCTTAGTTGCTGGCTGGGGTTAAACCACGACAATCTGACTGTGTAAACCTGGTCTTTCGGAGTGGCCCTAACCCTGGACAACAGTCCTAGCAGTACTAGTTGCTGGTCTTGTGTCACAGCATCCTGTCCCTCCACTTCATAGAGCTAGATGGTCCTGCCAGTTTCTTGACATTGTTTGCTAACAGCAGATTTGCAGGGCACATAGGTCTCCACTGCCCTTCTAGAATATTTTTACTATTTGTACTCAAATGTAATTTGGCACAAGCTTTGACAGCCAATGGTATAAAGCATTTATCTTTCTGCTTCTTGCATGTGTTAAAGACTTTGTATTTACATCAGTGGTTTATTCATTAAAATAGGCTAAGTCAGTAGCCTAAATATCCAGAAGGATATCCAGATTCCTGTTTTCAGAGAGATTAGTTTCCAATGTAATAAAAAGGAGTAGGCACGGTCTCAGAATATTGCATTTCATCATTTTAGATTTATGCTTAGGCATTCTATCTAATCTCTCAGCCCTGTTGGATTGATATTAGCAGCTGCAGGCAAAAGATTGAGTTTTGATGAAGACCTCACCCATTTTGTTGATGTAATACGATTTTATTCCAGTTGCAATAATGAGTAATAGTAATTTCTGCAAATGCAAAACATGTCATGATGATTTTTTTAGATTCTGAATTCTTTTTAGGATTAAGCAGTTACTTTGAAATAAAGATTATAGGTCTAGTGTTAAATTGTAAACAATAAAGCTGGTAAACCATACACCACGGTACCTTCTTTTATTTCTCTCAGAACTGCTGTACCATAATGCACTCCAGTTTCTAAGGTCAAATTACATGATATAATTTATCTTTTGCACATGTAATAGTCTGGAAAATTCAAAATGCAAGGTTCTCAGATATTTCAGGTATTTCTGAACATACATACATATGAACACTCCTTGCTTTTTTCACATGTATGTGAACATATATTCTCAAATATTTCCCACAAACAGCAGTTACACCTTGAATACAAAAAGTTCTCTAATAAAGACTTTCTTGTTAATCACTTGATTCAATAAATATCCAATTTAATATTGCACATTATTTTTGCCTTTTGGTTATGCACAAAGTTGCATACTATTTTTTAAATTAAATACATTTACTCTGCAGCATTATATGCAAAAGGTTGTCTTGCACTAATTTTTCATTCTTTCTGCTTTAAACCTAATTTTGTTGCAATTATGTTTGTACAGATACTATTTTCTCCCCTTTTAAAAGCTATACAATTCAATACTTTATTTTTGTCTCAATGTGACATAATCCTTTTCCTTAAATTCACAGTAAGTGATAAGGCAGTAAAAACTTCATTTATTGGAATTATTTAATGGCATAATATTACTTTTATTGTGTATTTTCTCACTGTCACTTTTTAATTAAAAATATTGTTTATAATTCTACTTCGTATATCTACATGTTTCCTGTTTATCACGTATACATACAGAGATGTACAGTCTAACTGAAGAACGCAGAAATATTTTATGAATCTGAGTAAGCATGTGAAGTCTGGACTGCATGTTGGGAGAAAGCTCAGGTGAATGCCATACCACACATTCTGTTATCTAGAAGGAATAGGAGGAATATCAATATCAGAATATCAGTAGGCAGGGAGACATGGCATGTTCCTGTAGGGCTGAAGGTCTGGATGAAATGGAGAAAAAGGATACAGCAGAGTGCAATAGCCATGGAGATAAAAATCATACATCTGCACTTTAGGTGACATAACGAGCTTCATATATGACTTTATCTTCACGTTGTGTCATTTAATGACTTTGACATACATAAAGTGAAGTATGAGTAATTTTGATTTATTATTTTCCACCTTTAGTGCTTATTTATACAAGCTTGATTAGGCAGACTGGATGTGAAAATGAAGTTTTACCTTTCAGCTAATAAAAGACTGTGATAAACTGATAAAAAGTGCAGTGGTTAGTACCATGAAATGCAGTGGACACTGAAGGCAGGACATGCTGCCAAAGTTTTCCATTTTCTGTATTTAAAGGTTTTGTTCAAAATTCAATTAAACTTAGTCCATTTGTATATACCCATTAACATGTTTTACTGGTGTTACATTAAGGCCCCTTGTGACTTTTAAAAAAAATAGACTTTGCAAAATTGCTTTTTATAACCTGTTGAGAATATTGCGGACTGTACATATCTACCTACAAGGTCTTATGAAATTATTCATGTAAGACCATTATGTATGATCTGTAAATGGCCTGATCATTGATCCCATTGCCATAAAAGTAAAACTTACCTAAAGGGACATTCATTGAAGTGATTGGTGACATGGTCTTCATATGATATCATGCTGTGGACTGTCTCTGGGAGAGAAAACATGAACTGGCATGATAAATTTGCTTAGATACCTTTATAATACCCCTTATACTTTATTTTCCTTTACTTAGATTTTCAGTGAGAAATACTTGCCATTATTTTAGTGGTACTTTGCTATGATGTTTGTCTAGTCAATTATTTTCCATTCTTTATTTTTGTATTAGTTGCTTTTCTTCCTCAAATAGAACACAATGAAGATATGTAAAATATTACATCTCTTTGATTTCAGACTACTCTTCCAGTTTATCAAGATCCCTTTGTATTCTAAACTTGACCTTCAGAATTGTTCCAACTCTGTCCAGCTTGCTGTCAGAGATAAACACTCTGTTCTGTCTCTTCATCAGATTTGTTAAATAATGACTGAATAAAAGCAGGCCCTGGTTGGTCTTCCACAGGCTACTACATGATGTCATGCATGCTTGACAATAATGAAATATGGGGTTGTGTATTAATGATATAAATAGGTTGTTTGGCATGTATCTGGTACTGTGTATCAAGGATGTTTCTGACTTCATATTGCTTTATATACAAGTATCCAAGCTGTGATATTCATGCTGGTAACGATAAATAAGCCACTTCAAAGCATGAGGTACAGCTGCCTGAGTTAGTAATAGTTTTCCCCTGCCACTGTTGGTGGTATTACCTAGCCAAATTAAATTTGAACTTTTACTGTAGACCATGAGTTAGATATTATAAAATGCAAAAAATTCCTGAACAGGACACAAAGTTACAAATTAATGAGGTCCATTCGTTGTGGTATAATATAATTTTTGTTGAATACACTTTGTGTGGTTCAAAACTCTCTTTATATAAAGCTATCTGCAAAAGTATTATGTGCTTTTATTCAGACATTCCAGTGGCCTGAATAGCTGTTCCCTTGCATTTTAACTATCAAGTTTATATTTTCTAAGCACATTCTGCATATTCTGCTCTATTTAGTAAGATGTCTTGGAAGTACTAAACTTCAGTAACTCTGGTTTTACTTTAATAAGTTATACTTCATCTCTGATTAAGATTTCACAGTTTTTTGTACTTTAACATTTGAGTGTCTGCTTTTGGTGTATCAGCTGGCTCCGTGCCTCTGTGTACTAGGAATGACACTTCTTTTCCTAGGAGTGCATTTTTGCTTCCAGTTATACAGTTGCAGTTATATAAATTATGAGGCTTGAAGGCAGTCGATAACTTTCTTTTGAGGGAAGAAAAAGAGGACCTTGTACTCCTCCTGTACTTGTTCTTCTGATCAATATGTGCCAATATAACCTGCTGGAGCAAGTATCCTTTGCAGGTCCTTCTTGGTCAACAGCATGACTGTTGTGCTAACAACACGTACAATGAAGGGGAGCCTTTTTAAAATGTGAGTAATAGCTCATGGCCAAAATGGAGATTTTGAAGTTCTGGTGTGCATACAAATCTGAAAGTACAGAAGTCCTAATATAAAAGTTACTGACCCTATGGTCCACATTTGAAAAGGTCAGTATACAAATGTGATGTTGTGAGAGGTTTTAAGGCAGACGGTGTGATTGTATCCCATTTTTGCCAGTGGTAATAGAAAGACTCAGAGAATTTTGTTCCCATAATTCAGAGATTTGGCAGGCTTATTTTATATTCCCTCAGTTAGAAAATATGACAGTCTCTTAGCTAGAATATTTTAGCTATGTGTAGTGTTTAGCTTTTCTGGAAGTGATGGAAGGCACTTTCCAAACATAGAAGAAGACATATTCAAACTTAGCCTTTTAATCTATCTGAATAAGACTTCAAGGATTGTTCTAGAAAGGGAATTTTGGAGTATTTATAATTTTCCACATTCCTGTATTACAGAATTTAAAGTTAGTAAATAATTGTCCTGGAATATTTACAAATAAATTTACTGTACTGCACTGCACATGTCTTATTAAACTGCATTACAGGAGATAAATCTCCAAACTATTAGTCTAGGTGAATTCTGCAAGAAAATAGCCAAATTTCCAAAATCTTACAGAAAATGGATGACATAACATCCCACCTGTCTCAGGGCACAGCAAATCTTGATTTGGTTCTTCAGCACACCTGAAGTAAACTATTAAAACTGTTCCCCCTTTAGACTGAGAAAGGGAATGTATACACCCAAAAGGGGCTCCTGAAGCACAGTTACGTCTTTTCACATGAGTTTGCTAGACTTGATGATTATATGTAACACTCACCTTGGTCTCTCATCTTTGTTTCTGCACGCACCCCTGAAAGAGGTTCTATTGAAATGCAGTGCAAAATATAAGTAACAGAGAACTTCAACAAACAGGAAAATCTTAAGGCTTCATGTACTTATGTGGTCTCATAATGGAAATATTTTTTTTACAGTGCAAAAGAATTACAATATGTTTATGACTGCAAATACTGTGGCAGAGAAACAATATTAAAATATTTTCAGAAGTTCAATGGGGAACTTATAAATTAAGGTATTACTTACGTCTGTGGTTTATACAGGTTTTTAAATGTTTGAATAACAAAATAATGATACAGTTCACCTTAAATTCATTTAATAAGCCTTTTATTGATATTTATATCCTTCATTTAGTACTAAGCTGCCAAAAAGAGAACAGCAGTTTATGTCTTGTCACAAATGTGACATGATTTAGGTAAAAATCGTCATTTTAAAAATTAAGAATCCTTTTATTCTCTTTATGTTTCAAGCAACTTTACCTTTAGCACTGCAGATTTGGATTAAAAACATTTTAAAGAAATTGACAGTGTAGTTGAGGGAATTTCTGTACATAATTTTCTTGTCATATAGAGGATGCTCACATTCAGTAGCAACTAGCACCATAAGCATATAAAATAAAGTAAGATCTACACAAAAAGTCTTGAGAATGTTTTAGCACTGCTGTTAAGTTTAGGAGTTTGGGTCTAAACTTCCCTCAAGCAGATGTGTTTTGAAGCAGAATTTTAAACTAACATCTCCATCTGAAAAAGAAGAAGATTTGCTAAGGACTATCATAATTCCTTAATATCATAAACAGTGATCAGTAAACAAGTCTTTTTAAAAGGAAAACAAGTCTCTTTAAAAAGGTTACATTTCTTGTGAAAATAGACTGTCTCAGGCTTCAAATTGTCTGGTAGGAAAAGACTGGCTTGAGATACAAGTCACATGGGGCATTTACCTGTCATTTTTTTCACTGAATTACATGGGGTAGGCTCAGTAAATAGCAGCTCTTTCCTGGTATATAATACAGTTCAACCTGTTACTACTTGAAACTTGCTTTTTCTTAGAGAAACTTCCAGGTTTTTTTTCTTGTTATGTCAGAAGTCAGTAGATGATACTGATAAAAAGATAAAAAGACATGCCAGCCGAATTGTTAACCAGGCTCTTTGTTCATCATTGTTCTAGACAGACTAAAGCAATATTCAGTGAGTCCACCATGAATCCACGTTTAAGCAAAAAGAACATTAAGGTGCAGCGACTGAAGAAGTTCACTTAAAACAAGTTTAACCCAGATGTGAGTTCAGCGGTTGTAAGATACCTGTATAAATAAGGCCTCAGAAATACTTTAGCAGAAATTAAAAAAAATAAATCTCTTCTTAGAGAAAGTTTATGAGAACTTGAACTAAAGGGTAGTTTTATTCTCAAAATTGTCAGATTGTCATAATCAGATCTATTATAAACAAAACAAAACAAACAACACTCCCCTCAAAAAGCCTTTAACTAGAGTCACTCTTGTGGGTCCATAATAAACATTTTACCTTAGTGTATTTTGTCATAAAGGAATTGCAAACATTATAGATGGATAATTAACTCAATAGTGAATGTTCAATAGTTAATATTTGTTATTGATTCCAAGTTATAAAGCAAAATTCTGTAGTAATATAGTTATTAATTTGATTCTAATTAATAATTTCAACATAGTAACATTTACAAAACAAGTAGGCTAGTCATTACTAACCAACCTGCATTCTAGTGATGATTAGCCTTTGTTACGTTCAATAATAATTCTCATGGGGCCATAAGACTCTGCTAATCTGACCTGAGATTTCAGCTGAAATTTTTCACATTTATGCCTATTTCAATATTTCATTTTAAGAATAAATTATCACTGCATTGGATAAAATTGTAATTATCCATAATCTTTTGAAGCTAATAGAGCCACTTTAGGTCTAATTTAAAATAAAGCTTAGATTAATAATCTGCATTTCAAGAAAAAAGTGAAGTGCAGCACTATGTCTATATCTTGTTTAAGTATATATATTTTTGGAGTGCTTAATTGTGGATATATTCTTGGAAGATATGATATTTTATATGCAGTATTGCATTTTAAACCTTTCCTACAGGATATAGGTATCAAAGTTTTAAATGACTATGGAGCTTCGCTTTGCCATCATAAGCTTGCTATCATCTACCAGAGTAATCTTTTCAGGTCAGAAAGAACTTTATTCTCCTTTACATGTTTTAAAAGTTTGGGGCATTTTTGTGTACCTATAAATAGTGAAAAGAAAGAAAACTCTTCAATTGTGCATAATTCTGCTGATATCTATTTTGTAACTTCTACCATTACAAAATTTAAATTTTTTCCCTCTCAGTTGTCACACTTCTAAGAATTCCAGACATATGCTTAGTTTTATTATAAGGATTTCTGTTCTGATGCTAGGTCCAGAACAAGGATGCTTACTATACCTTAGTTTCCAACCGCATCAAACCCACTCTAATTATCACTGTGAACGGCTCTCTAGTCCTCCAAGGGTTCTCCTGTGTGGGTGAAGTACATTGCATTTAATAAACACCTTAGTCTTTCAGTGTGTCATAGAAGATGCACTTCATGCGACTTGCAGACTTGCATTGCATTATTCAAATAGTTTTTAATGTTGTACTGACATACTGTAGTAGAACGAGACATCTATAAAAATGTGATTATTCTGTTACATCACTTATGCTAGTTATCACTGTCAAGACCTGGTAAATAAGTTCAGCATATCTGCAATTTTATAACATTGTTTAAAATCCTTGTTCTCTTCAGCATGATTTAAGCTTTGGAAACTCAGTAGGTGCAATCATTTTATTTCACCAAATAGTAGCTATTGTTGAAATGTACAGCACAGATCCTTCTGTGTATTGTATCCTTATGTATGTATCCTAGAAAGTTAATCTAACTCATCCATTGTTTGTGCTTCCTCTAAAGATTGTATTTCTTAATAAGCAAAAATATTTCTGTTACATTTTCTTCCCAAAGTATGTAATATAGCCTAAGGACACTGGAGCCATTAAGAGTTATGTCTGTCATATGAAAAATGTTTCTTAAATTGTAAAAGCTGTAGAACAGGTTAAAAGAAAAAAAAATAATAAAGGGAGAACACATGTACTTATGTCCAAAACTGTGATTCTGAGTCTTCCTTAGATGTTGCCTAACTTGTGTCTAATTAATTTGTCTTATTTTAAATTCATTTGTTCTCCACTTGTTTATAAATGCTCCTCTGAAGATTTTGCATAGCATTTTTCTAAATCCTTGCATAAATGCTGTTGGGAAAAGGCTTTCTCTGATGACACAATTCTTCTTTTCAGTACTTGAATAAAATCAACAGTTTTAAATTAAAATATCAAAAGTTACAAAGGTCTATATGCTTTTTTTGTTTTATACTTTCTGTATTTCTCATTGTCAAGCATTCATCAACAAAGCACGACACCTTTGTTGATGATACACCAGTGTTGAAAGCCTTGTGGTCAACAAAGAGCACACAAAATCAAGTAATTACAGTGTCACTTTCAAGGTTTGCAATTTTTGTGTGGTTCTGAATAATTTGCTATAGTTGTGGCATGAGGTGTGGAGTGTCAACTGGAAAAATTGCTACTACTCTTTGGACTACTATGAGTATGTTAAGAATAAGCATCTGTCTTGTCTCCTACTCTGATGATCTACCCTAACCCCACTTAGATTCTGAGAGGGGAGATAATGTCAGATGAAACTATAATAACTGTTGATCATTGCTTCCAAGTTTTTCATAAGTATAGTTATCAGCATTATGAAAAATAATTAGTGGTATACATAATAGTGAACTTCTGGCCTGAAAAATTGCAGATTCAATTTGATTCGATGGCTGGAGTTAAGTATGCAACTCTCAAAATGGACATAATGAAAAATTTCTTAATAAAAAAAAAAAAATTACAGAAATTCCCCTGAGAAATTGAATGGCTGTGGAAGAATTCTTAATGGGAAAATGCCTTAGTGCCTCAGAAATCTAAGCTATTTTTTCTGTAGAATAGAGCTATTTTTGTTGAAAAATTCATCTATCATCTTTCTTATCTGAACTTTCTCTTTAAATAATTGCCTTCAGAGTTTTACTTAAAGTTCTTTGCTTTGGCTTTAATTCTTGACAAAGGTTGGTAATACTTGAAGAAGAACATTTGTATTGTCACACACAAGTGTGTGACAATATACTTACTCATGCAGTATAATGGATAAATGTGCATGTATACGGAGCTGATTTGACTTGCATGCACAAAGGCATTGGGAATGGATGGGTGGATGTCCATGTACACCTCAGATACTTGCAGGTCTCCATCCACTTTCAAAACAAAGATAGCTTTCAGTTATAAGCGAAATATGTAATACTTTCTATTGTCAAAATATTGGTTGAATTTGGTAAGACTATGTCTTTTTATACTAACTGTGCTTACAAAGGAGCTGATAAGCAATTTAAGAATTTGTCTAACAGAACTGCAATCATTTTTTTTATCAAAACTTTTTTTCTTGGTTTTTTTTTTTTGTTGGGTTTTTTTAAATTCCTTGGGTTTAGTCTGTCTTTATTGAAGCATTGCAAAGAAAAATTAGCCTGCTTCGCCCCCCGCCCCTCCCAAGAAGTTTTTTGCATCCTCAGAAAATGGTCAGTTTGTACTAAGAAATATGCACAACGGAGCAGCATTTCTACAAGTCAGACTACTTTAAAAATACTTTAATTTGAAAAACCGAATGCACTAACTTCTGACTCCTTAAAAAAGAGACTATGAAAAAATATTCAGAGAGTTTGATTCAAGTAGAGCCCTATCCTTTGCTGTGCTTTATTTTAATTTTCAAATAATGTTGAGTTGATGAATGCTGAAGGAATGCAGTATAAATTCACTAATGTGCTTTTTGCCTTCCTCAGAGTCAGGGAGGGAGGAAAACCCATGTGGGGTTTTTGTGCAGTTATTGTGTTCTCTCAAGAGTGAAACACCCAAGCAGTTGCTATGCAAACACATGCAACAAAAAAGAAAATTAAAAAAAAATTGATTTATATGTGGGATTTACCTTAGTTAGAAACTTGTTTATGTTTTTATTCTCAATGTTAGTAGGCCTAAGTGCACAAAAGAAAAATGTTTCTATTTTTTTACATGCATCTGTAGAAATTCTAGAAATTACTTTGTCCAAACAAAGCAAGCAAGCTTGCTAAAGCAAACGAAGCTCAAAAGCAAGCTAGTTCCCTGTAATTCTTGTTAATTCTTTGGTGAAAGACACCACATTTTTATTGTGCAATTTGAAAAGTGCATGGTGAAAAGGGATCCTCATGTATGTCCAGGGCTTCTAGGTGCTGTTGCAACATGAATTATTTAACACTGGTAAGAATTTCTGTACATGGTAATTGTTAAGAAGAATTTTCTTCATAGTGTGTGTTTATGAAAAACAATCCCTAACCCTCCCTGCTTCAACTCAAAAGTTTTTGTTTTGCTTTAAGGTAGGGTCTACATGTGAAAAAATGACAGGACAGTTGAAGTGATTGGTCCTGCTTTACTGAAATGTAGTTAAACATAAGCTGAGGTGAAATAGTAAACTTAGAATTAGTGTTGAAAATAGAGATTAAATGTTGAGCAGTGCTTCTGTTTTAAGTGATACTCTTCCATGAAATGTACAGTATTTTTTTGAGTTCTGTCTGAAATAGTCCTGACAGATCTCTTCAAACTAATTTTTTGTCTCTTCTCATATTGCATCATGTCTCATCTTTATTGCTTATCTTTTTGTGTCTCTGTCTTTTTATTACTCAGAGCTGAGGTTTTACATACTACGTCATATTTATTAAAAAATAATTAAGCAGCAATTAATGACTTTTATGTCATTATTATATATTAGATCAGGTGTTAATTTGCAACTTCGAAAGCTCTTATAGTGATTGGTTTAGGTGCCATGGAAAGAAATCAGTTAAACAAAACTGAACAGAGAACAATACATTTTCTCTGACTATTTGTGTTACCAGGAAAGGAAGCAATGTTCTATACACATCACTCAGTGGAAGACTTCCAGTACTGAAAAAAGATTTTACTGTATTGCAAAGGTATCTCATGCAATGAAGATAGAAGGAGAGGTTTTCTTAAATCTGTCAGTGTATTGATTTATTACACACACTCTGTAAAGAGGACAAGAATAGATCCTCAGCTAGAGCGATTTATCAAAGCTCATTGTCATGGGATATCAATCTTCAGAAGCAGTGTAGGAATTTTGGTTTCAATTATTGTTTGCTTAAATTTTTATGCTAATCTCTGACAACTTTTATCTCACTTCTCTCAAATTCTAAGTGAGATCCAGGTTTTCAAACTGGACATTTATCCTTAGCAGTGCAGTTCCTATGAAAATGAAAAAAGTAAAATTCTGGATCATATGTCACAACCCAAATAACACTGTAAAGATCAGTTAGCTATCTTAAGGTCTGTACTGTGCCACAGGATAAACCAAGCTACCTCCCTTTGAGCCTGTATCAGGCAATGGAGGCTGACTACATCCTAGTGTGTTAGACAACATACTGCCTTTGAGGAAACTCATTTAACAAAGTACATATGCTTAAGTACTGGGAGCAAAACCCCCCTCTGTGTCTGTCTGGAAATGAAGGAAATATCTGTTCTGAGCTTTCTGAATGCTTCAGAATCTCTCATGCCCAAGCCAAATCCCAATGATTTCATTTATCTCCCCTTGAGGGTCTGATTTAGTAAGTGTACCTCGATAACGCTCGACTTGCTCCTTTAGGAGCAGGCTTCACATCAGATGTACTAGCTGGTGAAAAAATAGCTAAACTGCAATGATAAGGTCCTATTTTTTATGAACTTGTGGTTAAAGTGAAAAGAGTAATGATTTCTCTTGGTGGTTTTCATATAATATGGTCTTTCGAGCCTTGATAATATTATCTAGTCTTTGTATAATGACCTCTTAGCAAAAATATTCAGGCAGAAACCTGATTAATAAAGTGACTAAGTGATGGAAAGGAACAGTGTTCATGACATATCCTTGTTCTCAGAGATTCCATATTAATTTGTTGTAGGCAGCTCCTTGATCAGCATAGTGGGTTGGTTTGGACTTTGGTCTAGTGCCATAAACCTTTCAGTGACCTTCAGCATTTAATTGAGGATTCCATATTCCACTGCAAGACTTAGCAGCCTGAATGTTAGGCAAGGTAACATGCCACACTGCAGTGCCTGTTTACCTGCAGTAAATACATCCTTTTGCTTACAGTAACCTATTCCACTTCATAAACAGGCTACACATGTAAAGTAGTAATTAAAAAGAAAATTTAAACCTGCACTGAAAGGTTATGACTAAGGAAAATTCTTAGGTTACTGAAATCATTGGAATAAGAGAGTAATATATGCACTTACCACTAGTTATGCTAAAAATGAAATAATAAAATCTCTAAAGCTAGCTCTTCTTTGTGCTTCTGATAATTATTTTTTTGCATAGGCAAGTGGTTTGATCAGCTTCTGCAAGAGAATCATCTAACCTAATCCTTGAAAAACAAAATGCAGTATTTAATCTTTCTCAAATATCTGATAAATCAAGCTTTCAAAACTATGTCCATTAAGATGATTAGCAATTATTTAGTTGTGGTCAGTTGGAGGTGAACATAGCCCCTTGGCCTGCCAGGGAATGGCCAATGTTACAGACATTCTAAAAATTACAGATATTTCCATATATAAAAATATGAAAATAACCTTCTAAAAATCACTACATTATGAATTTATATAGTACCACTCATCTTTAAATGTGCAAAAGATGCATCAAAATGCTGAAGTATATGCATAACTCTTAAGTTTGTCACAGCTATAATAAAGAATATAATTTGACTCTTCTGTAGTTTCACTTTAGAGTTTGCATAAACTTATAATTAAGCAAGTGCTTAAGCACTTTGCTGGATCTTGGCCTAAGAGCTTAATGATTATTTTACAGTATAATGACATGTCCAGTATGAAGGGAAACAAAACCTCTGTCTATGGAACTTATTTGCCATGAAAAAGCCTGTCGGTATGTTGCATGATAATCAGTTCAATTCAATGTACAGTAAATTGGATCATTATTATTAATTTTCTCATCTCCCAAGCAATTCATGAACCATTTTTAGAATTTCAAAAAAACAGTTCATGAATCAGACAAAAAAAATTAAATAAGAACCCAACCCACAATGAGATGATGAGTCAGAGTTCTTTTCTGTAACAGTGTCGACCAAAGTACATCTGAAATCTAATGAGGATTGGCACTGATGCAGAAAAGGCCATGATGAGCATGAAACAATATGTTGAATTTACATGTTAAGACTTTTTGTTGGTTTTGGCAATTTCACTGAAGATTATCTGAAAAATCCATAAACATCTGGATGAGAAGAGAGAGTGGGGGGGTATCACTTTATACTAAAATGATAGAGTTTATATTGGGATACAATACTATAAATGGAAGAGGAAAGTAGTTTCTTGCACAGCTGTTTCCAATTTTGCTAATCTATATTTCAGGCCAAATTCACCATGGAATTAAACCATACATTTACACTGATGTGTATGTGTCTGAATTAAATATATGGGGAAAAAAAACTTTTGAAGATCACTAAATCTCAATAATACTTTGGAGGTATTTAGTCAGCTTTATTTTCAGAAGACAAAATTAGCAAGTACAGCTGCTATTTGTGGGCCTGTAGTTTTTGAAAGTGAAGGACTAAGTTTTCAAAAGGACATATGCACATTTTTAGGGCCTGAAACATGGGTGCAAAAAAGGCTGTTCAGAGTCAAATCTTACATTTCAGTCTGATATCAAACAGTTTTGTTCTAAAGGTTCTGTGTAAACATTTGAACTTGAAGATGCTGAGTATCTACAAATTTTAATAGTAGTTTTTAACAACAGATGCATATGCATATAAAACCTAGGATCCAGCAATGGTTCTCATGGCATATTCTGAAAACATGAGAGTATGTGTCTCTGCATTTATCTGTAAAACACTAACCATACATACCCTTTTTCCAAGATTTTCCTGTCTTTAAGAAATAAACCGAAGTCCTAGTCAAAAATGGTATGTGTTTAGCGTCAGTAAAAAGAATGAAGAGGTCAGAGATGGAGAATAGTGTTTAACAAAGATTGTGATGAAGCTCATAAAATTATTGTTGTGTATGTACTAAGATTGGTGTTAAGATTTCCTATTTAGCATGTATAATTACGGGTATTAATGAGATCTATATTTTATAATGAAAAAATTGGGATAAAGTGCATGTTCCTATTTGTACTACAGTACACAGTTTGGCAAAGATTTTGATGGTGGGATTGGTTTAGCAGCACTTGTCAAAGACAGTAAAGGCAGTACGTCTTGTTTAGACCAAAAGAATAGGTGTAGTTTCAGGCATTAAAAAATCTGTTCTTTCTTAAACAAAAAGCTTTAAAAATGGAAGCAGGTATTATTTCTCTCAGGACTTCTTAAATCTAAAACTTTATGTGAAAAATACAGAGAAATTTTTAAAGTTAGCATGTTTATGCAAGTGCTATAGTGCTATGGTTAACTACAGATCAGCGATACTGCTGGTATTATGCTGTATGGGCCTGTTCCAGGCTGCTTTGTGACACATTTATAAACGAAGTCCTTCCCACTTTGGCAGACTGTATTGTGGGTTTGTTATAGCATAAGTCTACAGTGTGACATAGTATAAGGAACTCAAAAATATGATCTAAAGTCATGCCTTTTATTAGAACTGTTCTATATCCAAATCAATACACACCAAACATTCAGTCATGTTACTAATCGGATTATTGCATAAAACCTTTAACAGACTGTTTATAAAAATTCTTGCTTTTTGCTGATCTTTTGGTACTAACAAGAAATATTAATACTTATATAAGCATGATCATCAATTTGAAAGGTTTTCAGCTCAGGATTTGTTTGCTTCTTTTACTTCTATAACTAACGACAACAATGAAATCTTTTGGAACGTTCACTTCTTTACAATCTAAAGTTAAGGGAATTTGTAGTTCCATACTTTCAGATTGTTTTTTTTTTCTGTCATTGCATACCTGAAACTATTGACCCCTCAAAAAATTGGACATTGCTTGGTGAATGTAATAAAATTATAATTTTTAGTTAAAGAGGAGATTTGGAGGGAAGTTACCACCATTTTAGTGCAGCTAATAACTTTTGAAGATTGTGTACACTCTTTACTCTGCTGTTCAATAAAAAAAAAATTGTTACTATAGAAACAACTAAATCACATCATTTACATGCTATTTGGAAGAGATAGTCTTTCTTTACAGAGAGATACTTAACGGTATGTTATTTGAGCTATAGAGTTTATATGTTTATATTACTAAAACCAGAATGCCAACAACAGATTACCATGGATTTTAAGAAAAGGACATTGTTTACTTGAAGGAAATAATGGCAAACTATTTTTCAAGCTGTGGGTTGTCATATGTTTTTCTTTAAACCTCTTAGATCCTTCTCATTTATCTAGAAACTTCATGTTCTAATTGATTGTACATTAGGGCCTAAGCTTTATTTTAAAACTGAAATAAAGAAAAATAGCTGCTTTTCTCTTCCTAATGGGTTCTTTGTAGCTTTATGATATCGAGCTTTAAAGGACAATGACTAAAAAAAGGAAGCTGGAAGACAAGACTAATAAAATAAGAATATTTTCTGAATGCAAGAGATTTATAAAAGAACTGAATTGTCAAAGAGCTACATATGAAAATAAAGAAGCAGCAAGAGAAATTTCAAAAGGCTAACAGTATGTGGAGAAGCTTGAAATTTTATTCAAGCCAAAGTAGTGTTTCTCAGAAACTGGGAATCGGACCCAAAAGCATTAGCTATGTAAGTGATAAGGGTGAGATGCATAAGGGGTAATTAGGAAACCTATCTGAGGATTTACAGTCTGATTAGAATTCTACTGATTTTAAAATGGTTTTGGATCACATGTCTGAGCGGAATCTTAACTGACAACTGTCACTCATATTGCCAGGTCAGTATTTCTGCCATCATCATGGCCAGGCATCTTTCTCTGATCATTCTTATGAATAACTAATGCCATTAAATAGCTAGAATAATGCTAGTCATTCCCAGCTGCCTCTACTGAGTTTCAGCCTGAAAATGATTTTATATTTGCAGCAGGGACATGTGGGAAGAACATGCGTCAGAGTTACCTTTGCCACTGTTTTTTCCTAAACTCACAATGAGGACAATATTCCTCCCTGCTTCTTCAGACTTTATTATGCCTTTCTAGTAGTATACTTGGGCACTCTCTTTACTTCTTAAGCTCTCATTTCCTATTCACCTTTTTCTGATGGATAATACAGAAGAATGTGGAAATGCAGAAGAACGTGGCCAGAAGAGAAGGCTGATTAAACAGTGAATTAAACCTTGGACAATGTTGTGGTTGAACATGTACTATGGGCACAGATTGAATAGTTGCTATTATATGAATATATCCCTTCATTGCCCAAGCAAACCCCAAAAAGTTATTTTTTGGGGAAAATATGGTTAGAATAGGAGTTCAGCTTTTACTAGAACTCTTGCAGGAACAAAATTACATTTCCCCTCACTCAATTTCTATAATAAAAGAGGGACATGTTATAATATCAGAAAAAGTGTGTGAAACTGTTTTTTGGATTGGAATTTTAACAGTACTGCAACAAATTAGGGCAAAAATATATGTACAAATTTCTATGGCATCCTTCTGTGTACTATCTCCTTTTGATGATGAGGTTTAGATAAATGTCTTAAAAAATCTGCCTGTTGATAGTCTGCAAGTTAACAGATCTGTGTGACTATTATTCTAGAATACACGTTTTAAATATTTGTTAGCCAGTTACAGCAGACTTTCATTCAAATCCAAGGAAGTTCAGTAGGTCTCTAAGTATACATATGTTTTCTGTATGTTTTTTGTATATGGATGTCTCAAAATTCATAGTGTGTACATACATTGGGGTAGGTGTCATGATTAACAAAATGCTGATTTTTCAAAGCGTCCTCCATTAGGGGCATGTTATTTTTGTTTCAAGTCAACTAGATGATCTCAGTTTATAGGCGTTGTTGACAGACAGCTGACACCCCCTGTAAAAGTTTGAACTATAGATATGATATTCAATAGCTAAATATGCCTGGATGGTCCTCAGATCTTAAGTGAGAAATTCAGGATCCCAGATCTGGATGTACGTCCCAGGATGCATCTTAGCTCGGGTTTGGACAGGATGTTCATACGTTCCATCCCTTCTTTCTCTTTTACTCTTCATGTGATTCCAGGGTCCAGATGAATGAGAAGTTAACCTGTTGGCTCTTGTCCCAGAATTTAAATATAGTCTAAGTAAGTGAACTCTTATTTACTATAGACAAGAGAGCTGTGGAACACCTTTAGCGTTGTGGTTGCAAGACATAAGCCTAAGAAAAAAATAAGAAATGCTTAAAAAAGAGCCATTTTGCGTTGCTCAGCACCAGGGTGCACAAGTATCTACTTCTTAATCATCGGTAGGACATACAAGATGATCATGTAAAAATATTGGGCTAGATAGGTCATGGAACTGAAACATGATGTCCATGTTTTGTGTGCGCACCTCTGAAATTCTGTGTAACGGTTATTGTATAGCTAGCATGGAGGTTGTCTCCTTTCCCTGGAATAAATGGGGAGGTTTGGTCAGAGCAGCAGGTGAATATAAAATACCCTTTTGACTTGATGAGGAAGCAATTCCACCTTTCATTCTGCCTGTCTCCCTGCAAAAGCATTGCAGTCTTGATAAAACTTTGAGGTTGGGACTTTACTGACATGTTTGTTCCATCATATTCTTCACTTATTCATGGACTGTTAACTCTTAATTGACTTCCTAGGTGTATTTGAAGTTGGACTTTATAGCAAGTTGCTTATTTTTGAGTAAATCTTTTGATTAAGCCATCTTCTGAAAGGGTTTGCCTGAATAAATGTTTTTGTATGTAATATATAGGATTTTGATCTCGTATTATATATGTCCCATTTGTTGATTGGAGATTATTGCAATAAATCACTTTTTTTTAATAGAGGCAAAACCCTAGCATATCCTCATTAGATTACAATAATTTTGTAGAATGACATTTAACTTAGATTTTCATTAAAACTACTTCTTAATAATTTTATTTCTTTTAATTCAAAAAGGAAAAAAAGCTATTCCATCTGTTGTTCTCTGTTTGCTTTCTCCTTTCAAACAATTTTGCCCTTCTGTTTTGCCAAAAATAGTTGTACTTAACTAGCTAAAGAATGAAGCTACTGTGCAGCTTGCCACATCTCTCATGAAACTGGTTACTGTTCTTGCCACATCTCATGAAATTGGTTACTGTTCTCACTATTTTTTTATTGTCAAGCCACAAAGAAAACATTTGAGCTTATTGTTTCCTGCACTCCTATTATAGGTACTGTTTTTTACATTTCAAGTATGATGGCTTGTTAATGGAAAACCAGTTAATATTTTAACAGCACAGAAAATCACATAATTTAGAATATTATTGTCTTACTTATCATTACTAAAAGCTGTATTCATGATTTCAAACAGTTTCAATACTATTTATTTTTGTCTTTGAAACTGAGCTGCCTTCAATGGCCGGAGTCGATCTCCATGGTAATGGAATGATTAGAGGGTAAAACTTAGAAATCTCATTCCTAAACTCCATGAGATTTTTTTTTTCTTAAATCTAACTGAGAATGAGATCATAATTAAAGATTCACAGAAGCAATTGCAAACTCAACTTAGTTTTTCTGTGGGAGAGAAAAATCTTACTCTTAGTTGCATTTCCTGTTGAACACCTTTTTTTCAAAACCACATACAATTTTCTTTATTAAAACAGAGAATATAAAGGCAGTGATAGATATGATGAATCTTGACAAACTAAAAGTTTTGTCCATGTCCTATTGACAAAACCATTAAGAGCCTAAGGTATTGTGACCTAACTGAAATCCTGAAAGAGTGACTAAACAAGCAGTTGAAAAACTTATGCAAACAGTATTTGTTAAAGGTTGGGCAAACTCATGAGACACTTTATGTGTTTTCCATCATAAATAAGCCCAGAGTCTAGTCCAATTTTGTATTTTCATGGATGATTTGGATGATGGGATAGGGAGGATGCAAATTTGCAAATGACACAAAGCTGAGAGGGGCTGCAAACCTGTCAGAAGTCAAGATGCAAATCTGAAATGAACATAAAAAAGTGATAAAAGATTGCAATTAAATTAGGACAAGTGTGAGATTTTTATTTAAAAAAACATCAATTCCGTAAGTGCAAAGTGAAGATTACTGGTGCACTGATAGTTTTGTGGAGTAACATCTAGAGATGCCGAGTACAACTTCATGCTGTGATGGAAAAGAACTTTCATAATGGGCTACATTAATAACAATATTTTATTTAAAGACTGTTATATTTTGAAAATATTTTCCTTCTTCAGTACAAATGATACCTTCATCCGAAATGGAAGAAGATATAGAAAATAAAAATAATAATTAGAGCTCTAGAAAACATGCTATTGATACAGTCATTTTGGAAGAAGATGGGTATGCTCAATCTAGATACAAAATCACACAGAAATACCAGGCCACTTAAGTGTTCAAATTTGTAGAAACTCCTGATGGGATATGAAATGTTCCTTATGTTTATTGGGGATAGGATAAGAAGCACTTGGGCTTCAATAATCAAAACATAAAAAGTTATATATCAGGAAAAACCCCTCAACTTTAGGAAAGCAAAGCATTCAATGAAAATATTTAGGGAAATTGTGAAATACTTGTTGTTGGACATTTTTAGACAATACAAACAAATAAGAAATGTGAGAAATAATTGATGCCATATTGCTGCAGGCAAATGGACAAGACAATCACATCAGGGTACTTTCCCCTCTGTGATTCTGAAAATTCCTGTTCATATGGAAAACTCATAGGTTCAATTTAAAAAAATAGACTCAGAACAATAAAAAAATACTTTCATGTTTTTGTTGTTGGAAAACAAAGGATATAAAACATGATCTTTGAAAGATTCTGTACTATTGTCCATTTTACTTCTTTCTAGATTTTGAGTGTTGAAATTCCCAGAAATTACTTCATTATTTTATATTGGATTTCACAGATTTCTGTGCAATTATGTGCAATATTGGATGTACACAAGGGTAAAAAGAAAATAGTTCCTACCATCATCATTCCAGATTTTAAGTTTTGACCTAGCTTTTCTTCCAATAATTCATTTTTATTTAAGATAATGTTGGCAGATATACACTTACTCCTGTGCATAAAAGAAGGAAAAAGAAAACCCCAAACCCATGTTGCTCGAGAACCAAAAAGCAGTATGGACATATAGTCTTAGTGATGTAGCATACCAAGAGGATTGCTTCATCCTGCACAAATGCCTTTTTCTAGGTTAATTTTTGGAGGAGTCCTTTGCAGTCTGTTCCTGTTCCCTAGTCCTTGAAAAGCAAGGGCACAGTTAATTGTAACATGAACCATATATGCCACCAGACAGACCTTTGTTTGTTGCTCGGAACCAGCAATGTCAACTTTGCATCCCCAGATTCTGGGGTTCATCAATAGTAGGAGACCAAAAGAATCTTCTCGGCCATCTGTCCTTTCTGGTAACTCTGTCTCCTTTTGGTCCTATTCATAAGATATAGGATTGGAATAGACAATTGCTGCAAATTGTGATGATAGTGTGCTCTGTCCATATCTCACATCAACATGAGGATTCCGACTGACCATTTTCCCCCATTTTGATTGTGCTTGATATCGGATAAATACAATTACCTTTAGGTTTTATCATATTAAGTGATAAGTTTTTTATAAAATATTTTAAATAAATCAGGTCAGTAATAATAGTAAGTAAGGTCAGCAATTCAGTTAGAAAACAAAATTGTGGTGCTTGTATATAAAAAGGAGAAAAACAATATAGGCATTACAAGCTAGTTAGTCACATCTTAGCAGCATGTAAAACAGAACAAATTTTGAAGAAAATAATTTCATTCAGAGGACTAAAATGCTACAGCTAACTATGGAAGAGGATTGTACAAAACTAACTTAATTTCCCAAGAAATTATGACAAATTTCAGTTCTAGGGTCTATTGGAAGGTATATGAGATGATGACACAAAATATTGCTGAGACCACCACCATTAGTGGTGAAAGAGGAGTATGAGGCTGTTTGTGTGGGCATATGGTTAGATTTCCTTAAAAAGCAGTCTTGAGGTAAATCTTTTTTTAATATTTTAGTAATCATATTTGCAGAAAATGCGGCCTACTTTTAAAATTTGTTAATAACACAAAGCCAGTATTGGAAACTAGTAATAATAAAAATGATAATCAAAATATGGTGAACAGTAAGTAGCAGAAGAACCTGCAGTGAGGTAGCAGTAAGAACTTACATTAGTGTGGTGTCTCGTCAGTTAGAAGCAGCTGAGGAAGAGAAGGATGTGAATGTACTGGGTGACTGCAGGATGACTGTTAGCCATGAATATAGTACAACTGTGAAAAAGGAAAAATGCAGCCCTAGAATGTGTCAGCTGAATTACTTCCAGTAGAGAAGGAAACTTCAGTGCTACTTCAACCCCTGCTGAAGCCTTATTGGGAATACACTGCAAAATTCTGACCACTGATTTTTAAGAAAGCTGCTGTATATAAACAACAGTACAACAGGAAGGAGAAGAATTACTTCAGCTAGAAGATAATGTTGGCAGAAGAACTAGTTCATAGAATTAGACCATAGTTCAAACCAGTACGAAAATTGAAAAATACATTCCTAACTGTTGTAAAATTTTAGAATAACTTTCCAATCATAGCAACAGGAGAAAAAAGTGAAATAATTTTAATATAGACCTCAGGAAACTTGCAAAGGAATTGGAAAATGGAAACTGTCATTGCAAGGAAGCCCAGACCCAATGGTTTAGGAGTTTACTTCCAGCCACATGTGACTATACCACTGTGGTTGACTAAGATAAGAGCAAGTGCTCTTCAGCTCCCTTTGTACAGAGCAACCATGAAAGTGAAAGCAGCCTCTGAATTTTTGAAAATTTTCCACGTTTTCTGACATTAAAGGATGGAATTGACTATATCTACATTTCTATCACAATTTTATTTTTCATATGCATTTGTTTAGATAAGTTACCTAGAAATAGATGCAATTAGCTCAATGGCTCTTCTAAATGTTTCCACATCCTTGGTGCTGAGTTCTCTAAATCTGCACTAGCTTACATGGCAGTAACTCTGTATTGCCTTATAGTACAGAATCTACTTTATTTTAGAAGGATCTCTGGCTGCTCTGTGAAGAAACTGGTAACGATGAACCTATTTTTTTGACTAAATTTTGAATACGTGCTTTTAAGATTATAACATTCAGTAGTTGAATCAGTTATGTCAGCTTAAAATACTTCAAAGTTTAGTATTCTTTTTGGAGCTGATTTATTAAAGAATCTGAATCAATAGAATTATCCATGCCTAAAACTAAAAATGTCCTTAAGTGCTGTCATTGCTTGGAGTCTTGTTTCTATATGTGCAATCTCTTCAAAGTAATGCTTTCTTTTCCTGCCCCATGGTATGCTCAGTTCACCACTTATCATTGTGTTCATTCTTCTTTTATCATTTATACTTCTGTGTTTATATTTACTCAGGTATTGACTTAAACATTGAGAATAAACTTTGCAGAAAGTATTGTAATTTCTGTTTGTTGTTATAATGCTTCATAAAGTGACATTCTAGTCCAAGACCCATGATGATGCAAACTTATAAAATTATTGTGAAGTATTTTAATGAAAGATGTAGTTCATGAAAGAAGGTCCTTGATTGCTTTGATCCTTGCATGAGCAGGAGGGTTAGACAAGATGACCACCAGTTGTCCCTTGCAACATCAGCCATTCTGCATGTGATTCTTATATATATATGAAGCTCAGAGCTATGGTCATAAATAGGTAGCTTTTCATCCCCATGTGGATGTTGTATGAGGATCATCCTGAGAAATGCAAATTCCATTCTTCTAATAATAGAAGATTTCTGAGACTGCAGCAGGGGTAATGCTTCTTCTTATATTGTGTACTTGTTTTTTTAATGGACCTCTGGCACAGAAGAAGAAAAGCTATCAATCAAGTATCTTCCTAATGGTAATTTTATTAGCTAGGAGTGATGAAGGGGACAAAGGAGAAGATAGCCTATGACAGAAATACTCAGCAATTCTGTTTTTCCTGGAATTTGGTTCTCAATCTCTTAATTTGGTGCTTCATACAGATTTTTTCTGTTATCTCAGTGTAATAAATATACTGAGAAAGAATTTCTTTTCCCAGCTGCATCACCGTACCACAATGGTTTCTTTAGACTAGTGGTTATATCAGAAGCAAGCAAGACCAAAAAAAAAGGAGGCTTTAAAGTAAATGGTATTAAGGTCTCTATTACATAGATGATTTCTACTATGAATAGGTGTGCTGGTTTTGGCTGGGATAGAGTTAATTTTTCTCATAGTAGCTAGTATGGGGCTGTGTTTGGGATTTGTTGATAACACAGGGATGTTTTGGTTGTTGCTGAGCAGTGCTTACCCAGAGCCAAGGCCTTTTCTGCTCCTCACCCCACCCCACCAGCGAGCAGGCTGGGGGGGCACAAGGAGTTGGGAGGGGACACAGCCAGGACAGCTGACCCCAACTGACCCAAGGGGTATTCCAGACCATAGGACGTCATGCTCAGTGAATAAAAGCGGGGGAAGAAGAAGGAAGGGAGGACATTTGGAGTAATGGCGTTTGTCTTCCCAAGTGACCGTTACGCGTGATGGAGCCCTGCTTTCCTGGAGATGGCTGAACACCTGCCTGCTCACGGGAAGTGGTGAATGAATTCCTTGTTTTGCTTTGCTTGCGTGTGTGGCTTTTGCTTTACCTTTTAAACTGTCTTCATCTCGGCCCACGAGTTTTGTAGCTTTTACCCTTCTGATTCTCTCCCCATCCCACTGTGAGGAAGGTGAGTGAGCGGTTGCGTGGTGCTTGGTTGCTGGCTGGGGTTAAATCATGACACCAGGTGTGCATCCCTGTTTCCCATCATATTGGATTTTCCTTTGTTTCCCTTGATGGGGTTTTTTCTGTATCGCTGCACTGTACTATCATCTGAAGATTGACTTGTAATGCATTCAAAATGTCTCAGAAAAGATATTAAAAATGGGATTATACTTACTGAGAATATCTAAGAAAACATGTTGTTATAATCTTAATTTTATACCTGATATAGAGAGTAGAGATATTATGACCTGGAAAAATTCTCAGTTGAAACATTTATCAGTCTTCTAATTTCTGAATGTGTTCCTGTTAAGAAACACTGCTACAGACATATAAATTAAATGAAAAACAAAAAAAAACCCAAACAAAAACCACAGGAAAAAAACCCCAAAGGAAGAAAAAGAAAAAAGAAAAAGTATTTGTTTCTTGAATGACTCTTCATTTTCTTTTTAATTTCTCCTCAGATTGCCAAAAATGTTCTGTCCTAGTATGGGATCATATCTGATAATATCACATCTCTTTTTAATTAGAAAAGGAGCCAAGATTAGGCTTATAATGCAAATCACTTTAACTATTAATACTCCAAATAGATAAAATATGGACAATTCTAAATGTGAGTAGGCCATGTGAGAAACATAAGTATTTTGTGCTGCATAAATAAAGAACATAGTGAAAAGGCAATTAAAAAAAAAAAAAAAGATATGCGCTAGTTTCTACAGCAGTTGCATGCCTACTGTCTACTATTTGGTGAATGCTGACTTTACAGAACTCTTCTGATAAATGGTCTTCACTATACTGATCCAGGTGAAGAAATACTTGTGTGTTTCTCAACCGTTTGAATGTTCCAAAACTGTGCTGCTCGTTCTGAAGCTGTGCTGCTGATTGTGTCTTCATTCTCAGTCAGTATTCTGGAGCTCTTGAGCCAATGGGCTGAAAAGGATTTAGAGCTCAAACTGCAGGAGCTACAGTAAATCTGATGGAGAACAGTCATCTTGTCTGATAGAGAATGGTCAACTTGTTATAATTTGTTTGTGCTCATTCCTAAAATACATTTGTAAATATTTCAGGCATCCGCCACCCTGAAATTATAGCTGCTATTAACTTTGGTTCCTAGAAGAAGTCTATGCTCTGGATGTTGTTTTGAAACGGGTTCAAGTGCTATCAGCATATTAGCATAATGTGCCTTTTCTTTACTATTTCATAATAATCACTCATTCTCTTTAAACCTCAAGAACTGGACTTTTGTGCATTTGTGTGTGTGTATATTTGGTTTTTTTCACATGTATAAAGATATTATGTGTATATATAATATACCTATATATGTGTGTATGTGATTACAGTCACCGGGATCACCTTTTGAGGCTAAATAGACACTGTAAGTGGAAAATGGATTGTTTCTATTGAGACTGAACTTATGTTGAAGTTTTCTGGAAGCAAGATGATATCTGTCGTATGCAAATCTTTGATATTGACAAGCACAAGTTTTATATATTTATTTGATTATAATTCAATGTTGAGATACATATATCACATCAACAACCTTCTGAAATCCCAAAGAAGGCTACTTACGCTCACCAGGCAGTAATATCTGATGGAAAAGGATTACTAGAGTTACATTTTCTAAACTGTAATTGGTCAGAGAAATTATCCAGATGACTTGAAAGTGACCACTGAACATTCAGGTTTTCATTACAAATGGGAATCATCCTCACGCATTGAAATTTGCATTCAGGTTCTAAAATAGCAGATTTTCAAATGTGCGAATGCAATGGTTTAATTATCAAAATAACATAAAATTAGCAATTTGTACAATGCTCATCTCTAACGTATTTGAATTTCTGTTACCCTAGGTTCTGACAAAAGTATAGCTAGACCAAACTGAACTATTGTTCCCATGAGATAAATCTCAGACTGTGGTTGGCATCTGGAAGATTATATTCAAGTTTTCCTGTTATTGAAAATTGACTACAGTTACATCAGACAGCACTGTGGAACTGAGTTTGTAAAAGCAGATTTTATGCTAATGGAAAAAAAATCCATAAGATTTAAATGAATTCTTTTTTAAATGTATGTCATGGTAGGCCTCACTGTTAGAAACTGTATCCTGTGCTTGGACTTCGTTGACCAGTAAATATTAAAATTCTGCTTTCATTTACACCTGTAGTAAGGTGAGACAGCTGCACAGCCTTCACATGCATTGAGAAGAGAACTTGACGTACAGAATTCTGCAGGTGCTATATCCATAAAAAGTACTTACAAAAAGAGTATTTACTGACCACATATGATAAATGAATTTCTAATTTTTCTTTTCTTGGCAACAGAAATTGACTCCAGCTGTTGCTTATAGAAGAGCAAGCCAAATTTTATGTTGTGGTTCAATTGCTTCTGTACAAGTCTTTGTAAAGTTCTGGCTACAAAGTCTTTACAATTGGTGATGGTGCAAAAAGCTGAAAAACAGAATTTCATTTTCAGTTTCCATATGAAGTCTGAAGTGTTAGAAAGTATATTCTTTTCAATTACAAATAAAGAAAAAGTGTGGATGGAGTCAAACAGAAAATAAAGATGGAACCCAGAAAATGTCACTTGATACTGTAGCTTTTGAACTATAATTGCAACTTAGCATGAGAGCTTGTGCAAGCTATCTAAACCTGAAAAAGGCAAGAATAATAGTACTTATACAGTGCTTTTTATTTTCAAATTGACCTATAAACATAGGGGATACAATGTTTTCCCTGTAAGCTTAGTTCAGAATGTTATACAGTATTATTCATAGTTTTATTTCAGAGTACTGTACATGATTAATGTGGGGACAGAACTTCTACTGATGAAATTTAGTCATCATGTGTATAAAGCATGGAGATATCCATAAATGTAATCTTTTTTAAAGCAAAAAAAATCACTATTATCTGAAATTCAGGCAGTAAGTATCTTCTATAGTCCAAACCTTTTCTCTTTCAAGTTTCTTGAGAGGCATCTTGAGTTCAGAAGGGTCAGGACCAGTATATTCATTAATATAGCAAAAAGTAAATCTATCAATCATACACCTAGTATGTGTGCAAGGCCACAACTTCCTGGGCAAATTTTTGGTTTACTATAAAAGACACCAGACTGACTGCAGAGAGATTTCAAGTTCATAGTTTAGACTTCTTAAACTATTTTCAAATCTATCCTGTTTTTCTTAATTTTTGTATTTTCTCTTGTTTTTTAGAAAGGACATTTCACAGTCTGCTCTAAGGGCTCATATATTTCATCAAAGCAGGCGGGGACTGTATGATGTATGTTTATTAGCTTCAGAAGCACATCTGTGAGCTCAGATTGGATGAAAGGTCATAAACACAATGAATGTTGCTAGGTAACAGTGCCTTTTAGTCAATTTAGTTGTGAAAATGAAAGGTTTTTTTGTACAAAGATAGGCTATTTGGATAGTACAATGAACAGTCACTTTATTTTGATCTTCAGTGCTGTAATTTTAAAATAACAAACCTTTTTCCCTTGAGAAAAAAATATTACATTTTCTCTATTTACAATGTACTTTACTGGAAAAAATTCAAAGTCATAATAAAAATGAAAGCTGAGAAAGAGGAAATTATGATTGTACCTGATTAACGAAAGAATCATTTTTGTCACTTGTAGTGGCTTTTCAATACAAAGTGAGAAATATTAATTATTAAGGAGCATAAGGATATCTACTGAAACACTGTAAAACCTTGAGCAGTGCAAAGGAGTCATAAAACAACAACCTTTTCCTCTTTAAAAACATTTGCTTTTTAAACCAAACACTACATGAAAGCAATCACTGCACTTTTGAGGGATCTTGACTCTTGTGTTCTTTAAAAGGATTAACATAAAAGAAGACACTTTTACTAATGCAGTAGGACTGAGAGTTTGTGTTTGCAAGTTGGATAAGTGATCCAATACTAGATTTGCAGATTGATGTAACTGAGTGCAAAGGTTTTTTTTGTTAAAGATTGCAGTATTTTTGTGGATTTTTAAACCCACATGATTTCATATTGGAGATAGTAATTTTATGCAATGGCTACTTAATGTCAAAGGAAAAAATGCTCTGAGAGGAGGAACTTGAGCTCATTAGTTTCACTTGAGACTAATGTGAGGTGAGAATTTAATTTATGCTCTGTATTTTTGTGCAATGACTCAAGCCAGCTTCAATAGCAGGGAGTAGCATAATCAAATTAAAGATAATTTAAGTTGCCTGTTTGCTCAAGTTGTTCCTTGATATATTAGCTCCCATGGGTAAAACGATATAGAAGTATGCACCTAAATCAATATGTTTGACTAGTGCCATAAAGACTTAACAACAAATCGTGATGAGGTATATATCTACATGAAGGCAGGGTAGTTATACCAATTCATGGATCATCTTCTTACCTGATGCACTAAAAAAGCTATCACAATTTAAAATGGCAAACAGTAGGATGATGCCTGTGATATCTGTATTGTTGCTTATCTTAGTGGCACGCCTGTCATGTGATCTGGCCTTGATCCTTTGTGAGTAGTGGCTACAACTCCCCTGCTTGTTTTAATAACTGCTTCTTCAACTGCTGGTTATCATCTGCTTCTATTATCATCTCATATTTTTAATGAAAATACACTTTTAGATTTCAAAGGTTGCTATTTATTTTAATCCTTGCAATATCATTAGGCATTGACATAGATATGGAAATGTCTGCACTCTGCATCATCCCAGCCAAGAGTTCTCATAACATCTGTTAGTTTAATTCTGGAACACATAAATAAATTATGCTTGTCAACTTACTGTGACTTTTTCACCCTATGATAGACTTGTAACTGCCGTTAATTTTGTTCAGAACGATTGAACATTTTGGAAAAGAGTGTTTGGAAAGAAGTAGACATTATACTTGTTCATCACTGGTGATGCTCAGTGGTATAGTATTCTGATTCCCTGCTACTCCCACCCCTCCCAGTTGCTCTGCTGAGGATGATTCTGTCAGAAAGTATTATGCTATCTATTTGTTAGCAGTTCAAGTGAAGGAAGATATTTCAGATATTTCTAAAAGTAGGATGATGCAAGGCTCAGTGCCTGAAAGGTGTCCAGTGAAGCTGCATGCATTTCATTACCTTGTTATCCACATATTTGTTAATGTAGAAAAACTTTTTAAAATCAAAATTGATTTGACCAAGGGTGAGGTACTAGCTCCAACAAATTACAGTATGATAATAATCTTATCTCAGTCCTCCTAAGAGCCCAGGGGTATTTATGGCTGTTAGCTCTGGTTTTCCAAATGGTTTTGGTGTTATCAATGAGTTCTACAATTTGTAGCTACTTACTAAATTCTATTAAAATAAATTTTAGTATGATAAAACATTTTTCTGCTTGTGTGTAATTTTAGAGTTACTTAATATCAAAACAGTCCCTGTCAAAATATATGAGATAAAGGTGATCTGAATTTCAGTACCACAAAAACTAGTTTAGTTCAAGAGAGATTTAAGTATAATGTAAGAAAGGTGAGATCTTCTGTTGGAATCTTGAGAAATGTTACCACTGATGAAAGGTTGTTCCAGTAGTGTTTTCTTTGTGACACCAGAAGTCATGCATCGTCTGGAAACCAGTTTTAGTGAATAATTTTCCTCAGAGTTAAAATATGAAGATTATTTCCAAGTTGGCCTGAACTTCCTGGTAAATTTGAGATATTAGAGTCAACAAACTTAGTGTTCTTGTTCTTATAAGTTAGAGTATCAGTGGTATTGTTTTGTGCTTTATTACGTCAATTACCCAGTTGTGTTTTCTTTTGTGAGGTTGGCTCATGTAGAGAAATTTGGCTTCACATAATTTTTTTCACTTATAATGCTCAAAACCAAGAATTTAATTCAGAAGCTTATTTCAACTATGAAACTTTATAATAGAAAAAAGTGTTCTATTCATTCGATCTCTGTAATGAATCAGATTCCATGAAAATAATTTACTCAGAAAATGATTGAATTAAAAATATTGTACGATGTTAACAAAAGTATTAAATGTTTATCAGAACAGATTGAGAGAATGACAAACTAAGGCCAGAAAGAATGTTCTCCATAAATTAATACAATGTTCTACCCAAAACAAGCCATATTGAATGAATTCTTACTGCAAGTGCAGTGATTGTCATTAGACTTGTGACTTTCAGAAAGGAGCTGCCTCCCTATCTTGAAATGTTCTGTGCTTGAAAATTAGCTGTCCTAAAGGTTGCTTATCTTTACTGCTACTCTTCCAGTTACGGCTTTTTTAAATACAGAAGTAACATGGTC